>NW_026775572.1:62326133-62916133 GCF_030987335.1 Cornus florida | reverse complement strand
CCTGGAACTGAGAATACAATAATCCTCTCATGGCAGTCCAACTAAGCATGATATCTAGCCAACCAATTCATACCCAGTATAGCATCAAAGTCTCTCATACGTAATACTATTAAATCAATAGGATACTCCAACTCCCCAAGTGTAACAGGGCAAGCACGACATATTCTATCAAGTGTCGTCGCACTCCCGAGTGGAGTTGTAATAGATAAGGCATTACTTATATGTCCAGGTTCTAATCCCAGTGTATCCACAAATGATAGTGCAATAAAAGAATATGAAGAACCTGAATAAAAAAGTACTCTAGCTATACTGCCATAAATAGTAAGTGTACCTTCCACTGCTGGTGGTGCACGATCCTGTCTCCCATCTGGAACAACTGCATAAACCCTTGCACCTCCTTGCTGCTGCGGTGCCTGACCTTTCTGCTGGTTATTCTTGTGAGGCTTGGGACAATTACGAGCCAAATGTCCTTGTTCACGACAATTGTAGCAATGCCCGCTGAACTGATATGGCTGTGCATCATGAGGTGTGGCTGGTACTAAAGCTGTGGATTACTCACCTTCACCAACTCTCTGTCGTTTCCCTGCTTGCCAATCTTGTCTACCTCTCTGCCAAGACTGACCCTGCCAGTTTCTCTGAGTCTGCTGCTGCTGACCCCTCTGATTCTGTTGAGAGCTGCTAGTCCCCTTACCTTTCTGTTCTGCCCTACGCTCCTTCTGTTTCTAAAAGGCAATGTTATTATTCTCCTCTACTGCCATGGCATATTCCACCACTTTAGCATAAGTGTCAAAATGATGACCCACCATAAACTTCTTTACATGAGAGATCAATCCCCGTTCAAACTTTTTGACCTTGTGCAATTCATTCGCAACAATGTGAGGAGCGAATCGGGATAGCTCTGTAAACTTTCTCTTGTACTCATTGACTGTCATATTATGATTCTGTTCCAGCTGCATGAACTCAGTTGCCTTCTTCTCCTTCACTTATTGTGGAAAGTATTTGTCGTTGAACTGAGTTTTAAAATCATCCCAGGTCATAGTTGTAATGTCCACAACCATCCTGGTCTCTGACTGCCACCACTGGCGCGCCTCACCAGATAAAAGAAATGCACCAATCTTCCTTTTCTGCACCTCAGTGCAGTCCATCATCTCAAAATACTTTTCTATATCTTCAATCCACTTCTCAATATCAAGTGGATCGGTAGCTCTAGCAAATTCAACAGTCTCCAATTTGCGGATATCTCTGATAAATCCAATTATAAGATTCGGCACATGAGGTGTATCCTCCAACTGAACATTGTCATGGTCAACACCACCACGACCGGCACCTCCCTGACCTTTACCTCTAGCAGGTCGTCGTCTGCCTCTTCCAGCTCCTAACATCCAATTTCCAGTAAAGAATGTCAATGATAAGTCTCACAAGTAATTTATACTTTAAATTGGAGTATGGTAAGAGAGCAATAATTCGTATAAGTATATGCTCCTATTCTTACTATCACTTCTCTTAGCCAGGTAATTCTTAACCTAGGCTCTGATTCCAATTGTAACGATCCACTCCACCACATGGTATGATATTGTCCGCTTTGGGCCTGAGTCCGCACGGTTTTGCTCTTGGGCTTCACCCCAAAAGGCCTCATACCAATTAGAGGTGACACACTTACATATAAGCACTTCACCTTTCCTCTACCCAGGCGATGTGGGACTGTGCACTTGTAGCTCGCCAGTGTGGTAGCCTGACAGTGTCTCTCGCACCCGCCCACGGCACACCCGCCCACAGGGTCATCATAATTCACCCCTTTTGGAGGCCCGACGTCCTCGTCGGCACACTTCCGGCTGGGTCAGACTCTGATACAAAACTGTCACGCCCTGAAATCTTAAATATATGAACTCTTATCTAGTATTAAAATCTGGCATAACTTTCTTTACACAACTACAACTTTACAAAAAGATAATTAAATAAAGAAGTAGATGTAAATCACCCACTAATTTATTAAATCGATACAACCATAATAACAATCAACCTTGTCAAAATAATCCATGATAACTGGACAAAATGAACTAAATCTCAAAAATATATCGTCATTCTTATTAGAATGGGAAATTGAACTAAACCAAAGAATACGAAAAACTAGCCAAAATCCGTCCCCATCATGTGATCCCATCACGTTCCTACTCTACGAGCACCTGAAATGTGATAATGGGGTGAGCTCACAAGCCCAGCAAGAAATGCTAAACACAATCATCGTTCAGCAGGCTAACCTTACCTTGTATTCCCATATATATAAGCAACTCAATAAATGCATTAATTAAATATGCATATTCCAGTTAATTATAAACACAATCAATGACCATCATTTATTTTTGATAAATCTATATATCTCACATGAGCCCCGGGCTCCCGTCTAATAAAGTGGTGTAAATCGTATATTCCCTAACTACCAAAAACACACGTGTGGCTGGATTGTATGTCTACTCCCCAGATGATCCCTGATCATGTCCACAAAATAAGGGCTCATTAGACCCATGGCCATAATAAAAGGGTAGTGCACTCCCAATAGGCAGGTTCCTGACCATACCCAAAAGTCATCATAGGGTCAGTCCCTGACTACCCCTCCGACTAATCCAAATTCATCCATTAATTATTAATTATGATGAATTATAAAAGATATCATTAATTAATAATTCAAATTAATAGTTAATGCACCCAAATATCATTTTAATTTAAAAACAGAACTCTAATGATCCAACTAGTGAGAGTACAAAATTTCTGGACATAGCCTAACATTAGATATAATACCCTGCAAAATTTCAGAATTTCTCTTAATAGATTTTCCATACTCTCCCTTTTAGTATTGAGAAAAAAATACTTTTCGGTTTTAATTTAGTTAACCTACCTAAAGATCATCTAAAAATCAGTAAGTTATCACATTTAAGTCCATTATGATAAAGTCTAATATTCTAGAATTTACTGTATTTTTGAAATATGAAAACTATTTATTTCCTATTTTTCTTCTGTTTAAATCAAATAATAATAGTAATTAATTAAAAGAAAAAAAAAAACAATTCTGTTTTGCACAGGAGACCCATTTTGGGTTCTCCTTCCCCTACTTATCCTACTTAGATTACCATTAGAATTAGATTTCACAACCAATCCACCTAAATTACGTACCTATGAAGTCTAACCATTAAACTAGTCATTTTAAACACACTGTTCTATACCCAAAGATGATCCCAGTTCTAATAATACTTGAACTAGGCCTTGACAAAGTTTATATCATACATATATAAATCTATATTTAACAACACAAGCATAACCATCTATATATTGTGCACGTATATGAAAATTCCATACAATTCTTGAAACTAATCCTCACATGAGGCTACATATATTGCCATGTGTATCACACATCTTTCATCTATTCTAGAAAAAAATAACTATCATTCTGTACTCTGAATTTAACCAATAAGTTTTATAGTCATATTCATTAGTCATGGTCGGTATACACTTACATCAAGTCTTTTAATCATTGCAATTTATCATTGCAAAACTAGGTTTCATAAGAAACATTTATAATATCGTCATAAGAAATTAAGAACAGAAAGTCATAACAAGCAAGCTAATTCCAAGGATTTATGCAATTCACGTATACATTTCTTCATTATCCAGTCATCATTAAATTAATTTACTGCAATAGATAAAAACATGCTACAATAATTTTCAATCAATCCAAATAGGCAAAGTTACGTATATGTATAAGTATACAAAGCAAGATTAACTTGCCTGGGGTAAAATTAATTCTTCCTTCCTACGCGAATTCCAGATTGTCGTTCCTTCCCTCAGTAGCCCCCTCGGCTACTGCAGAAAGACACGACGTCAGATCACTCTCTCTGGATCTCCGTCCTATCACGCTGTAATATATATATATTTATATATATATATATATATATATATTTAAAATAATATACTCGTAGAACTCATATGACGTGAAATATAAAGATAAATATACAGCATTTGAGATAGTTTAGGATTCCTATTTAAATTTTAAATTTAAAAACTCTAATATCTCTACTATATTTTTAAATTCAAACATAGATAACTATTAAATTAAATTAAATTAAATAAATAAATATACGTGTGTGTATATATATATATATATATATATTTACACGGGTCTTACATCACTGATCAACAAGTATGCTTGCTAACATGAATCTTAAAATGAAGAGTCTATATGGCAAAGGAATTAAATAAAATATATTTTGCAAAATTAAAAAACAATGTTAACCTTTGACGGTGAGTAGAAAGGAAAGATGGAGCAGCCGTTTCCCTTTGCTCTCTTCTTTTTTGGGTAGAGTTCTAACTTTATTTTGGGCCTTGGAAGTTGACGGCCAGAGGCTTGGCTTCACTGTTGGAGTCTCATAGGAGAACCCGAGAAAAAGATTTTCTGTTGGTGGCCTATAAGAAGGAGAGGAAAAGATTTTCCTATGCCTTTTTTTGTGTTTGTGTCGACCATTGATACTTCGTGGTTGGTGTCCAACTGGTATGTGATTTTCCTATCTCTTCACTGTATGTGCTTTGTGGGTGTAATTGGTGTCCAAATGGGGTCGGCAGAACTTGGTTTGTGCGTATTGGTGCCTTTGTAATGGGTAATTCCGGTCCCCCCAAATATGAGTAGAAACCTCCTTTTAAATAAACGCACATGAGAGAAGAAATAATTCATAGGATAAGATATAATAGATTAGGTTATCTATATTAACAACTTTATTTGAATTTTTTAAAAAATAAGTTTGACTAAGTTTATATTATCTTCCAAACAACTTTTTTATATAATTTTATTTTATTGCCTTATTTATTTGAAATAAGATTCTAAAATTGTATGATTTTATTTTATTACCTTGTTTGTTGCTACCAACCACAAACCTAAGTGACCATGCCGCCACTCAACTCCACTAAGTTCAAACATGGACTGATTACTTAATTTATTATTTTATTACTTATTATTATTTTTATTTCTTTCCCTTTATTACTATACTATTTGTATACGGGTATGGCTTATGGCTACATTCTAGTGATTATTAAGCCATGATGTGATAACTTTATTATATCTATATATTTTATTTAAAGTATTTATTTTATTTTATTATTTATTTAGTATATTATATAATTATATAAAGTATAAGAGAAGTAGGTTTGCCCAGAACTGCGTATATATTTATTTATATATATATTTACTTTAATATCTTCTTTAGTACTATCATATTATATTTTATATTATTATTATTATTTTTATTTTAACTACTCTATGGTTTTGACGCATTCTACACATAACGGCATGGTCTATTTATTCATATGGAGATCAAATTAGACCACTTTTTAAGTTTTAATCAAAACTAGACGGGTTAAGGAATGCAAAATTACTATCTTGCTTTTTCCTTGATCAAGTACTAGGAGTCCCATTGTGAACCTGACTCTAGGCGTACTATAATGTTTTGTGTCTTTCCGGAACCATTGGTTGCATCCATTTTTTGATCTGGTGGTCTGATTTTCTACTTTGCTGGCTTGGCCAAACTAGTTTTACCGAAATATCCCTTAAAATGGGTAGGGGCAAAATTGGGTGTCTACAGCTGCCCCTCTTTGTTTGGTGTTTTGAAGCAATGACAAACAAAGAAGTAGACATAACCCATTTTGCACTTCGGTTGGCACAAAATTGGCCATGAGTTCTTTAAGTGTGTGCATGGAGCATTCTAGTCCTTGTTATGAATTGGGTCATTCATTGGGATAACACAATAAGGGTGTGTTCTGGAAATATATATTTAACACACTAGAGGTGCTTACTCTGATGAATGGCACGCTAATGCTTTTATTGGATATTTGGAATCATACGTAGCACACCAAGGGTGCATTTTGAAAAATGTTTGGCACACTATCGAATTTGCCATTTTATCATTTAGTGAGTGAAAAGATAACTTTGTCTTTGGAATATTCACTGGGCGAGTAAGACCTATGTTCCTACTTTTCCATGTAGGATGTTTGTACAAATTTTGATATTACCTTTTCTGCATCGCCCTGTAAAAATACGATCTTACCATGCTCTAATGATGTGAATGTTCTTACTTATAATATGTCAAGTTTGATCAGCAGTGAATAACAATGCAGATGCGGTATACCATATGACAGAGCATTGAGATAATGACTTCCTGTTTGAGATGAGGATGGCAATGATGGTGATGCTTAAGCTGAAAAGGGTTTTGATTGCACAGGCAATGACTAAGCTTCAAGGTGGATATGCCACTTTTGTGGCTTTCACTTTCCTTTCATTTTTCTTCTGTATGTTATGTCTATTTCTTTGCCATGACGAGGAGAGTAAAATTGAAGCAATCATAAGTGTTGCTTGTTTTGGCTTTACACTTGTCGACTAGATGTAACCTTATTTAAGAGAAACCCTTCTTTAGGTGTAGGCTTCTGTACATCTTCTCCTTCTTGCTCATGTGGTTACCCATACTCGATTGGAACTTGACATCATTCCATACCATAGGTGGCATGTGTCATTTAATTGAGTTGCCTAGTGGCTTCAATTAGTGGATGGAGCTTTCATGGTCTCTTTTGAACATCACACAGCTTCTTGACATGGTGACCTATAGAAAGATTATTAATAGAGCTTATAAGACTTTTATGTACCTGCATGAGTGCATTGTTAGTTTGCATGGAGACAAATTATATTATATGCAAAAAGATTAGAAATATTTCTTCTTGTAATCCTTTAGTAAGGAAAGATCTTAAAAACCAAAAATGAGTGGGAAAAGAAACATAAAATAGATGCATTATGTGCACCAGTTTACACTTTAAATATGAGCAAGATGATATATCCTCTAAGCTAGGACAATGAGTATGCCATTGGTGTAATATATAAATATAAAGACTTAGGTTCTATGATCTATTTTAAGAATGTCTGAGCGTGTGATTTGGCATTTAACTATTCTGAATGTAATGAACGTAAAGTAATTAATACGATAATTAGCTTTATTTATTTAATATCACAAAAAGGATACTATTCTCTTTGTTCGTGAATTGTCTATTACTCTCTTGAACATGACTTTTGACATATTGCTTAATTCCTTTTCCATAGGTCATGACCTTTGATTCGTCGCTTGACAACACCAGAATAATTATAGAGTGATGGCGTTTGGAAAGTGGATTAACCTCACTTAAGATAGATCCCAAATTGGCTATGTATCTTGATAGTGTCAAGTATCAGGTTATTCATAGTTCCCTCTTGAAAATTGTTGAAACTTAAAGGGTTGTTTGAGGGTGAGGTAAACGGTATGATAAATGGTGATATAAATAATAGTATGACCAAACCCAAGTGTAAAATGCGGGAATCAAATCAGATGTAGTTTGATCTAAGGACTAGGACACTCAGTAGGGTGAGATTTTTTATTTTTTTATTTTTTTCAGGACCATACTGTTGCACTTAGTGCCCTTTCGGGTTTTCACTAAGTCTGGTCTACCACTTTTGCCCTTAACGTCTCAAAAGAGATTTTCGTCAAGATTGGTTGCATTTTTACCCTTGGTGCCCATTCTTGGGTTTTCACCAAGTCTGCCTTCTGCACTTTTTTACCCTCAGCGCCCTTAAGTGGGTTTTCACTGAGTCCAGATTTTTATTCAGGAGATAGTTGACAACTTACAAGTAGCATCTTCTTGGGAAATCTGCAAAAATATTCTTCATTGTAGAATCACAACTTGTTGAACTTTCTTCAAAAATGTACTGCCCCGGTTTGGGGGATGATGACAAATGTTGCTTATTTAGTGAGACTTTAATAAGCAAAAGTTTTCAATTTCTGGTGATCTTTGCCAATCGTAGAGGACATTAATTAGGACTGTAACATAGGCTAGGTATATGGTAACCAAGGAAAGATATTAAGGCTCAAAGATATTATTTCTATATGAGGTTTATAAGCCATGATCACTATAAAAATGAATTGCCCCAGCTTGGGCCATGTTTTCTTATGTTAATCTAGATGAAATTTTTTATAACTAACCAATCATCCTTAATCAGAGAGGACTTTATGTAGGTTGTAGCGTGACAATAGGTTTAGGGTGATGAAAAGAATGTATGAAGGTCCAAGATTAATGTGAATTGGGGGTAAACTGACTAAGGATCATTTTTCATCAACTTGTGCTTTTGTGTTTATCTTGGTCTTTGACTATTCTTCGGAGTTTAGCTTAACTTTTCTGCTGGTCCCATGTGCTTGATTTGCTTTTTTTGGCATCTTTATTTGATTTTTATTTTGGGCACCTTTGCTTGATCCTTCTTTTGGGCACCTTTGCTTGATTTGGGCACCTTATCTTGATTTGTATTCTTTTTGTTTTCACTTTCTTGTAAAAAAATGACATACTTGTAATGATCCTTGATAAAGAACGTAACAAAGCTCTATGGGCTTGTCAAAGGAAATTATAATGAACTATGGATGATAAAAATGATGGCCTCTCTTTATTTTAATTCAGGTTGCTTAATTGTAAAAATTTTCAACTAGCCTAATATGAGATTATAAAATATTACCTCAACATTTGCCCTAGTGTGGGGTGTGATCATCGGTGCGCTTTATGAAATGAAAATTTATTATAGCACGAGGGGCTAGCAATGAATAATAGTGTATAGGATAGCAGAAATGATGGCCTCCAGTCCTTTTGGGTATAATCACCTAGGCATTGAAGTTCTTACTTATTAGCATCTCACTATCTTAATATGAGCAAAATTTACTTGATATTGCTTCCACATAGGGAGTGATCTTTAACTTGGCATAGTAGTACATATCTTAATCTTCAATGGAGATTTTTTTCTGTGGTGACCCAGCTTAAGGAACAACCAAAGCTATCTACGTATCTAGACGACGTTAAGAATCAGGTCATGCGTAGTTCCGTGATAGCCTTGATCCTGAGAGTCTGCGGCTTGAGAAAGTACTTTGATCATTAACTATGATCTTGATCTTGAAAGTCTACGGCTTGGGAACAAATACTTTGATCGTTGAATATTGTGATACCCCCCGAATTTCTGAATGCGGGTTGGTCAGGCCCACGCCCAAATACCCGAGGATATCAAAACAATTTGAAAATAAACGAACACAGAGTGCAAGAGAATAAAGAAGAATAAATAAACTGCTGAAAAGAAACTAAAATGATAATCTAATAATAAACCTCATAATATATTTTCATTAATTAATAAACTCTTCTGATACAATTGATCCTCCAAAATACAACTCGGGAATCCATACTGTGTGGACCCCTAGAAAATCCAAACTAAACAAATGACAGCAATAACTGTCTAAATCAGGAAACTGAATCATAAAAGAACTCCTATGTAGCATCGGAAGAATGAAGTAGACTGATCCCTGCTCAGCACGAACAACCTCTACTCCTGACGAACACTTGAAAAATAATGGTGGGTCAGGCCCACAAACAAGTTCTACTCTACTACACTCCAAGCAGAGATCCGATACATGTATACATCCTAGTCAATCCAACAGTAACTAGTAGTCCGTATATATATATATATATATATATATATATATATATATATATATAGACACACTAAATGAACCTCACTAGACTATAGGGTTGTCTCAACCTGAATAGTAGGCAACATGCAAAACGCACATATAGTGGGCATGAATACCTATACCTACCAGGATACACAACTACACCATATCTAGTTACACATCCCTGGCGATATACGCACCCTAACCACTGATCCTGAGACTCAAGCTCATATCATGGCACCATACTTATATATATATAATCTAGTAACCATCCTATCCGGTATAAATTAATCATCCATAAGTCATTCAACTTGTTCAGCTGACCTGACTTGAATATAAGTAGGACTTAACATTTTAGTTAATCCATTCCTTTATATAATAAATTAATCATCCATAAGTCATTCAACTTGTTCAGCTGACCTGACTTGAATATAAGTAGGACTTAACATTTTAGTTAATCCATTCCCTTATATAAAATAGGTAGGACTTAACTGATAAGTTAATCCGTTCCTAGAATGCCACCGTCCCATACCGGTGCATTAAATCACACAATTCAACAATTAATGTAACGATTAAGGAAATACATCAAACAATTCAGAAATAACTATGATAATATGATATCAAGTTATCACAAAATAGGAATGACTTATTATTTATTTAAGTTTCCTATATCATATGTCCTACATAAACTGAATCTTATACATATGATGATATTTTATTATACCGTCAAATAAGTATTCTCCATATCCAATTCATCCTACACATTTAATCTCAATTGTTAAAACATATTAAAAGATTAAATTCATTTGTTTGTTTAAAACATTTAAATAGCAAGCATCATTATGATTGAGTCTATTTAAATTTATTTAAACCCAAACCTAGTTCCTATTTAATGTTTAGGAATCCTAGGCATGTTTCTATGTTCCATCATTCCACAGATATGAAATATACATAATTTAAACATGTAAAAATTCACACCGGAAATCAAATCAAAATCATGTATTTATCAATTCATAACACAAGAACAGATATGAACCAAATTCAGTTCTAATCTAATTAAACATGCATAATTATTTAATTTTTTGTGTTTAATAAACCCTGGAATTTCCTAGGCATGCATAGAAACACGAATCAAAGGGAAAGAGATAGAAGAAGAACTTACCTTAAACTTTCGAACTGAAAGTTAAACTTCTTCTTCCTTGATCTTCTCTCTAAAGGGTTTTCTCCTCATTCCTTCCTCTTTCTCTTTCTCTCTCTACTCTCTCTCTCTCTAGAATATATTACGTGATATATTTTCACTCCTTTTTCAACCTATAGTTGTGTATTTATAGGCTCAATAATAACCCTATTCCTTTTTCCAATCCAAGTCAACTTACTAAAGAAAAATAAAAAAAATGAAAATATTAAAAAGGTAACTTAAAATATGTTACGTATATAATCTATGTATATCCTTATTAATTAAATAAAATATATACATTAGAGTATTTATTAATACTAAAGTTACCATAATATTAAAAGGTAACTTAAAACATGTTACGTATATAATCTATCTATATCCTCATTAAATAAATAAAATATATACATCAGATTATTTATTTATATTGAAGTTACCATAATATTAAAAAGTAACTTAAAACATGTTACATATATAATCTATCTGTATTTTCATTAAATAAATAAAATAAATAAATAAAATATATACATCAGATTATTTATTTATACTAAAGTTACCATAATATTAAAAAGGTAACTTAAAACATGTTACGTATAAAATATATGTTTATCCTTATTATATAAATATATAAAATATATACATCAGATTATTTATTAATACTAAAGTTACTATAATATTAATAAATTACTTTCCTTTTTATATATATGTATATACATATATATCTATATATATACATATACAACTATCCATGAGTAATTATCCATACCCATCCAACCTCCTATCTAAGTAGTTCATAGGACCCAATTAGTTAGCCCATTACCACTAACCATAACCATAAAATAAAATAAAATAAAATATTTAATCATTTAATTTACAATTAATTACAATTAATCAAATACATCATTTAAGCACACAATCTAATTAAACAAATAATACAAATAACACCTACACAAAATACAAATAACACATAGATAAGTAGCCAATTAATTAAGTAACATTTAATTCAATTAAACACATAAACAATTAGTCAAATAATCAATTAAACAATTAAAAAAAATACAATAAAAATAAATAAATAAATACCGAGACTATCCTTTTAAAATTAGAGGTATTACATTCTTTCCCCCTAACAAAAGGAATTCCGTCCTTACTTCCTTCTATTATTCTTCCATTATGTTTGGAAACTGTTAGCGAAAAGCATCCTCTTATTCCCAAGTAGACGCAACCTCACTATAAGGGCTCCACTTAACTCCAATATACCAAGTGGTAGACAGGGTTCCTATATTTTAAGAAACACAATAATCATACGATGCGTAGGTTGTATCAAATAACAACGTAATCCTCCTATGTCGACAAGGGAATGATCTACATACCTCCAAGTGCCATAGAATATACACACAAACTCCTATGCACCCAAAGCTTATAATTTGGTAACGCTAATTCAGAGGCGACTGCCTCAATTGTGAAACACAATCTTCTAAAAGTCAATGTAATAAGTAAAATTTACCTTTCTCCAAAAATCGCCTTCTTCCTACATAGAAAACAGAACGAGCAAACTACTCCCTGATAGAAAAACTTTAGTATACGAGTTCAACTATTTACAACATCCTACTGTTGCCTCCCAACCGCGCGCAGTTCAATACAAAGGGAAGTATCTCTTTCCAACATATTTTAAAATGAAGTCAAGGTCTGATTGTACAACCCATACTTCCATTTCCAACCAACAAATGAGAGGTATGCATTGTGAAAGATACAAAACCTCCAAAGTTGTTACACTAACCTCCTTGTGCCAACAATATCACAGATAAAATTCTGACAAGTGAAGTAAACACTTCCAACTATCCATGAAAATCTAGGATATACACCTTAAACATATCCTTTATGGTCTAATTTAATCTCTCGATTAATTCCTCCGTCTATAGATATGAAGTAGAGCTGCTGCTCTAAAATCTTCATAAAGCTCATTCGAAATAGCACTTTGCATCCACTAATATGGACATCCACATGCTATAACACCACTATCACTGAACTATAGAACTACTATGAAGTTCTAAAATAAGTATCACTTAAATTTATGTCCTCAATCGATCTTTCTCAATCCACCACTCAGATTCTATATGGAAAATTGAAATTCCAAATCAATGTCGATCCTTCCCATCGACTGTCACTCCTATTTAATTCAATTTCCATATTTGTTATAGGAAGTGGCTAAAGATTCCTACGATATCCGATGATCAACTTTCCACCTTTGTAGCAGGCTTTACACTTAGGGTAATTGTATATGCATCCTTATCTGTATCTGTTCACCAAAATCGACATTTGATGTCATAATGTACCTTCTAACCGTTTGACCACACCAAGAAAAATTATAAATTTTCTAGCTCAGTCGCCCGACCGTCATATCATTATTTACAGAAACTACGAAATCCTCCTCGAGTACCTTAAACTCCATCTGAGTAAGGTAACACCGTCTTCAAGGTCAGCTCCAATATTCAAAATTGACCTTCTCAACTACCGTAGTAATAACAAGTGTTATTATTACACCTGCTATAAATGCATCTAATAACTCAACAACTAACCGAAAGATTTAAATATTCTATCATTTGTTGAGAGCATCCATTTACATCATTGCTTCCACCAGACGGAACTTGATATAAAGTGTGAATCACCATTGTAATCCATCTAAACAGTCTCGTGATCCATTCTATTCGTATGAACTAAAGTCCTACCAGTTCGAAATAGACAAGAATCAAGTTGACCTAATGTATCAGTTAACCAATATCCCATCTAGAATCCTGACCCTTGTGTAAAATCAGAAATCCCGCAACTAAATCTGTAAAATGCTCTCTCATTTCCACTTTAGTATAGGAAATGGCTGCAAAGGATCTAGTGATCTTTGATGGTCCATCTCTATTATCTAACAAATATTAGAAGAACTAAAAGTTGTGAAACTCAGTCTGTGCATCTTCCATCCAATTTGTCTATAGAAAGTACCGTTAGTCCAGTACCACCAGCTTTCGTCTGTACCCAACGTTTAAATTGGAGCGTCTTCAAAAGCGAATTCTGTAACTAAATCTATCCACCACTGATCGGTGATAAATTTGCCGATATTGAAAATCAATCAGTAATTCCATTTATCAATAGTCAACTATGACTTTAATTCAACAAAAGTCAACAAACTACGACCTTTCCATGCATACCATGCACCTCATCTTTATAAAGGTGTTTGGTCTCACCATCTTGTCTTTGACATACCCTGCTTCTTTAAAACAAGTTAATGACAATCCGACTTCTTTGTCTAACTTCAAAAGAATATGAAATCCTTCCATCCTCTACATAAGTTATTAATTTCCTAGCAATAGCTAATTGTTGCAAATTGTGACCTAAAAAAAAAAATTCCATATTATTTATGCAAGTGAATAAGACTTAGTTTCCTCCTCTATATGCAACATCGGCAACTCCTCCTAATGACATGCCCTCACGAATAAAATTCTTGATTAAGAATAGACTAATGAATATTTATTCAGTCTACTATCCTCAATCGGTGTCATTCTAATAAGTGCCTAAACCCGTACTAAATCCTCCTTTCGACTTAGCAACAACTTCCGGAATTTTTCAAGAAGATGTTCAGCAAATCTGGCACCTCAGATAAATCCTCGTGGCGTTACAGTGATCTTTATTTACCACCATCTCACGCATCCCAAAATATTAACAACCACCATTATCATGGCGTTGTAAACCTAGAGTAAAGTAAATCAAACTAATCATACTAGATTATTTGACTCACAGTGATGGTTTAACTATCACATCCCAAACAATATACTAGAATGACGGATGTCCAGGTCTAATAGATTGGCTAGAATTATGTGTATCTACCATATCCTACGACCGCATGCTCACAAATCTAGCGTAAATAGCGCTATTACCCCATATTATTAAAAACAATAGTTGACTGATCACATACTTGTGTCCCCAACTAAACTATATACCATTAACCGAAATAATCAATGAAAATAAAACACGTATGACAAACACACTAGCACAAAATATACTCCTACTTAGGACAAAGTCTTATTTGAAATCAACACTACCAAATTGTTTCACAATTTCCTTTTATAGTTTTGTAGGTAATCATCCAACCTCGAAACATATCTTTTAAACAGAGCTTAAAAGCAACATATGTTTGCCTAAGCAAATACTAAGGGCTTAACCCTCATCCACCCTACACACTGAATGTAAACTATCTAACTTGGCTTTATAAAGCGAATTAGAATGTCACAACATAATACCAATACCTTCCTGAATGTGATACAGAATCATACGTTTCGTTCTGATAAGAACTCCATCAAATCCCCAATCTTCTGAAGAGTACTTCTTATATATCTCTTTTAGAGATGATAAGACAGTTTAATTATAGTAGATTAATCAATACCAATTCTACAAATAACATTAGCTATATAACCAACAAACAAGATCACCCTCACGCGATCATCCATCTTCCAAATGTAGTACCCTCTCTCTTGGATACGCTGAAATCTCCTCCACTAGGATCCTCTTTGGACTCTTAATCCCCGCTTGTCTCCTTTTTGAGATCAACTAAAGTCGTGTCGGCCCCGATATGCGGTGACCTATCATGCACATCTAAATCTTTCCTTGGCTTATACTTTAAAGTAGCTCCAAACGAACTTAAACCTTCGATCCCTAATTCTGCCTTCGGGCAATGAAATCAATAACGTACTCCTTTACTCCTTTGGATCTTTATCGCTGTCGCCTTGGACCTCATCTTTTTCCTAGTGCCAACCATTCTGTAACTACAGAATACAATTGACATCCGTTCCTCCTAACGAACTATAAATAGAGTACAATGAATCCTAATACGGGTTCTAAGTTTTAAGAGACGCAACGCAGAAGTCACATAATGAAAGACACTCTTAAGGACACTTAAACCTGGAGTGCTCTGATACCAACTGTGATACCCCCCGGATTTCTGAATGCGGGTTGGCCAAACCCATGCTCGAATACCCGAGGATATCAAAACAATTTGATAATAAACGAACACAGAGTACAAGAGAATAAAGAAGAATAAATAAACTGCTGAAAAGAAACTAAAATGATAATCTAATAATAAACCTCAGAATATATTTTCATTAATTAATAAACTCTTCTGATACAATTGATCCTCCAAAATACAACTCGGGAATCCATACTGTGTGGACCCCTAGAAAATCCAAACTAAACAAATGACAGCAATAACTGTTTAAATCAGGAAACTGAATCATAAAGGAACTCCTATGTAGCATCGGAAGAATGAAGTAGACTGATCCCTGCTCAGCACGAACAACTTCTACTCCTGACGAACACCTGAAAAATAATGGTGGGTCAGGCCCACAAACAAGTTCTACTCTACTATAGTCCAAGCAGAGATCCGATACACGTATACATCTTAGTCAATCCAACAGTAACTAGTAGTCCGCATATATATATATAGACACACTAAAGGAACCTCACTAGACTATAGGGTTGTCTCAACCTGAATAGTAGGCAACATGCAAAACGCACATATAGTGGGCATGAATACCTATACCTACCAGGGTACACAACTACACCATATCTAGTTACACATCCCTGGCGATATACGCACCCTAACCACTGATCCTGAGACTCAAGCTCATATCATGGCACCATACTTATATATATATAATCTAGTAACCATCCTATCCGGTATAAATTAATCCTCCATAAGTCATTCAACTTGTTCAGCTGACCTGACTTGAATATAAGTAGGACTTAACATTTTTGTTAATCCATTCCCTTATATAATAAATTAATCATCCATAAGTCATTCAACTTGTTCAGCTGACCTGACTTGAATATAATAGGACTTAACATTTTAGTTAATCCATTCCCTTATATAAAATAGGTAGGATTTAACTAAGTTAATCCGTTCCTAGAATGCCACCGTCCCATACCGGTACATTAAATCACACAATTCAATAATTGATGTAACGATTAAGGAAATACATCAAAAAATCCAGAAATAACTATGATAATATGATATCAAGTTATCACAAAATAGGAATGACTTATTATTTATTTAAGTTTCCTATATCATATGTCCTACATAAACTGAATTTTATACATATGATGATATTTTATTATACCGTCAAATAAGTATTCTCCATATCCAATTCATCCTACACATTTAATCTCAATTGTTAAAACATATTAAAAGATTAAATTCATTTGTTTGTTTAAAACATTTAAATAGCAAGCATCATTATGATTGAGTCTATTTAAATTTATTTAAACCCAAACCTAGTTCCTATTTAATGTTTAGGAATCCTAGGTATGTTTCTTCGTTCCATCATTCCACAGATACGAAATATACATAATTTAAATATGTAAAAATTCACACCGGAAATCAAATTAAAATCATGTATTTATCAATTCATAACACAAGAACAGATATGAACTAAATTCAGTTCTAATCCAATTAAACATGCATAATTATTTAATTTTGTGTGTTTAATAAACCCTGGAATTTCTTAGGCATGCATAGAAACACGAATCAAAGGGAAAGAGATAGAAGAAGAACTTGCCTTAAACTTTCGGACTGAAAGTTAAACTTCTTCTTCCTTGATCTTCTCTCAAAAGGGTTTTCTCCTCATTCCTTCCTCTTTCTCTTTCTCTCTCTACTCTCTCTCTCTCTAGAATATATTACGTGATATATTCTCACTTCTTTTTCAACCTATAGTTGTATATTTATAGGCTAAATAATAACCCTATTCCTTTTTCCAATCTAAGTCAACTTACTAAAGAAAAATAAAAAAAATGAAAATATTAAAAAGGTAACTTAAAATATGTTACGTATATAATCTATGTATATCCTTATTAATTAAATAAAATATATACATTAGATTATTTATTAATACTAAAGTTACCATAATATTAAAAGGTAACTTAAAATATGTTACGTATATAATCTATCTATATCCTCATTAAATAAATAAAATATATACATCAGATTATTTATTTATACTAAAGTTACCATAATATTAAAAAGTAACTTAAAACATGTTACGTATATAATTTATCTGTATCCTCATTAAATAAATAAAATATATATATCAGATTATTTATTTATACTAAAGTTACTATAATATTAAAAAAGGTAACTTAAAACATGTTACGTATAAAATATATGTTTATCCTTATTATATAAATATATAAAATATATGCTTCAGATTATATATTAATACTAAAGTTACTATAATATTAATAAATTACTTTCCTTTTTATATATATGTATATACATATATATCTATATATATACATATACAACTATCCACCGATAATTATCCATACCTATCCAACCTCCTATCCAAGTAGTTCATGGGACCCAATTAGTTAGCCCATTACCACTAACCATAACCATAAAATAAAATAAAATAAAACATTTAATCATTTAATTTTCA
This sequence comes from Cornus florida, assembly GCF_030987335.1. Taxonomy (NCBI): domain Eukaryota; kingdom Viridiplantae; phylum Streptophyta; class Magnoliopsida; order Cornales; family Cornaceae; genus Cornus; species Cornus florida. The sequence continues at coordinate 62,897,948 of NW_026775572.1, read as the reverse complement.
ATTAATTACAATTAATCAAATACATCATTTAAGTACACAATCTAATTAAACAAATAATACAAATAACACCTAGACAAAATACAAATAACACATGGATAAGTAGCCAATTAATCAGGTAACACTTAATTCAATTAAACACATAAATAATTAGTCAAATAATTAATTAAACAATTAAAAAAAATACAATAAAAATAAATAAATAAATACCGAGACTATCCTTATAAAATTAGGGGTATTACAAATATGACCTCGATTTTGAGAGTATATAGCTTGAGAAAAATGCTTTGATCATTGAGGATAGCCTTGATCTTGAGAGTCTGCAGCTTGAGTGTGATAAGCTTTTTCTTGAATTCTTCGTGTATGTCTTGACTTCAAATAAGATGGTAGGAAAGTTGATCATTTTCTTCTGTTACTACTTGGTAGTTATATGACCGATGTTGATATCTGTTTGAATCAACTCTGTGATTTATCCACTAACGGTGTATGTCTTCTTTAAGGTTTTGGGAGGTGGGCTGGGTGACTATTTATGTCTATGATTTCTTAAGGTGTGTCAATTGAGTCTTTCTTGGTCAATGCCCATTAGTTCAAAATCAAACTCTATTTCAAGAGTCATATTCATTGAGAGCGAGGACAATGACGTCCCAAGGTTCACAGCATTCCAAACGTGGCATCCTGACAATGAAAAAAAGAAAGAGTTTAGATATATATATATATATTTTTTATAGGGATATTAATAATATAATATATGAAGTTGGAGTTTTACACAGCTTCAATTGAAGTTTTTAAGAAACATATTGCAACGGAAACATATGCATAATATACTAAAATGCTTATAGTTCCTCAAAATTAAGTTTAGATTTTTAGAAAAAGATATTAATAATATAATATCTTAGTTATTTTACTAAATAAAACTGAGGTTTTACAAAGCCCTTTATCAGAATTGAATTTTTACGAAACTTATTAAAGCAGAAATAAAATTATGCTAAAAGAAAATGCTTAGGAGCCCTGAAAATAGAGTTTGGATTTTTTTTAAATGAATGATATTAATAATATGATATCCGACTTATTTTACTAGATAAAACTGGAGATTTTAAAACCCCTTTAACAAAATAAATTATGCTAAAAGAAAATGCTTAGGAGCCCTGAAAATACAGTTTGGATTTTTTTTAAAATAAAGAATATTAATAATATAATATCCGAATTATTTTACGAGATAAAACTGGAGCTTTATAAAACCCCTTTAACATAATTGAAGTTTTACGCAACTTATTCATTATAAAGAAAATAAAGAATATATATATATATATATATATATATATATATATATATATATATATAATATTGTGCTAAAAGTAAATACTTAGGAGAAAGTCGCAGGGCTTTCTCCTTTTACCAAAGCTTCTAGAACTTGAGCAAGGATACTGATTTCGACTTGCTTAGCTTGTGTTTCGTCTACGAAGGAGTAGAAACATGAGTTGTGAGATCATTTGCCTTAAAAAAAAACTCTGAAGTTCATATTAAAAAGTTCCTCAGTTCAGTTTGAACGTGATTCTATCGATATTTCTTATTTTGTTGATGATGTGGATGCCATCGAACGATGTCTGAATTAGAGATGAGCCGAAGGTTTAGGTAACCAATGCCCTTAATGGACTTGACCGTTTCCTCGAGAGACTATGGATCTTGAGATTGATATCTTCTTACTTAGGAGTAGACATGTCTTCTTAAACTATATGACCCTTCTTTTTACCAGTAAGATCAAGAGATGCTTGTCTTTCAACTATCATAGGAGGGATGATTTGTGTCTATTGACAATTGCCTTGACAATATTAGCCAATTTAGCAAGATCGTCTGATAGTTTATTGAATGCTTCTTGATGGATCCCATGGTCAGTTGATAGTTTATTGAATGCTTCTTGATGGATCCCATGGTCAGTGTTTGTCTTGTTGGATTGAATACTTGCAACTGTAAAATAAAATATAATTGCTTCTTTGAAGCAATATTGTTAGCTTATTAACCACTTTAAGAAGAAAAAGGAAAAAGAAAATGAATTAATATTAATGAAAATTATTTGCCTTATGTAATACGTGCCTTAATGGTAGTTTTTCTTTATGAAAGAACTCTAAGTATGAAATGTAGGAGTTGGAGGGATGGGTTTTCTCCTTGGATGGAAGCTTTTAAATCTTGTTGATATTAAAGAAATAAAACTCATACAAATGGCCCCAGTTAGGGGCTTAGATTATAACCTTGAAATTGGAATACAGGAAAATAAACTGTACTATACAACTATGGTTTTTTAGACATTTTCTTTTCTGGCAACGCCATAGTCCAGATAGTTCTGACAGGCATACAACCCCTCTATCTAACTTACAAGGTAATATAAGGTGTGTAATGCAACATGAGTGTAGTGTGTGTAGTTAAAAGAGAGGCAAACATGCTTTTATAACAATATAATAATTATTTAAAGCATAAAAATAATTCAATAATATTCAAAAAAAATAATAATAATTCAATAATATTGAACAAAAATAGTAATCTTGAGATATTATGAACAAAACATTATGTTAAATGGGTAAAAATGAATATTATCATGTTATCATTAAATAAAATGCAATATGATGCAATAAAAGGAATGCAATATAAAAATGTTTTTAGGCTTAAACCCACTTAAGCATATGCTTGTCCCCAGCTATCGCGCCCAAGTTTTTTCCCCACCTTTATGTAAAGGCCATACTAAACACTTATGGGTCAGAAAAAAAGGTTTAATGCGACGGAGTGACTATGGTCAAATTATTATTTATTTTGGCGTCGCCACCTAACATAGGATTTCGGTATGTTAGGTCACCCTATAATGTCTAAGGACTAAAAATGATATTTAAGTATTATTTATTTGACATCCATTTTAGTCTACGAAAACCAGAGTAAAGGGTCCGGGGGTTTGGTTGTGCATGGGGAAGGTGTTAGGCATCCCATGACACCCGTGGAACACGGTTACCTTATTTTTATATTGCATTCCTGAGAAAAAATATATGTGTAGTTTTTTTAAAAAATATTTTATTTAATAATGCTTTAAAGGCTCTAATCTTATCTATAGGAAAATAAGATATTTTCATAGTTTGAGATATATATATTTAAACATACGAGTTTTATAAGAGAATATATATTTTAGATGTTGATGTGACCGAACCTAGGAGTGACCTAGGTTGCCTACATACCTCATTTCATAAAAGATGAGGATCGGGTCAAATGTAGTTCAACTAGCCTTTAATATTTATTTTAGGAGAAATGTTTCTAAGAAAAAAAATATATATATATTTTTTTATAAAGTGAAAATTGTTACTATGGAGACATATATATTCCAAGGAGATTTGAATTTGAAAGATGTTTCTAAGGAAACTGGTAATTTAGGAAAGTATTTATATTTATCTTTTAATAAATTATATTTCTAAGGAATCTTATCTTTTAATAGATTATATTTAGAAATTGGTAATTTAAAGTGTTTTAATAAAATATTATAATTTAAGAAAGTGTATAAATATATTTCTAAGAGAATTTGAAATTTGAAATTGTTTTTAGGAAAACTTATAATTTAAGAAGGTGTATATTTATTTCTAACAAAATATTTTTCTTTCAGAAACTACGAGTATATGTTTCTGGCATTTGTATTTTTTAAAAAATGTTTCTAAGGATTTTATTTTAAAATGTTTCTAAGGAAACTTATAATTTAGGAAAGCAATATATGTTACTAAGGAAATTAGTATTTTAAAATTGTTTATAAGAAAACTTGCAATTTAAGGAGATATATATATATTTGTTACTAAGGAAACTCTTGTAAGATTTAATTTTAAAAAAAAAAGGGGTTTCAAAGGAAACTTGTAATTGAGGAAACTGTATATATTTATAAGGAAGTTTATATGCTTTAGGAAATTAATATTTAAAGAAAGTATATGATTTATTAAAAAAAAATGATTTCTATAAACATATGATTTTAGAAAATATTTTAAAAAGAAATGATTGTTACACAAAAATTTGACTTTATAGAAGATATGATTTCTACAACAAAATGATACCATTTAAGAAATTTTGAAATTTTAGAAAATATGATATTTAGAAAATATCATTTCTAATTCCAAATATTTTTTTTTCTAGAAAATACTATTTCTAAAGAAAAATAAGATATTAAAAATTAAAGATCTTAGGAGGAATGATTTTAAGACAACCTAAGTGTTAGTTTGGTTAGCATCAACTATCTAGAAAGGAAAAGAAACAGAAATTTTTTAAATTATTTGGTAGTTTGGTTAGGGAAAATTTTCAGGAAAGTAATATTTGATTTTCCTTAAAATGTTTCCTTTATAAAAGGAAAATTTCAGTTTCACGTGAAAGTTGTATCATTATGTATTCGTTTCCAATTATACCCTCGATAGTTATTTCTCTTCCTTCTTTTTAGACTCAGAGTGACTTCTTTTTGATAAATTAGGACTCCTACTTATATTACAACTTTCTAACTCTTTAAATTAAGACTCCTAATTAAGTTACAATATTCACGCACATATATTTTTATTCATAAAATAATTATTTATATTTTTTTATTATCCTTGTTGTATGATGTATTTTACGTACTATTGAATTCATGAGGGTAATTTTGGTATATAAATCATTTTTTTTTTCACTTTCTTGCTAACCAAACTAATGAAACAAAATTATCCCACAAATTTTTTACAAAAAAATCATGCTAACCAAATGCATGATAAAAACATAATTTTCTTTTATTTTACTTCACTTTCTTTTCCTTTCACTTTCCATCGTCAATTTCTGGCTAACCAAACGAACCCTAAGGGTTGAGTGGAAGTCTACCTTAATTCTTGAGAAGTGTATATAGTTTATATGGAATTAGGATTCAACTAAAATGACTTAATATGTAAGGAAAAATAAAAAGATTGCTAATTCATATGATTAAGCTAATATGAAAATTTGACTAATTTGGACTTCCTATTATGGAATTTCTTAGGAGAAGGAACTTGAAAGTCCTTAAAAAAAAGATATTTAATTGTAATGAAAAAGTGTGATAAGAAAAATTAATTCGAAAAAGAAAGAACTTACGAGTTCTGAAATTCTGTTAATTTAAAATATAAGGTTCTATAAAGCATGCTTGAACTGATTTTTGCATGGAATAATTTTCAACAAAGTGTAACCTTGACCATAAGAGTTAATGAGAATATAATTTGAAAAAGTACTTAAGAGCTCTAATAAAAAGTTACTTGGAAGACGGCAGTTTAAACCTATATATATATTTTTAAGAAGCATGGCCTTTATATTAAAAGGTTTATGGGAATCTAAGTTGATGGAAGCAACTCAACTATTGAGATATTCAAGTAAAACAAAAGTAGTTGAAAATACTTTTACGAAAGAACTAGTTATCAAGTGGTTATGAGACCTTAAGGGTTGAACCTTGATTTTGTGAATTAAAACCAATTCTATATAGTTTATAAAAAAAATTAAAATACTATAAAATCAATCTTAGAAGATATGTATTTTATTATTTAGAAAAATTATTGTTCATGGGTAATGCGATTTTAGAAAATATAATATCTGAAGATACAACCTTTTTATTATAGAAACTTTTAGAAAATATGGTTCTAATACGATTTTAGAAAATCAGTTTTTTTAAAAAATAGGATTCATTGTAACTTTTTAGAAAATATGGTTTTAGGGAAATACTTTAAAGGTATGCTAGACAATCTTTAAAATGGAATGTCCAACAATCTTTTTATTTGATTGTTATTATATTTTCACTTGATCGATTATTAGCTCTAAAAGCATGCATCATACAGTCCATGAGTAATAATAGCAGTTGTTGATTTGATTATATATATACACACACACACTTAGGAATATATATATATATATATATGTGGTACGCAAGGCATTGATCAAGATGAAGATCACAACTCATCCACATGATGAGCTGATTGCAAAACAATCTTTCTAAAGCAGAGTTGAAAAATTGAAAGCAAATGACCAATATACTATTTATATGAGCATTTAATTTTCAAAGCATCCGAAGCACAACCAAACATATATACAAACTAAATCATGGGTCACTGATCAACTCTGCTCAGTGACCCATGATTTTCTGTTGGTGGCCTATAAAGGAGAGGAAAAGATTTTCCTATGCCTTTTTTTTGTGTGTGTCGACCACTGATACTTCGTGGTTGGTGTCCAACTGGTATGTGATTTTCCTATGCTCTTCACTGTAATTGGTGTCCAACTGGGGTCGGCAGAACTTGGTTTGTGCGTATTGGTGCCTTTGTAATGGGTAATTCCGGTCCCCCCAAATATGAATAGAAACCTCCTTTTAAATAAACTCACATGAGAGAAGAAATAATTCCTAGGATAAGATATAATAGATTAGGTTATCTATATTAACAACTTTATTTGAATTTTAAAAAAAAAATAAGTTTGACTAAGTTTATATTATCTTCCAAACAACTTTTTTATATAATTTTATTTTATTGCCTTAGTTATTTGAAATAAGATTCTAAAATTGTATGATTTTATTTTATTACCTTGTTTGTTGCTACCAACCACAAACGTAAGTGACCATGCCGCCACTCGACTCGTCAAACATGGACTGATTACTTAATTTATTATTTTATTACTTATTATTATTTTTATTTCTTTCCCTTTATTACTATAATATTTGTATACGGGCATGGCTTATGGCTACATTCTAGTGATTATTAAGCCATGATGTGATAACTATTTTATATCTATATATTTTATTTAAAGTATTTATTTTATTTTTATTATTTATTTAATATATTATATAATTAATATTATATAAAGTATAAGAGAAGTAGGTTTGCCCAGAACCGCGTATATATATATATATATATATATATATATATATATATATTTAATTTTAATATCTTCTTTAGTACTATCATATTATATTTTATATTTTTATTATTATTATTATTATTTTTATTTTAACTACCCTATGGTTTTGACGCATTCTGCACAAAACAGCATGGTCTATTTATTCATATGGAGATCAAATTAAACCACTTTTCAAGTTTTAATGAAAACTGGATGGGTTAAGGAATGCAAAATTACTATCTTGCTCTTTCCTTGATCAAGTACTAGGAGTCCCATTGCGAACCTAACTATAGGTGTACTCTAATGTTTTGAGTCTTTTCGAAACCATTGGTTGCATCCATTTTATGATCTGGTGGTCTGATTTTCTACTTTTGCTGGCTTGGCCAAACTAGTTTTACCGAAATATCCCTTAAAATGGGTAGGGGCAAAATTGAGTGTCTACAACAGTCACGGATCCGTGATGTGGACAACACGGGGGGCATCCAAACGGCCTCGTGACCGTCTATAGACCTCAACGAAGCACAAATGGTCACTCAAATTGACACGTGACCCCCGGAATCAAATTTGGAAACAAATGATATATTATATATACATATATAGTCACATGCTTGAAAGCTTTAAAAATGGCAAGAAATCAACATGGAAGCTTGAATTTAAATATGGCCACTTAAAATCTTCAAAACAAATCAAACCAAAAATTAAAAAATGAAAACTTACCCAAAGTCAAGGAGAGAAGTGGAGATGACTGAGAGAGAAAAAGAGAGATCGAGATCAGAGATGAAGATTGAAGCTTGGAAGATGTTGAGATGATTCCGGAGCTTCCCCGGAAGTGGGGAAGACGAAGAAATGTCGTCGGGAGAGAGAAGAAGCTTTAGATCGATGTCAAATTGATCCCGACATGTTCGATCGATCACATAGGTGATTCGATTAATCAAAAATAGATCGACTATGAGGATGAATGGATCGATCGAACCGAAAAGACGACAGAATATTTTTGAATTTTGAATTTTTGGAATTTGAAAATATTTTCAGTTTTTTGATATATGTATATATATATTCTTTTTTTTAAAAAAAAAATTGAAAAATATTTTTGAATTTTTGAAATTTGAAATTGAAAAAGGCAAAGTCAAAAGGGAGAACATAGATTGATCTAATAATGATCGATGCAAGTTCGACCGATCCAACAGGTAAAAATCTGCCGGGATCTTCGAACGATACACAGAGAGGTGATTTTTCAAAGTTTCAAAAAATTTTCAAAGTATGGAACTGAGATCGATCCAAGGGAAAATTGGATTGATCGAAGAATTCTTGGATTGATCTGAGAGAAAATTCACACAATATATAGAGAGGTGAAATATGCATGAAATTTTCACACGATGGAACAGAGATATAAGAATATGCAGGGATGGTGTTTGATCGATCGAACTTCTTTTGTGATAGATCGAATAGGCAATAAATGCCTAATTCAAAGATGAAAGTGCATGCATTCTCTATCAAAGTCCCAAACAATATTTATGATCCCAGAATATATCTACATGATGCAAGGAATGAAAGTAAAATAGAAATGAGGGAGGAATAAGGTTGTAAACCCTACGAATCACTAGTGTTTAACGTCTCTAACAAGGCGTTAGGCTCTTTTAGCCTGGATCAAAAATCTTATTATGCATCCCCTCCTTGATGAGGTAAAATGAGCTTTGAACCCCATCTAACAAACTAATCCCTAGGGAACTTGTTGGATTTGATTCAAATGGAGTTGATGGTCCTTTAACAAACAAATCATTGGGCTTCTATGCCCTTTCAACACTAGGTTTTGAAACATTTATCTTTAAACTCTCTTTTGAAAACAAGTCATTTGAAATTCTATTGCCAAGCAAAGACTTATGTTTTTCAAGTTCATTTTTAATGCATTTTTCAACAACACAAACTTCTTCATGCTTGTCCAAAGAATTGGGGGTTGGATTGAAAATGTTCAACTTCACCTTTATATACCCAAATGAAATTTTCATTATCCCTGTCCTACAATTTATGTTGGCATTAGCGGTTGCTAAGAAGGGACGGCCAAGGATAATAGGAATTTGGCTCTTAGGATTTACGACTGGTTCTGTGTCAATGACTACGAAATCGACCGGGAAGAAGAACTTATCAATTTTGATCAACACATCCTCAGTAATACCCCGGGACTTTTTAATGGATCTGTTGGCTAGTTGCAAAACTATCGACTTTGGTTTTAAATCTCCTTAGCCCAATTGAACATATACTGAATATGGAAGAAGGTTCGCACTTGCTCCTAAATCAAGAAGAGCTCGATTAATGACATGGTCACCGATGATGCAAGAAGTAGTGGGTAAACTAGGGTTTTTGAATTTTGGAAGTATGTTATGTTGCAAAATGGAGCTTACTTGCTTGGTCAAAACAACTTTTTTTGGTACTTGGCTCTTGTTCTTCCTCTTTTGGGTGCAAATATGTTTTAAAAATTTGGCATAAGCCAAAATTTGTTTAATTGCATCCAAGAGAGGAAGATTTATCTTCACTTGCCTAACACATCAATTATTTATTAGCTTTAGTCTTTTGCTTTTCAAGAGAATTTGATCCTTTTAAGGCTTCCAGAAATGAAGCTTTTGGCTCAAAGACTTTGTTAAAATCCTTTTTCACAACTTTGTCAGCACAAGAATTTTTTAAATCATTTTTCAAATCATTGTCAGCAAAAGAATATTTCACATGCAATGAAGGAGGAATAGGATGTGAAACGGGATGGGTGTCAACTTTTTGTTGCACCGGTTTACTCTCTTTATTTTGAATACTAATTTAATTATCCACAATCCTTCCACTTCTCAAAGTTGTCACCACATTGACATGTTAAATTGTGTGACCTTCCAAGGAGGAATTGGTCTCCACAACAAATTGTTGCCTGGGTGGTGGATTCAAAGGCATCTTCCTCTTTTCCCTAGCATTCAATGTACTAGTTATTTGCCCTACTTGGGTTTCTAGCTTCATAATGGATTGGGAATGAGAATGATGTAATTGGGTGTTTACCTCCAAAGTACCCAAAGCTGTCAACACTTTTTCCTTAAATGCGGGACTCCTTGAGTTCCCTTGAGAATATGAAGATTGATTTGGAAAATGAGTGTTTGAAAATTGGTTTCCATGTAGTGCTTGGTATGATGGAGGGTTTGAGCCTTCCCCTTAGCTTTTCCAGGAGATGTTTGGATGGTTCCTCCACCAATGGGTGCCATAAGGATTATTCCCTTGGTTAACAAATGCGGCATTCACTTACTCATGGTGCTCACTTTGCACATATCCATAAGGACAATTGGAAGTAGAATGTAAGACACTAGAATAACTCATGCAAGTTTCATTGGAATTGTGATGAGAATGGTTAGGGGAGGAAGACACTTGATTCACCGAATTATGGTTAATCAAAAATTGATCAAACCTTTGAGATAAAGACTTGACTTCGGTGGCTATGTCATTGGAATTGTCAACTTGATATAAGCTGACATTCTTCCTTCCACCTAGATTTCTACCATTTTTAGATGACAAAGATCGATGCATTGAATTCTCACTCATGCTCTCATATAAGCGCCATACATCATCTTCATGCCTATCTTGATAAGAACCACCCATAGAAGCATCAACCATTCCTTTAAAATTGTTTGATAAATTTTCAAAGAAAAATTGAACCAATTGTCATTTAGAAATGTCGTGATATGGACACTTCCTAAACAAGTCATTTAGTCTCTCCCATGCCTCATGAAACAATTCCCCATCCCCTTGAGAAAACTCTCAAATTGATGTTCTCATTGAATTGGTCTTTGAAACCGGATAATACTTTTTCAAGAACTTTTGTTGCATTTCTACCCAAGAAGTTATCAAAAAAGGTCTTAGATTGTTGAACTAATATTTCGCTTTGTCTTTAAGGGTGAAAGGAAAAAGTTTAAGTCTTAAAACTTCTTTCGGCGTGTCAGTGTATTTCACAGTGGAACACATTTCAAGAAACTCATCCAAATGCTTGTAATGTTCTTCACTTGGAAGTCCGTGATAATTAGGAAGCATTTGAATGGTTTGTGGTTTAATCTCATAATGGTGTGCTCTAAATGGTGGTAATTGAATGCATATCGGTGTATTGTATTCATTTGGCACATATCAATCTCTTAAATCAAGAGGAGGATTCATAATTGGTGGCTCTACATGAGCACCATGATTCACTTGAGCAATGGGAGGTGGGGGTGGAACAAAATTTGGCCTAGGCATTCCCAATGGAACTTGGCCTTGTTGTTGTGGAACAAATGGTTTTGGCATGCCTAATGGCACTTGAATGTTGTCATGATGCACATTAGGGTGGATGATACCTTGTTGGTCAATGTGACCAAGGTCCTCAACATGGTCCTCATTATATTCCTCCATTGGTAAAATGGAGTCACAAGACTTACCCCTTCCCCTAGGATTATGAACAACCGATTCAAGATGAAAATAAAGTGGGATAAGAGTAGTTAACAACCTATGACCATGCATGCACGAACAAAACAACAACAAGCAACAAACATATAGCAAATAACAATCACTTTGCCTCCGCAACAAATCAATCAACAAGCCTCCACAAATATTTATCCTATACTCCCATGCTTTGAACAATATGTAAAGAAAGTAAATTGCCTCCACGCAGGCTCACGATTTATCTAAAAATTTGAAATTTTACCACCACACGGGCCGATGGTTTAACTATAGATAGAGTTAGAAAAGCTCACAAAGGGTCCTTAAGCAACTTCAATTTATTTTTCAATTTTTGCTTTGCCTTGCTTGCAAATTTTTAGATTTTTAGCTTTTAATGCTTTTGATTTGCTTAGCTTAGCTCTTTGCTTTAGAATTTTCCTTTGCTTCACTTCCCTTACTCAATGCACCTAGCCAATCAAGAACAAATACGATAAGTAGCAAAAGTAAAAGAAAGTAAAGGCACGATCAAAAGAGCAGTAATTCCTAATTGTTTCCAAAATACGGCGTTGCCAATCCCCGGCAACGGTGCCAAAACTTGGTATGGTTAGAGGCAACAACCTAAAAAGATTTGTAGTGTGGCCAAGTTTGAATTTATAGAATGCCACTACTACCTCTAACTACTAATATAGCTAGGGTGAGTAGGGATCGTCCCAAGGGAAAGGAAACAGTATTTGTATGGAAACAATGTTGGATTAGTAGGTCGAGTGATCAAAATATGGTTTGTTGGTTGAGTTAAACTACAAATTAAAATAAACAAATGGAATATAAAACAACTAAATTGAGTAAGGTGTAGAGAATATGAGAGAGAAGTCATGGGTTATAGTGTTTACCACTAAGCACCACCTTCATAGACATTCAACTTTTGATGGATTAAGGGGAAATTGTGTTATGAATGAAAGTGTATGCCATTGATTGAAACATTAGCATGGATGGCCAAGTAAGCATACATTGTCTAGCCAATCTAGTGAATAACACAACATATCAAATTAAACCATTAATCCTTCCATAAGCCCACAATCAATGCACATCATCAAACTAGAAAAATATACTACTTGCATTCATAAGCTTGGAACATCAAACAACAAGAATGGATTGTCCACCTATCTAAGAAAGTAAGGCAATTACACTACCACTAAGCTAGTGACATGGAAATTAAACTAATTAAACTAAGGTTGTGGCACAATCCATCAAGAAATATGTATGAACCATCAAATAAACCACAAGAATATTCCATTTAAGCACCATGCCTTGACCATTACTAGTTTCATAATATTAACACACATAGACATGCATCAATGTAGCAAAACATATATAGACATATGAATAGAATTAAATGATCAATTGAAAGTATTAAACTACACAAATCATGGTAGAAACAAAATTTATATATATCAAAAGTTAAGATTATAATTACAACACTAATCCCCATTAATTATAAAACGTTAAGGTCTAGGAGGCGTGCTTAGGGCTAACTCTAGCCCCAAGAAGATGTTTAGCCACTTATTGATGTTGTCATCCAACCCTCAAGGGCTATCTCCATACTAGAAATGATCTTTTTCATCCTTGGTGGAAACACTAGAAAAGAGGAAGAACTTTCCCAATTTGTGTATTCCCTTTCTATTCTCTAGCCAATTCTCTCTAACTAACCAACCTTTCTTACTCAAATAGCCAAAATCCTTATATAGGTAGCTCAAATGTCACACCCGAAGGTTAGACCTCGTGCATTAGGACCTCCCAATGATTGCACCACGAGCACATATTTAATTTGGCTTGAAATCAACTTTTCATGCACTTGAGGAGGTTCGATCGATCACAAGAGTGATTTGATCGATCATAAGAGTGATTCGATCGATCGAACCTTGGCTGCGCCTTTTTGGCATAAAGACAAGGCTGAGATATTTTTGGGAAGAGGACAAAAGTGGTAGGTGAGGATAAGATCAAAGATGTTCGATCGATCGAAGAAATGTTGGATCAGTCGAAGAAGGTATTTTGTTGAGGATAAGGACAAAAGGTTCGATCCATCTTGGCATTGTTGGAACGATCACTGTGTGATTGATCTGAGCTTTGTTCGATTGAGCGAAGAGTTCTTCCTTTCACCAACTTGCTTCCACTTTGCTCATTTTTTCCATTGAGCTTGAGATTGTATCTTTTATACTTTAATTTAGCTGAATTAACTTATTTTGGGGATAAGTGCCTGAAAAAGGAAATAACATGACATTAGACTAAAACAGAAAAATAAGATAGAATCAGATACTAGAATGTTCTAGCTTAAGGGGTTTAAATGTGCACTTTTCAGCACTCATCACAAAGCATGCTTCACAATATCAAGATATTCATGTAAGAAAATACATAGAACTCACTAAAATCATAGGAAATTTATAATTTAGACTTCCCCTTCCTCAAGATGATTAGCTAAACAAAGCCTTAGCAAGCCCAAGATTTAAAATCCTCCAAACCCTAGCAATATGGGTGCCAAATGGAAGCTCTCCTCAAGCTTATCAACTTCCTATCTATGGCATCACCAAAAACACCTTCTAATCTCCCCAAATCCAAGGTTGAAACATATGCGAGATATATGAGATATAGATATGGAATATAGAAAGAGGAAAATGAAAATAAGGAGGAAAAAGTGATGCCTGAAATGGAAGGGGAAGGGGAAAAAAAGTTGTCTTGCATCCTCTATGGCCAAGGTTGTGCCAAGTGTCACAATTTGAGTGATTTCTAAATCAAGCTAAGTTACTATAATGCCCCTCCTCTTCCATTGAAATGCCATTCTTACCCTACAAATATCTACCTCTAATATATAGATATAGATATATACATATATGTGAGAAGAGTCCATTATGCCCCTTTCTTAAAATGATAAAACCGGGAGAAGTTCCTGAGTTCGAAAATCTTCTCGACTTCTGAAAAATTCTAAAAATGAAACCGTTACTTCTAATTGATTTAAAATGATTAAAAATACATTTCTAAAACCCTTGACTCAAGAAAGTGACCAAAATGCCCCTCGGGGCCCGTATGGCATGCAAAACGAGGTAAGGATTAAAATAATCTAGAAAAATCAAATAAATTCCAGAAATTAGAAAATAGAAAAAAATTGGTAACATTACATTTAAATTCAATCATAATGTCTCAAATTATTTATAGATAAAATGATAAAATAATTTACCGAATATTAAAGTAAGTTATCAATAAAAACAAATCAGGTAATTGTTTAACTGACATTCAATCAAGATGTTTCAAATCATTAAATAAATTAACAATTAAAATTACATAGGTAATTTTTTAATTGAAATTCAATCAAGATGTTTCAAATCATTTATAGATAAAATAATAAAATAATTTACCAAATAATAAAATAAGTTACCAATTAAAATAAATCAGCTAATTGTTTAATTAATATTAAATAAATTACCAACTAAAATTAAATAGATAATTGTTTAATTGAAATTCCATCAAAATGTTTCAAATCATTAAATAAATTACAAATTAAAATTAAATAGGTAATTATTTAATTTAAATTCAAAGAAGATATTTCAAATCATTTATAGATAAAATAATAAAATAATTTACCGAATAATAAAATAAATTACTAGTTTTAATAATTCAGGTAATTGTTTAATTGAAATTAAATCAAGATGTTTCAATTCATTAAATAAATTACCAATTAAAATTAAACTGGTAATTGTTTAATTGAAATTCAATCAAATCATTTATAGATAAAATAATAAAATAATTTACCAAATAATAAAATAAGTTACCAATTAAAACAAATCAGGTAATTGTTTAATTAAAATTTAATCAAGATGTTTCAAATCATTAAATAAATTACCAATTAAAATTAAATTGGTAATTGTTTAATTAAAATTCAAACAAGATGTTTCAAATCATTTATAGATAAAATAATAAATGAATATACCAAAATAATAAAATACGTTGCCAATTAAAATAAACCATATAAGTTACCAACTAAAATAAACAAGTTACCTATTAAAATAAAATAGGTAATTATTTAATAAAATAATTTACCAAATAATAAAATAAATGATCAATTAAAATTTAATAGGTAATTGTTTAATTAAAATTCAATGAAGATGTTTGAAATCATTAAATAAATAACCAATTAAAATTCAATATGTAATTTTTAATTAAAATTCATTCAAGATGTTTCAAATCATTTATAGATAAAATAATAAAATAATTTACCAAATAATAAAATAAATTATCAATTAAAATTAAATAGGTAATTGTTTAATTAAAATTCAATCAAGATGTTTCAAATCAATAAATAAATTACCAATTAAAATTAAATAGGCAATTGTTTAATTGAAATTCAATCTAGATGTTTCAAATTATTTATAGATAAAGTAATAAAATAATTTATCAAATAATAAAATAAGTATTTTAGTATTTATTTATTAAACAAAATTTATTAATTGATATAACAAGTTTTTAAAAGAGTTTCTATAAAACTTTAATATAAATTACCTATTTATCTATTTATTATGAGCTTTTTAATAAAAGAAAATATAATTAGACAAGAATTATTAGTATAAAAAATATTTATTAATTGATATAAAAAATAAAATAATTTTTGAAAAAGTCTACCACAAATTACCTTTTATGATGAGTTTTTAAATAATAGGAAATTTAATTAGACAAGGATATATTTAAAGAAAATAAAATAATTTCTATAAAACACTACCACAAATTACCCATTTTAATTTCTCTAAAACTCTAACACAAATTACCTAGTTATCTATTTATTATGATGAGTTTTTTAATAAAAGAAAATATAGTTCGACAAGAATTATTAATATAAAAATATTTATTAATTGATATAAAAAATAAAATAATTTCTCTAAAACTCTATCACAAATTACCTTTTATTATGAGTTTTTTAATAAAAAGAAATCTAATTAGATAAGGTTATATCTAAAAAAAAATAAATAATTTTTATAAAATTCTAATACAAAGTCTATCACATTAGACAATGATATATTTAAAGAGTTTCTATAAAACTCTAACACAAATTACCTAAACTCTAATACAAATTACCTATTTTATTTTTTAAAAACTCCATCACATATAACATGTATTTATCTATTTATTCAAGGTTTTTTTTTTTTTTGTTTTTTTTTTTTTAAAATAAAAGTAAATCTAATTAGACAAGGATGTATTTAAAGAAAATAAAATAATTTCTATAAAACTCTACCTCAAATTACCTATTTTATTTTCTATAAGACTTTTATCACATCATACAAGGATATATTTAAAAAATATATATAATAATACAATAATACATATAAATAAAATATAAATAATATTTAAGGACAACTGGCCTTGATGCATAGCCCCTCAAACCCCCCCACCATTCCCCAAATGAAATACCCCCATCAAAGTCTTATATGGGTCAATCTTATTTAGGGTTTGTTCATTAAGTAAGAAATTGTTCTCCAGATTTCACTATGCAATCAACCTATTCACCATTTACCAAATCAAATAATAGGTAAAAAGTCGAAAGGCAAAGGAAAAGGAGGAAAAGGTAGGAGAGATGGAAATAGAGGAAAAGTCGGGGGAGATGGAACAGATCCACCACCTAACACTATGGAAGAATGGATTGAACAAAGGGAAAATGAAGGCAAAGGAAAAGGTAGCGGAGATGGAAATAGAGGAAAAGCCAAATTAGTTGGAACGGGTGCTGTGGAAGAATTGATTGAACAAAGGGTGAAAGAATTGTCTCATATCTCAATGAATGAGGCTACTGGTACGGACAAAAAATCTAATTCTAAACAAATTTCCCTGGAATGGGAAAAAATAAAGAAACCAATTCTTGAGAGAGTTTGCTATGCCATTCAGCCAGAGGGTCAATCAGAAAAGCAACTGTCTAGTGTGTCTAATTTCATGAGTAGTTATGTGAATAGATTCACTGGGTTTGCAGATGATTTGAATGCACACTTGCCACGTATAAAAGTTTTGATGGAAAAGGGGGTTGGAAAATAACACGGGCTCTGAGATGGTGAAGCAATTTATTACAGATAGGACTAAGGATTTAAAAGCTCTTCAGAAAGAGGAGAGAGATGAAGGAACAAGAAGGATGCTTATTTTTTGTAGTACGGAATAGGGAAGAATAATGCTAGACATTGTAAGTCATGTGAGTGTGCCGTGGGCGGGTGCGAGACACTAACAGGCTACCACACTAGTGAGCTACGTGTGCACAATCCCACATCGTCTGGGATAGGGAAAGGTAAAGTGCGTATATATAAGTGTGTCACTTCAATTGGTATGAGACCTTTTGAGGTGAAGCCTAAGAGTAAAACTGTGTGGGCTCAGGCCTAAAGCGGAAAATATTATGCCATGTGGTGGATTGGGTCGTTACAAATGGTATCAGAGCTTAACCCAGCTGGAAGTGTGCCGACAATAACGTTAGGCCTCCAAGGAGGTGGATTGTGATAACCCTATGGGCGGGTGTACCGTTAGCGGGTGCGAGACACTGACAGGCAATCACACTGGCGAGTTATGGGTGCACAATCCTATATTACCTAGGAAAGGGAAATGTGAAGTGGTTATATGTAGGTGTGTCACTTCAATTGGTATGAGGCCTTTTGGGGTGAAGCCCAAGAGCAAAACTATGCGGGATCAGGCCCAAAGCGGACAATATCATACCATGTGGTGGAGTGTGTCATACAAATGGTATTAGAGCTTGACCAGCCGGAAGTGTGCTGACCTGGACATTGGGCCTTCAAGGGGGGTGGATTGTGATGACCCTGTGGGCTGGTGTGCCGTGGGCGGGTGTGAGACACTGATAGACTACCACACTAGTGAGGTACAGGTGTACAATCCCACATCGTCTAGCAAAAGGAAATGTTGTAATGAGCTGGTCATTTTCCTCCTTTTCTTTTTTCTCAAAATTTACAGATAAATTTTTTTCGTTTAATTTTCTTTTATGAGTTCAGTTTCTTGGCACTTAGTGTCATCTCGAGTGCTCAAAAATGATTTCTGAGACTCTTTCCTTTGGATTGACAACTTCTTTAAGGACCGAGTCGTTTCTATATTTTTACTTTTCGGACACTATTAACTTTTCGTCCTTTTCCCTATTTTGTCTTTTCCTCATTTGTCACTTTTTGGCACAACCTCACTTTTCATGCTCAGAGTTGATTTGTGACTTCATGTATCTTCATTTTAAGTGGTTTTCATGAAATACATATCTTTACTTTTGTAAGAAAGTACTTTGGTTGCTCCTAGTGTCCATAGAGGCATGGATGCACAGTTTTTTGGAAAATTTTTCTTTTCTTGGGGTGTTTTTCATAAATATCTTTTGAAGATGTTTTATTTCAAGGGTTTTTAAGAAAATATTTTTAGAAGATATGTTCAGTCTGGGTCATTAGTGTAGTTAACCCTTTTTGGAGGGCCCATTGTGCAATTAACAAAAGTTATTGCAAAATACTTCGTTTTGAGCCTGGATACTCATACAGGATTCATTTTCACTTTTCTTTGACTCATTAACTCTTAGAATTTCCTCCCGGTCGTTTTCCCCAGTTTTAGGGATTTTTGACCTCGGTTGCCACCGAACTTATTTAAGGCATATCTTTCTGCTCGGGACTTGGTTTTTGATACCGTTTATTTCATTATTCATATTTTCTCATTTCGGTTCTTTTTTTGTTCATGGAGTTTCACTGTTTGAGTGCGTTTGCTCAAATTTCAATTTTTCGGACCCGACGGGACCTTTCGGGACACTTTTAAGGTTTTCCTATAAATAGAATGTCTTAAAGTAAAAAGTCACTTTTTCACCATCTTCCTCCCCTCTTGGCTGGCAGCAATAGGAGCCTAAGGGGCTGCCTTCATTCTTGCTTCTACTCCACTTGATTTCCTTGGTAGAAAATCTTCGGCCTTAATATTTATCGTAGGCCTCGTCGTGCTCTACCTTTCCCCCTTATTAGAACCCATTTCTGACCATTTTTCGAGTTTGGGTTTGAAGTCAAGTTGTGATTTTCATGGGGCTTCCTTGGGATTCTTATTCATTGTGTTGTCCCTAATAAAACCCCAAAGTATCATCGGATTCGGAGCACTTTTCTTTTGGTAGAGATTTGAGATTTTTAAATCAAATTGAGGTAGGGGTGTTATATGGCAGCCCGTCGTGAGGACACCGTAAGCTTAAGAGTGTGCATTAAGGCGAGGGCCAAGAGTTTTACATTTATAGAAGCCATTACTACCTTTCACTATAAATATAGCTAGAGCGAGTAGGGATCGTCCCAAGGGACTGTGAGGATCAAACAGTATCGTGGAATCATAATTAGGGCTAGTAGGTCTAGTGATCAAACAATTAGTTGGTTGGTTGATTAAAGAGCAACTAAATTAAACTAAGTAATAGCAAAAGAGTGCAATTAAGAGTAAGTAAGAGAGAGAGAGATCTTGGGGTTTAGAGATCACCACCAAGTAATGCATTTATATATCATTGACAAGTGATTAATGAGGGCAATTAGAGTGTTGCAATATTGGTGTGTGTGTATGTGGTTGATTCAACAAGCAAGGATGGCTAGTTAAGCATGTATTGTCTAAACATCATGTGAAAGGCACAATATATCTAAGTTATGAAGCATATATTGTCTAAACAACATGTGAAAAGCACAATAAATCAAAACAAGTCATTAATCCTTTCATTAAACTCATAATCCAAATACAACACAAGGATAGAGACATATACTAATTGCATTCAAAAGCTTTGATCATCAAACAACAAGCATAGATTGTCCTCCCATTTAACACTACACTACAACTACACTACATCTACATTATTAGCATGAAAATAAACTAGGGGAGATGCACAACCCATCAAGAGATAAGCATGAACCATCAAGAGAATCACAAAAGCATTCTTTTAAGCACAATGTTTTGACAATCTCTAAATCTATAGTATTAATACACATAGACATGCATCAATAACACAAAATCTAGAGATAAGCACATGAACATCTATTCTAGCATACATAGACATATATATAGAATGAAATGACCAATTGGAAGCATTAAATCACATAAATCATTGAATAAACAAGATCTATATGTATCAAAGTGTCAAAACATCAATTACAACACTAATCCCTCAATAATACACAAGATTAAGATATAGAAAGCATGCTTGGGGCTAACTCTAGCCCCAAGAGGATGTCTAGCCACTCATAGTGATAATGCTCCAACCCTCAAGGGCTAATTCCATGGAAGAGGTTTGCTCCTTGTTGATGAAGATCTCCAATGGTGTCTCTAGCCTCTTCATCCTCTAAGCTTCCTCTCCAAGAGATGATGTATAAATTAATTGTTGGCTCCCCTCTCTATCTATCTATCCATCTCCCCCCACTAAAAAACAATCATTTTTCCTTATATAGGTAGGTTAAAATCACTCCCTAAATGAGCTAGGGTTGTGCACACAATATTCTCCAATGATTGGATAAAGGACAGCTTTCAATGAGCTGGAATTTTAACTTTTTGCACTCGGAGGAAGTTCAATCGATTGAACCCTAGACTTGGATCGATCGAACTAGCTAAGATCGATCAAACTGAGGCTAGATCGATCCAACTGGCTGAGCTTTTTGGGAAAAGACAAATCCGAGATATTTTGGGAGATATTTTTGGGAAAAGGACAAAAGGTGGTTAGTGGGTGGACAGCTATGGATAAGATCAATCATTTGGATAAGGATAAAGGTGTTCGATCGATCGAAGAATGATGTTGGATCGATCGAACTTTTGGACTTGAGTGCTTTTCGATCAAGGCTTGGATCTATCTTGAAGTGCTGAGATCGATCATTGTTCGATCGATCGAAACTTGGACTTGGATTGATCGAACTTGCTGCTTTGCTTTATTTTACTTCTTTCTTCCTCCACTTTGCTCCTTTCTTTGTTTAATCTCAGAATTGCTTCAATTAAGCTCTTATTTGGCTGAGTTAGCTTATTTTCGGGATAAGTGCCTGAAAATGAAAATAATACGAAATCAATCTAAAACGGCAAAGTAAAATAGATAAAGGTACTAGAATGCCTAAGCTTAAAGGGTTTAAATATGCACATTTCAGTGCTCATCATTATAGTTTACATTCTTGTTATCTTGCATGTTATTGGTGCTTATACAACTTGTATGCTTGCTTTTATTCAAGATCTAGAAATTAAATTAAATTTGATTTAAATTCTACTTAATTGTACCTTGCTTGTTTTCCATTTTTGACTTGATATATGGCATGGCCATGACTTAATCCTTGACATATATTAATTTGGAAACCTTTGAAATCTAGAGATTTAAATAAATTTTAAATTAATTAAATTATACATGATGATATCTTGTTTATTTTACACTTTTGATGTGATATATGCGATCGCCATGGAATGGACATTCATATATGTTATTTTAAGAATTTTTGGGTAACTATTAAAAATTAGTAATTTAATTATTTCTATGTTAATTAAATTCCACATGTTTATATCTTACTCACTTTGTGAAATTGATGTGATATTTGCAATCACCATGAAATGGACATTCATATATATTATTTTGAGAATTTTTGGACAACCTTGATTTCTAGAGAAATTTCTTAATTAGGTTAATTAATTTCTACTTAGTGTTCCAATGTTTTGGACATTTATTTCATGGGGCTTTTGCTTTTTTAGCATGTATCATGACTTGTTGCAACTTAACTCCATTAAAGTAGTTAATGAACTTGCACCCTTACATTGGAATGATTTAATTGTTTAAGAGTTGTTAAACAAATAATTGAATCTTGGATCTTTTACTAGTGGTATATATACATCAATGAATTTTATGTGTGATTAATTCTAGTTTGTAGTCTATGTAGATGCATACTATGAATTCTTGTCATTTCACATGCCATCATAGTTGAGAACTTAGGGCATGACTTGTGTGTTCTAAAATCTTGGTTGTGCATGGAATGTGGTTTAATGCATTACTTGTATCTTGATACTATCTTGACTTGCACAACTTGTTGATTTTGGAACTTGGGATATCAGTCAAAATTGACATGGCTAGGACTTGGTTCTAGTATGGGAGATAGAGAGCTCCCTAAACTATAGTGCGTACTAGGGGGAGGTACCGATGTGTTAGTAGCCCTAAAGTGATCCCAAGAGTACGGTTCTAATCTAGGCGATATCTGAGTTTCCACATTGGTTGATTTTACTCTTTAAATTTCAAGTTGCTATTTCTTGAAGATTTAAAACTTTTCGTGTTATGTGAAATGCGCCAATCTTGTTTCATTGCATAGATTTTATACTTCATCCGTTATTTCATTCCTTAAATGTCAAGTGTTGCATTCCTTGAAGATTTAAGACTCTTTTCGTATTGTATGGAAGATTCCATCTTTGTTTACTTGCATAGATATTATGCCTTGTTCTTGATTTCATATATTAAACTTATCGTGTTGTGTGAAATGTTCCATTCTTGTTTAATTACATAGATATTATGCATTATCCTTGATTTCATGCCTTATCCTTGTTGTGTTAGTTGAATTGTCTCAATCTTGTTAATTTTCTTAGTTATCTCGTTTCATGTTACTTTATGCTATCGTAACTTAGGAATGATCCTATATATGTAACTTGACTTAGATTCTAGGTGGCATGGATCATATGTAATGATTTATATTAACATGTAAAATCTCTAAACCCTTAGATTTCAAGTGTTGTCTCTTGAAGATCTAAAACCTTATCGTGTTATATAAAGTATTTCCTACCTTGTTAATTGCATAAACATTATGCTTACTTTGTGTATTTAGATCTCATTTAGTATACTTGAAACTGTGCACTTGCTTCTTGTATCTAGATTCTATTTAGTATACTCGTATCTTGTATACTTGCTTTGCATGTTTCTGATCTCATTTAGTATACCTGCGTTCTGTATACTTACCTCACATGCTTTGATCTTCATTTAGTACACTTGTAACCGGTATGCTTGTATGTCATGTACCTCATTTCAACTGCATGAGTAGCTTAGGATGCTCTTTGAGTCTAACCTTTGACATAGACATTAGGTGGCATGACCCTTTGAATTGTTTCAAGTTAATGTAAAAATCTCAAAAGAAATCGAGTTGATGTATGCTCATCCTCTACGAGTAAACTTGTTTACTCACCTCGAAGTTACTGGGGGGTTTTGTTCAGGTACGAAGACTTGGTTCGTGATGTTCATCATTGCTTGGATGATTGTAGACTTGAAAGTTTTAATTCTTGTAAAAAGTTGGCTTGAAACGCCACTTATAACCTTTTATGTCAAAATATGTATATTTGATTCCATGTATATAATGTGTACATGAGTACACTTTTTACAATGTATTTGACATGTATGAGATGAGGCCGGAGGCTAATGATCATTATTTTTTTTATTCTATGTAATTTTTGACTTTATGAAATATTATGAAAACATTGAAAAATACCAAGTTATTGCTTCACCATGTTTGTATCGAGTGTGGGAATTCCATTTTTATTCTTTCATAGGGTTTCATTAATCATGTTTGAAGTGTGCCCAAGGGTCAAACGGTAATTTGAAATCATTTATCAATATTGGTTTTCAAATTTACTATTTTATGTGCATTTTTGCCTTTTTTCCCGTTGGGAGGTTGGATTTTGTATCGATGGTATTTTTAAGCCATGGACCATTGTAGCACGTCCTAATAGGTAGGTTACGCTTGCGTGCATGATCGTTTTCAAGAAAAACCTCTTTCTTGGTGATTTGAGCCTCCCATGGACTCATTTTGCATTTTTCTTGCATGAACTGAGTATAAGGGCAATTTGAGTATTTCACTTAAAAAATAAAAACTTCTCTTGACATGGTCATGCAGAAACATGATTTTAGAGGGGGTTTCTTCTTTGTGTTTTTCTAAAAAACGTCGTCTCGGACATGAAAACCCCCTTTCAAATTCAATTTGGTAAGAAAATTTTTGCTTGCTGTCAGCCTCATCTAATTGATTAGATGGTCTTTCGTGGGATTTCCAGCATTCTGTTTTGGCATCTAATCAGTTAAATGGATCATCTAATTGATTAGATGGTCCTGATTTGCATCTTTTGACCATTTTTCTTCATTTGATCATAACTTTGTCATCCGGACTCCAAATTAAGTGAACTTTTTTTTGAACTTGATTATTTTTTTGTCATCTATCCAACAGTGTGATTGGTTGCACCCAGATAGTCATGGATAATTACCAGTTTATCCTTTTAGCCTTAAGTGCTCGTTTTTCTTCGTCTTGTTGTTTCTTCTTCATCCGGACTACGAATCATGTGATTCTTAAGTCCATCTAGATTAATTTTTTATTATCTTTCAATGGTATGCTCAGTAGTACCCACTTTCATGTTAGAAATGACCATTTTTTCCCGAGGTTCATTCTTGTCCATTTTTGAAACGCCGCTTCTGCATTTTTTTTGCTTGGGTTTCATGACCTCATTAAGGTTGGTGTCTTAGAGATATGTTGTATCTTTAGAGACCATTATTCCATGTTTTGTTTTTGCATCTTGGATCCAGTTCGGGTCATCACAGGACACACTGGGTTGAAAAATCCAGGGTCGTCTCAAAGGTGAAGTGCTAATCTATAGGTGTATCACTCCAATTGGTATGAAGCCTTTTGGGGAAGAATAATGCCCAACATTGTAAGTCGTATGTGTTCACAAATTGATATATCAGAAGAATGAAGGCAATTGCCAATGAATTTGGGCAATACCTGCCACAGATAATTGAATTGATGGAAAGAAAGAAAATTGAAAAAGTGGCGAGGGAAAGAGGTCCCAGGATGATGAGATAATTGAATTTCCATAGAGGGATAAGCAAAGGATAATTGATGCATGGCAAGGGGGAAGGGAGGATCCATAATTTCACAGAGGGATAAGCAAAGGATAATTATTGGCGAGGGGGAAGGGAGGATCCATAATTTGCCACCAATAATTGAATGTATAGAAAGTGAGAGGAATTTTTAGTTTTCTTAGTCATTTCATAGTGTTAGGTTTTAAATAAATAATTCAAAGGTAGAAATTAAGAATATTGCAATTAATTAAATAGAGAATTTAGTTTCGTACCTGATTGATGATTGACGCACATATATCTTTAAAATATCTATGTAATCCTCTGTGAGTTCAGACAAAATACTAGAGCGCTTTACCTCCTTCTGAAAGTTGTCGATACGATAGAACTGAATAAGTGTTTTCAAAAATCCTTATATATAACAACAATAAGGGTCTACAAACAAGCATACCTAAGTCTCCCTTCATATCATGGAAACTTAGATATTAATGGTTAGAATTAAATCATACCAAATAAGTTGGAAAACCACAATCCAACGGTATAAAAACCATACTCCCAATTAGACCACCAAATTAGAAAGTACAACCCAATCCATCAAGTATCAATAATTACATTGCAATCCTACTTTAGAAAACGTAGTACACAGGACCATAAAATAATTTTTATTATTTATATATATATATATATATATAAATTCCAACAATCTCCCACTTGGTCCATGCACTCTAAGTTTTATAAAATGACACTATGGATTGCAACACACTTTATAAAAGTCGAGTGCCTACTCATTTTTATTTAGAAAACACAATTATTGAAATTGATGGATTAAAACTTTAGAACACTCTCCTTCATAAAATTCCTCAATAGTAGATCATGAATGCGTAGACAAGTAATATATTAATCTAAACAATTCCATGGTCTAAAACCGATTCCATCTAGGATTCAAGTAAATATAGTGGTTTTTACAATATTTCATGTGATCTGCAAACTGCATGTGGTCTAAACGCACACCTCACTATTCGTCCTGTTTCATACCATTATGGTATGTCACCTGAACATATTACAGCAAACCTCCAACCTTCTGTTTAATGTGAGGGTTTACCGATATGGAGCCAATCCTATATCTAGCCCAAGCTATCCTCGTAGAGTGTGAAATACTCTCACAGGCAAACTTTAATATTTATGTTTGGATTTACTAATGTGGTGTTAATCTCACATCTAGTCCAAACAACCTCATGAGTGAAATACCATTCTTAGACAAATCTTATATTTTGATTTACCGATATGGTGTCAATCTCATATCTAGCCCAAACAACTGTATGAGTGAAATATTACTCTCAGATAACCTTTAATAATTATTTTGGATTTACCGATGTGGTGTCAATATCACATCTAACCCAAACAACTTCATGAGTGAAATACTACTCCCAGGAAAACATAATAGCTCGTGCATAAACCATATATATAAAGATAATAATAATTATACATCATAACTTTATTTTGGATACAAATAACTGTCACCGTAAGGTGTAAACTGGGGGAAAAATAACTGTCACTACAAGACGTAAAGAAACTAACTGCAATGTAGCATATATAAAAGAATACCAGACATCATTACATAATGACTCTCGAACACCTATCCGAATTACGTGCTTTATAAATATTTTATTATCTTCGGCTAAAGACCTTTAGTGAGAGGATTTGCAACAATTTTTTTGTAACCTTATGGGAAAAACTTAATGGCACTTAAACCATTAACTTTTTCACATTTGAAAATGTACTTTATGTCAATGGGCTTACTATCCTTGGTCACCCTTAAATTATTTCCATATACTTAATTAATATAAGTCTTTGGAGAAAGTCTAAGTATTCCAGTAGTGTGATCCCTGTGGATCCTAATGCCAAGGATATAGTTTGCATACCAATGTCCTGCATGTCAAAACTTTACATAAAATTCTTAATATCATGTATCACATGAATATCATTGCTACCTTGCAAAATATCATCAACATATAGGACAAGGAAAACAAAATTAACTCTCACTAAAC
This sequence comes from Cornus florida, assembly GCF_030987335.1. Lineage (NCBI taxonomy): Eukaryota > Viridiplantae > Streptophyta > Magnoliopsida > Cornales > Cornaceae > Cornus > Cornus florida. The sequence continues at coordinate 62,870,756 of NW_026775572.1, read as the reverse complement.
TTGAGGTATATGCATTTATCCATAACATTCTCTTTGAACTTACAATTAGTAACCACTGTATTAAAATTTTGGATACTACTGCTGTAAAAGTTACTTAAGCCATAAATGAGTGATAATGAAAGAATGACTCTTAAGGAGTCCTTTAATGAAACTAGAGAAAATCTCAAAGAAATCAACACTTAACTTTTGCTTAGGCACTTGGCCATTAAAATTTTTTTTTTTTTTTTTCCTTATATCCACCAGACACCTCAAAATCACCAACTACAATATAATTCCAAGCTCTAGAAGATCTCTTAAGCTAAACTGGCTTAGAAACTAGATTGGAAACTAAAAGAAAGGCCTACAAAGAAGAAATAACTAAATGAGTGGGAATAATTGAAAGAATGGGAATTAGAGCTTTAATTGAAACCACTACAGAAAGTGGAATAAAGCCTGAAATAAATAGAATAGATACTGAAAATGCTTTTCTGCAAAAGAAACTACAATATCTTAAACTCCCCCTGGATTCGCCACTCTCATTAAATATGCACAACATATTCCAATAATCTCCATAGGTCAATAGGATAGTAAAATCTCGAATCCTTTAATCTTTTAAGATGCCTACTAAAATAATCATTAACAGTGCGAGTATCAAGCTCCTTGATATCCGCATTTTATAACTCTATGTCTATAAGACATCTCCACACTTTCTCTTTTCCGTAAGTTTGTTTTGCGTAGGAGAACTAGGAATGGTGTACTATAGCACAATGCCCTATTTTTTTAAGTATGTACTGAAAGTAGTACGATTTACACCCTCATGACCATTCTCTTAATAAAACTCACCACCTTAGTTTGATTTTAAAACCATAATCACTATACCCAACTACTTTCAACATTAGTCTGGTATATTTTAAACACATCAAGTGTTTCGGACTTCTGGTAATTAAGGACACAATCATACCTTGAGAACCCATCAATGAAGACAATAAAATACTTTTACCGTAAATGAGCTACAATTAGAAATGGACCACAAAATTCGGTATAAATATAGTCTAAAAGACCAAATGACCGACTAGTCTCAAAATTGCATTTCTCTGCATCTATCCTTTGACATAATCAACACATAAAATTTGTGACCCAATTAATTTCATCCTTGACCAAGCGTTCAAGTCTATTTTGAGAGACATTCCCAATATCTTATGAATAACATAGATGAATCCTCTCTAACCAAAGCACGATTTTATTTGGAAGATATCAAGTCTATAGAAAAACAAGAAACAAGTAGGATCACACCCGAATCCATCCACCATGTTTATATCTATACTTTTATCAAGTTAGGCTCAATTATTAACATGGCAATTTCCTTTCATGCTTTGTTTTATTTTTCACCACAATAATCTTTTCTTTTTATGCCCTTGTATTTTGTACAGAACTAACATTTATCATTCTACGATCAATGTCTTTTCATGTATTATTCTGTCTTTCATTATTCTATTTAGACTTATACACTTTCTTACCGCCTAGTTTCTTCTTGAAACTATTCTTACTATCACGGCAAGATAAACTGACTCAGTTTTAACATCCTTGACTCGCTCCATTTCAATCACACAAAGTGCTAAAAGTTGATTAATGCCACATTTAACTTCTTGTGAATTATAATTCACCTTGAAAAGCTGAAAAAACCTAAATAGAGAATAGATTACCAAGTGGACAAATAACTTATCATCAAATATGATTCCCTACTACCTCAAATCATTAACCAGCTTGCACATCTTATAGATGTACTCCCTCACTGCACCATTGCCATCATATCTCACTAATATAATCCATGTCAGATTATAGTATTGTAGTTGCTTCTTAATACCCATTAACTCTTTCTTGATCAAATCAAGAAGCTCCTTGGTAGTATCAAAAATAGAATACCACCTTGAATAGTATTACCAATAGAAGCATAAATTAACCTAATGGCATGGTAGTAACTTTACTCCACCTAAAATTGCAACAATTTTCCACCTAAGAAGACTCCGCACAGAGCATATGGGTTTCTTCCTCAAAACATAGACTCATGGTCTAAGAAACCCAATATAAAATCAAAACATGTCTTCTAGACAATATAATTTTAACCATTCAATAGTTCAATCCCTATGAGCTATCTTTAAATTGCGAAAGCGTCTGTAATCTGAATAAATGTTATATTGAATAACACTACATAAATAACATATAAAATAATATGTCATAACTTTAGAGACTATTACTTTAATTCGTGTTTGTGGTTTTAAGCCGAATTTCTCATGGTGTTTTATTATATGCAAAACCATCCACCCTGTGGGAACAAATCAAATACCATCTAGAAATCACTTTTTGGCAGAATTTTAGATTTTTACTTTACCCTCAAACCCTCGATAAAATCGCATATAGAACTATTTGATTATACTTGAATTATTGCTAAACACTTCCGCTACCTTTTGGCAAGAAGGTTATTTAGTTATAATTTAAACACTCTCAAATATTCTACTCACTTATTCCACACTAAGACATTGATTACCTTTTGGCAGAACAAATGCCCTCATGTAGGTAAGTGTATTGTGAGACCTCAATAAGACCAATGTATTAAAATTTTAAAAAAAATAATAACCTTCGTTTTCAAAAAAATAATAACCTCTGTGAGTGTGTCACCTTTTGGCAGACATCACCCACTTTGGCTACCACATTTGAACTAGTCACTTTACCGTTCTTCCTAAACTCCAAGGAAGAACCTAAACTGCAAAAGTTCTATTTATTTAAGTTCAACAATTTATTTATAATGCACATAAACCAAACCCAAATATTATGGAACACTTGATTTCACTATAATATAAATGACTTTAATATAAATAGAATAAATTTTCTTCATATATCTTAAGAAATTACAGTGAATAATATAATAATAACATGCACATCAATCAAGATTTAAAAATCTCAATTCTTTATATACTTTAATTAAATTAAATTAACAAAACTTGACGCATGTATATTATATATTTGATAAATAATTTAAAGTATTTGAATCTTTAAATCAATCAAGTTAAAACTGATTGCTTATGACACGCAAGCCTTATAGGTATTACGAGTCTGTACTTTTAAATAGCCAAACCATTTACTCCCGTATTCACTTTTCTACGTTATATATTTATATATATTTTTAGAACAAAGTATAATACAATAATACGCATTCTTATATGATCGTATCAATTGGGTCAGAGTTAAGCAGCATCGATGCTCTAGCATATAGATTGAATATTATATAAATTATATATTATTCAAATATTCAATGAAACTTCAAATTTGACATCTTATCAAATAGTTTATCTATATACTACATGCAATCAACAGTGATTCATTAATCAGTGAATTTTTTTTTTTTTCATCTTAAAAAAAAAATTAATTTCATCCAATACTTATTCCAATAAATAATTCAAGAAAGGAATCAATGAATAAATTCATTCTAATAAATAATTTATTCCTTTCCTGATTTCAGAATGAGGAATCAACTTTAGTAGTAGTGACTGATTGATCATTGTTACGTGTGCAAATTAATAGAAAAACCATTAACTTTTGTTTTGTTAAAGCCTGCTCTTAATTTCCATGTGTTCTGATGGCAAGTGCTTTGACAGTATTATTAACTAAAATTCTAGCTGAGCTAACTTCACATAAACATCAATAAAGATGGTATGTATCTTCATATAAAATATAATATAAAAATAAAACCCTTAATTTTTGCACTGCCATAGATTGTGGACTCGGTCACCATGAAAGACACGTGTAGAAAGACACCATAATATATATTCATTCAGCTTTTGATACCCATCACACACTGACACACACACACAAAAAAGACACCATAATATATATTCATTCAGCTTTTGATACCCATCACACACTGACACACACACACAAAAAAAAACAAAACCCCTAGTTTGAATGAATATATATTATTGGAACAAAGGTAAAGGCAGTCCTGCTATTTCGACTCCTTACAAGCAAGACCCACGTACACAATTTGCGATCAAATATATATTTATTTATTTATCATGCCTCTAATTTAAAACAATATATAATATGTATTCAATTCATTGATCTTGATTTCTACCAAAAAATCTAAACCCTAATATTGCTTTGATATCACTTGTTGGGTTTTAAATAAATAATTCACAGGTAGAAATTAAGAATATTACAATTAATTAAATAGAGAATTTAGTCTCGTACCTGATTGATGATCAACGCACATATATCTTTAAAATATCTATGGAATCCTCTGTGAGTTCAGACAAAATATTAGAACGCTTTACTCCCTTCTGAAAGTTGTCGATACGATAGAACTGAATAAGGGTTTTCAAAAACCCTTATATATAAGGGTAATAGGGGGACGGCTTCTCTACAAACAAGCATACCTAAGTCTCCTTTCCTATCATGGAAACTTAGATATTAATGATTATAATTAAATCATACCAAATAAGTTGGAAAACCACAATCCAACGGTATAAAAACCATACTCCCTGTTAGACCACCAAATTAAAAAATATAATCCAATCCATCAAATATCAATAATTACATTGCAATCCCACTTTAGAAAACATAGTACATGGAACCATAAAATAATTTTTATTATTTATATATATATATAAATTCCAACACATAGCTCTTGATCTTGATCTTGTCCGTATTACAAATAAAAGTAGAATTTTTAATTGCTTAGTGTTACTTTGTTGTTCAACCTTGTGCTTTCAATCAAAATTGCATTTACAACTTATGAAATTTTAAAGATGCCCCAATACTAATCTTTAGACTATAGTTCTTGTTACACGTGCTCTTTCTCTCTCTCTCTCTGAGAACCTTCGTCTGTCCATTTATCCTCTCTTTCCTTGTACTCCATGACTCTCTTTCGGCTGTTCTCTCTTTGAGAAAGAATCACAACCTCTAAGAAGGTATTGAAAAAATCTTAATGCCGATTGCTTTATGATTATTTGTTTGATCAATCTCTTTCTTTTCTTGATTTCATGGTTTTTATAGTTCAATTGTCAATACATTGTTTTAGAATATGATACTTCTCTTTATTTCATGGTTTTTATAGTTTAATTGTCTATTCATTTGGAGTTGAGTAACTTTACTGCCTTGTATTGTTACTTATATTTGCTTGATGCGTTTTGTATGTTATTGTTCCCTATATTTGATTGATGTGTTTTGTATTGTTAGACTATTATTATATATGATTATTATTTTTTTTAGTTTGTATTGTTTATAAGTAGTTTCTCTTTTTATTTTGTATTGTTTATCCGCAAGCAATTTCAAAATTTAAGCATTAAAATTCTGGTAATGGTAAATGTGATGTTGTGGTTCAAATTTTGTCTTGGTCCTGGTTGAATTTTTGACCAGTTTTCTCTTTCGAGTCTTGGTCCCTTTTTAGGACTACTCTCTTGTAGTCCAACATATAAGAGCATTTGGTGTTTGGAGTGGGTCATGAGAGAACACTAAAACCACATGAGAGAGAGCCCTAGGTTTTGAGGGAAAATTTGTAATCTCCTTATTTTCTGTCCTATAAACATGGGTTTATGCCGATGCACGTAAATCTTTGTATGTTGAGTGTTTCTGTCGTGATGTGATTCTTGATTATGTTTGTCGTTCACGTAATTGTCGGTAACAGTAAATTTACTTTTTTTTTTTTTTTTTTTTTCAAGGCATATGGTTTCAATGCATATCTTGAGTAAATAAAAAGGAAAAATTGGAGGAAGGTGGAATTAGGAGGTCGATATTCGAAAAATGTCTCTCTAAAATGGGTGTTTGTAAACTGTTTACAGTCGCATTGAATTTCGCTGTGCATTTTATCTTCATACGCAAATGGCATTTTGTGTGTACCAATTTACCCAAACTTAATTCCTCTAAAATGGCTCAGTTGGTACAAATCCACGTTCTCAAATGGAAGGTTGGGGTTCGAGTCTTTGTCGAGGCATGTGTTTGAATTTGTTTTACTTTTCCCAAAAAAAAAAAAATAATAAAATAAAATCATTCCAAAGCTAAAGCCTAACTGAAGAGTCCAGAAAACACGATAACTTTTATTCTTGAACCACTTGGAGCCATATTTTCGCTCTATTACTTGTATGAAAATAGTGGGAATAATTGGATTCAATTATTAACTGCCCCTCTTGAAAATAAGATTTACTATGGATTTGAGTCATAGCAAATAATTTCATAAAATCACATGAGTTGCCCTTATTATAAATAGGGTAGATTACGGATTCGAGCCCCATAGCACATGGTTTCATAAAATCGCACGATTTGTTGCCTTGCAGACTCGAAATTCTCTCTTTTACAATTCAAACAGATGAACGGCTCTGTAATCCAAAGACGAGGAACCATAAGGCCTGTGAAGTGTAATCGACGGGTTCATAAACAATCATCATTGTCCCCGTAAATTCGAACGTGCTAAGTTTGATTCTCATAAGGCACAAAAATACTGGGACTTAAAATAATATGTGTGGTTTACAAGTGATTATATATACCCGGAGTTGAATACTAGAGCGTGCATCAAATTTCTTAACGTACACTTTTTGTAGAAGAATGACAACTTTATTGTTGAGCACTAATTTGTAACTTACAGTTCAAAATGTTGATCAGTCCATGTTTCGAAAATGATGAACCACAAGTATGTGAAATGTAATTGAAAATTTTGTGCCAAAGCACTTGAATTAATCATCATCAATAAGCCTCTCAAAGTGTAATTTGATCAAAGGAAGAGAGAGTTTTGAGTTTTTTCTGTTTGAGAATGAGAATGAAAAATTAAAATGAGAGGAAATGAGAACTTGCTCTTATTTGATTTAAGATGAGAGGGAATGAGAACTTGTTCTTATTTGATTTTGGGAAGTACTGAGCATAGCCCGAAATGCCAAAAGGAAGTTTGGCTATAGGAAATAGTGCACAATGAACTTTTTAATGACTTTATAAAAATACATTTTTAGGACATTGTCCTGGTTACTGAACGTTTAACTTTTCGAGTGTTCGTGATGTTGAAGTTTTTATTTATTTTTTGTTCTATTTTGGTTTTCTGTTTGGCTTCCAAAAATATATACTTATATTTTAGTAAAAACTAAAACCTTTTTGAAAATTGAACTTTTTTTTTTTTCCTTTACCCAAGCGGGTAAAGCCCTTAGCTTATTTTCCGCTGATCACCCAAAATCTCTCTCCCATGGTAGGTCTGGGATAAAATAATATTTAGGGATGGCAATGGGGTGGGCAGAAATCCCATTCCCTCATTCTCATTCCCGTTTTATTTTTTCAACCCTCATCATTGCCCCATAACTCGCCGAGTTTTCAAAACAACCAATATTTTCATCCCCATCTACATAATTGGTTCCCCAAATTTGCCCCAAACGGGGCGTTTGGGATGGGAATTTTTATCATTCCTAATATATATACTTTACCTATCTTAGTAATACATTATAGCATATAAGAATAATTAAATAAATTTATAGCATATTTTGGACGGGATTGGGCGGGGTGGGGGCAACCATCTCCCATCGGGTTTTTCAAAACAGCCCCCATCCACGTCCCCTTTTCAATAATCGATTTTCCAAAACCGCCCCCAAATGAGTTAGGGTGATGCGGGCCCACTGAGATGGGAATTTACCATCCCTAATAATATTCATGCACACTTATTTGGTAGTTGTGTATACTTCATCCTTTGTACAAAATTTATCAAAATTCAAGCCAAAAAAAAACAAATACAAATTTCTATCACGTGAATGGAAACATATTTTCCAATGAAAATTTCATACCAATCCTACCATTTAGGACCTAAAGTCATATTTAAATTATATATGGAGGAAGTGCATGATGGACAAGAAGAAACAAAATAGCAAATACACCCTATGAATTGAATTTGAATAATGTTACGTCCTAATTTTTCCCACAATACTCTTGCATGTAGAATGTTTATATAAATGATATGAATGAAGATGCTATTGAAAAAAGAAGACTTGCAACAAAATGTGGACATGGGCTTGCCACAAAACATCTTGCCCTATTTTTTTTTCCTACACGCCTTCACATAGAGAATGTTTATATGGATGATATGAATGAAGATGCTATAGGAAAATAAGCTTTTAAATGCAACAAAATGTGGATAGGGCCTAAGGAACATGGAGTGGCAAGGGTCCTGTTATTATGAAATTTATATAATTAATTCCTAATTTTAATTTTGGAAAACAAAACGATTCTAGATTATTTTAGGAAAAGATACGATTCTAGATTATTTTAGAGAAAGATATACGACTTTTAAGAAACCATTGATTTTTGAAGAAAATATTATTTATTTTTGGAAAAAACTTGATTTTTAGGAAAACTTTGACTTAAAGCAAATATTATTTTTGAAAAGATACGAGATTGTAGAGGATTGTTTTTCAGAGAATATTGTTTATTTTAAGATTGTAAGATAAATGATTACTTATGATTTTGGAAAGTTTTACTAATTAAAATATATTTCTAAGGAACTTGTAATATGCGTGCGCGTGTTTCTAAAGGAAATTGTATCCTTGAAATGTTTCTAAGAAAAGCTTGTAATTTAAAAATAAGTTATATATCTTTTAATAGAGTAAATCTATTTACCTATAAAAGTATATTCTATTTGTATTTTTTATATACACTTTTTTTAAGTCCCTTCATCTTCTCCATCCCTCTGCCTCCCTGCTCCCTTTCACAGAAGTGGGGAGGGCTGTTTGTTTGCCTCCCACGTGTTAATAATTTTGGCGTGTCTTAATAAGTTCGTTTTGTAGGGGGTTTTCACATCGTTTTTGCTTTTGTGTGGCTAGATCTGCTTTTGTTTGGTTTGTTTCTGGCTAAACAGGGTAGATCGGTTGTTTTTCGTCCGGCTAGATCTCTGATCTATGTCAGGTTTTGTTATCCCTGACTTACTTTGTCTTGTGCGAGGTTTGGGTGTGTGGAGGCACCTTGTGGATGCAGCTTTGGAGCTGTTGCCTTGATAATGGCTTGACCTTTAGGTCACTCCAGTTGCTGCTCTTCTCCCTTGGTGGTTTCCGTTGTCGAGCGGCGCTCTTTCTCAACAGATCTGGAGCCTAGTCTTCATTTTTCTTATTTTGCTTTAGATTTTGTTTGCTTTTTTCTGGCTTGACTTTATGACTCTGTACTGCTATTGTTGGCTTGGCCTTTATGCCCTTTACAATGATAAAAATATATACACTTTTTTATAATAATATTATATACTTTTCAAATAACTACTAACATCTCTTCTAATAGTCACCTTTTATTTTTTATATACAATTAAATTATTTAATTTATTTTAATAAATAAATGTGACTTTTCAAATAATTACTAACATCTTTTCTAAAAGTTACCTTTTAACTACACTAAAACCTTTTCTAAAAGTCACATTTTAACTGCAAATAGCTATATAGGCTATATATATATATATATATATATATATATATATATATATATATATATATCTAACATTACAAAAAGTTTGTTAGAGGTTTCTGTAAACTAAATTAGTACATCATACACATACACAAGACACACCGACATAAATACAATTAGGTTAAACATACCAATGGAAGCTTATAAACTGAATAAATCCAATCAACTGTTTTGCTCTTCATCTCCGCTTTAATCTGCAACCTACAGAAAGAAACAATAGAATATTGGTTTGATCTTCCACCCTCTCCACTTTTGCTTAGACGTCTATTCAATGGGGCTAGATTAAACCGAATTAAGCGTATATGTAGAGTGGGGACCAAGGATATATATATAGATATTATCTGATAATATTCCTTCCATCAAGGAGTCTATTAGATTACCCATATCATGTATAATCCCTATCATGATAGGTAATTATACGTACTTTATATCCATATTTCAAGACACATGATCACATGCGATTAAGGTACACCATAACCCAAAACTTTATAAATATCACATCTTTATAGGGTATTCAGTAACTCATTATTTGGTTTCAATCGTCAATCCGAGTTTTCTTTAAATATCGAGATAAAATAATAATCAATGGAAGCCTAAAATTCTTACATTCTCCCACTTGGGCAAACATTGATTATATAGAATAATTTTCAAAAAAAATAAAATTTTCGGATTGGATAACTTTAGTAGCTATAGAAACCAAAATGATAAATACCTTAGTTCAAGATCCTGTCAAATAATAATACCAATGTAAACCATAGTGGTTTATGTACATATTTAATCATACATGACCATCCATGATCACAACATTAACATCATTATTTACATGGATCTCCGACAAATATGGAGTATGTGGAAATAGCATCCTTATGTGATTATTTATGCTATATCTATATTTGGTCCAACTTTTTGGTTTTTTGCAAAACCCCTTATGTTTTAAACTAGAAGCCTTTATGTCTTTAAACTAAGACAACCATGCCTTTCAACTTTATGTCTTCAATAACCTTATGACATAAGGCATGATAAAAAATTCAGCTTTAAACCATATGCTGAAATAATGAATACAAATATAGTCTTTCAAACTTTATATCTCTTCATGAGATTCAAATAAATCTTAATACCGTATGTGCACAAGAGAATATTTAATAATATCATTTTATTAACAATGCTCTAAAACTTTATGAGCTACCAAATATCCATGAAAGAAAGACTACAAATATTTTATATGAATGCTATTAAATGAAAACAAATAAAACTCCTACAATTTAAGTATATAAATTAATCAACCAAACTCATATTCATTATATGATTCTTGAATACCCCAATGGGTAAGGCTTTGGTTAGTGAGTTGCTATCATTGTCATAATCTCAATGTGGTCAACCACTATATGCTCTTTCCTATCATTACCTTAGTCTCAATTTGGTCAACCACTTGCTTGATGGGCGCTGAAAAGTGCGCATTTAAACCCCTTAAGCTTAAACATTCTAAGACCTTTATCTATCTTATTTTTCCGCTTTAAACTAATTTCGTGTTATTGTTCTTTTTAGGTACTTATCCCCAAAATAAGCTAACTCAGCTAAATAAGAACATAATTGAAGCAATCTTGAGATAAACCAAAGAAAGGAGCAAAGTGGGAGCAAAAGGAAGCAAGTGGTGCAAAATAGGCAAGTTCGATCGATCCCAGTCAATGTTCGATCGATCGAAGGTTCATTGATCTCAGCACTTCAAGATGGATCTGAGCTCTATTGTCCTTATCCAAAGATCCCATAAAGTTTGATCGATCCAACTTTCTTGGAGATCGATCGAAAAGATTCCATTTATCCATTTGTACCATCTCACCTACCATTTTTGTCTCTTTCCCAAAAATATCTCCAAAATATCTCAGATTTTTCTTTATCTAAAAAGGCGCCACCATTGAGGATCAATCCAGCTTAAATTCGATAGATCTCATCTACGTTCGATCGATCTCACCTCAAGTTCGATCGATCGAACTTCTCCAAATCCGAGAAAATACAATTTCTAGCTCATTAAAAGTTGTCTCATATTTAATCATTGGGGGGAATCTTGGTGCACTAGCCTAGATATTTGGGGGTGCCATTTAACCTACCTATAAATAAAAAATGAGCCACTTTTACAAAGAAGTTACACTAGACACAAATTTTCCATAGCCTTAGTGAGGAAGAAAAGAAGAGAGGAGGCTAGAGACACAAGCTTGGAGTTCTTCCATCCACCAAGAAGAAGAGCAATCTCTACCATGGAGTTAGCCCTTGAGGGTTAGAGGATACCGTCCATGAGGGGCTAGATATCCTCTTGGGGCTAGAGTTAGCCCTAAGCATGCTTTCTACATCTTAATTTATGTATTTTCGAGGGGATTTGTATTGTGATACATGTTTTGACATATTTATATACATAGATCTTGTTTATTCAATGATTTGTGTGGTTTAATGCTTCTAATTGTTCATTTCATTCTATCCATATGTCCATGTATGCTAGAATAGATGTTCATGTGCTTGTCTCTAGATTTTGTGTTTTTTATGCATGTCTTTGTGTATTGATGCTATAGATCTAGAGATTGTCAAGACATAGTGCTTAATAGAATGCTCTTGTGGTTTATTTGATGGTTCATACTCATTTCTTGATAGATTGTGCCTCTCCCTTAGTTAAATTAGTTTAAATTCATGTCATTAGCTTAATTGTAGTGTAGTGGTAGTTTAGATGTTGAATGGGAGGACAATCCATACTTGTTGTTGATGTTCCATACTTATGAATGCAAGTGACATATTTCTCTAATTTTGTGATGTGATTGTATTGTGAGCTTAAAGAGGAATTAATGGCTTAGTTTGATCTATTGTGCTATTCATTGTATAGTTTAGACAATATATACTTAATTGGTCATCCACGCTTGTTCAAATAACCACACACACACCCTTGTTACAATACATGCTTAACCCCCTCATTAATCATTCATTAAGGGTGTAGAAGAGCAATGCTTAGTGGTGATCTCTAAACTCCAAGATCTCTCTCTCTTATTTCACTTCTATTGCATTCAATTGTTTTTTTTAGTCTAAATTGCATCTTAGTGTAATTCAACCACCAACCAATTTTTTGATCACTTGACCTACTAACCCTAATCTCGTTTCCATAACTTAATACGACCCACCAATCCCTTGGGATGATCCCTACTCACCCTTGCTATATTTTCAGTTAGCGGTAGTAGTGGCACTTATAAATGTAAAACTTGGCCACACTAATTTGCACACAAATTTGGTGATATGGTACGGCACTGCACCAAGTTTTTGGCGCCGTTGCCGGGGATTAATTGAAAGCAATGTCGTATTTATGGAATCAATTAGGAATTAGTACTCTTTTGATCGTGTCTTTCCTTTATTTTCATTTCCATTTTGGTTACTTATTGTGTTGATTCTTATTTGCCTAGGTGCATTGAGCTAGAAGTTGAGGAAAGGAGCATTTAGAGTAAGGAGCTAAGCAAAAGCAAAAAGAAAAAAAAGGAGAGAGCTAATATATAAATTTTTTTTTGCATGGCTAAAATTGAAAATTGAATTGAAGTGCTAAAGGACCCTTTGTGAGATCTTTCTAACTCAATCTCTAGTTAAATCGTCGGCCCACGTGGAGGCTTGTATTTCGATTCTTAGATAAATTGTGAGACTGCGTGGAGGCAATTTACTTTTCTTTGCATGATTATTCAAGCATGGGAGTATGGGATCATTGTATGTGGAAGAAGTTGTTGATTGTTGAATTGTTACGATAGTGAAGTGATTGTTGATTGTTTGCTACTTGTTTGTGTTTTATTTGTGCATGCATGGTTATAGGTCATTAAATCCTACTCTTATCACTCCTAATTTGCATCTTGAATCGGTTATTCGTAATCTAAGAGGAAGAGATAGTTCTCATCACTCTATTTCACCAATGGAGGATTTGAATGATAACAATGTAGAGAATATCGGTCATGTAGACCAATAAGGAATCCTCCATCCTAATGTGCATTATGATAACATGCAAGTACCATTAGGCATGCCAAGGCCATTCATTCATCCACCACAACAACAAGGCCAAGTTCTATTGGGAATGCCTCGGCCAATGTTTGTTCCACAACCTCCCATTATTCAAGGAAATCAAGGTGCCCATGTTGCACCTCCAATTGTTAATCCTCCCCTTGCTTTAAGAGATCACTATGTGCCTAATGAATATAATGCACCCACATGCATTTAATTGCCACCATTTAGAGCACACCACTATGAAATCAAACCACAAACCATCTAAATGCTTCCTAACTATCATGGACTTCCAAGTGAAGAACCTTATAAGCATTTGGATAAGTTTCTTGAAGTATGTTCTACCGTGAGATACACGGACATGCCGGAAGAGGTCTTAAGGCTTAAAGTTTTTTCATTCACCCTAAAAGATAAGGCAAAATATTGGTTTAACAATCTTAGGCCTTTTTCATTAACTTCTTGGGCAGAAATGCAACAAGAGTTCTTGAAGAAGTACTATCCAGTTTCTAAGACCAATGCCATGAGAACCTCAATTCGAGAGTTTTCACATGGGGATGGGGAAAAGTTCTATGAGGTATGGGAAAGATTCAATAAATTGCTTAGGAAGTGTCCACATCATGACATGCCCAAATGACAACTAGTCCAATATTTCTTTGAGAGCTTATCGGATAATTACAAGGGCATGGTTAATGCTTCAATGGGTGGCTCTTAAATTGATAGGCATGAGGATGACGTGTGGCATCTTTATGAGAACATGAGTAAAAATTCTTTGCATTGAACTTTATCTTCTAGGAACGGTAGAAATTCAAGTGGAAGGAAAAGCGTTGGCTTACATTAAGTTGACTATTCTAATGAAATAGCCGCCGAGATGAAATCATTATCTCAAAGGTTTGATCAATTTTTAATCAACCAAAACTCGGCAAACCAAGTATCTTCCTTCCCTAACCATTCCCATTATGTATCTAATGGATCACGTATGACTTGTCTAAGTGTTTTACATTCTACTTTCAATTGTCCCCAAGGAAAAGTGCAAAATAAGCATCATGAACAAGTTAATGCAACTTTTGTTAATCAAGAAAACAATCAAGTCAATGCAACTTTTGTTAATCAAGAAAACAATCCTTATGGTAATCATTATAATCCTAGTTAGAGGAATTATCCTAATTTTTCTTGGAAAAGCCAAGGGGAAGGCTCAAACCCTTCTCAAGGTAGTTTTCAAGGAAAGTATGTTCCGCCACCAATGCAAAACCAAGGTTCCCAAGGATTTAGACCATATCAATCACAAGGAAACCAATTCTCTAATTCTCATTTTCCAAATCAATCATATTTTCAAGGAAATTCTAGAAGTCCCACCTTTGAAGAGAAAGTTTTAACCACTCTAGGCACTCTAGAGGCAAACACTCAATTGCTTCATTCTCATTGTCAATCCACTTCCAAGCTAGAAACCCAAGTAGGGCAAATAGCTAGCACTTTAAATGCTAGAGAGAAAGGGAAAATGCCTTTGAATGCCCCACCAAAGCAACAATGTATTGTGGAGACTCATTCCTCATTGGAAGGCCACACAATAGAGCATGTCAATGTGGTGACAACCTTGAGAAGTGGGAAGATTGTGGACAACCAAGTAGGTATGTCCAATGAAGAGAGTGAACCGGTGCAACCCAAAGTTGACACCCGTCCCGTTTCTTATCATATTCCTCCTTCATTGCATATGCATGATTCTTTAAATGAGAATGTGTTGAAAAGTGATTTGAAAAGTGATCTTGAAAAGAAAAATCTTTACAATGATTTCAAAACCTCTTGTGTTAAAGAAACTTCAAAAAAAATTTCTGAAAAGGTTTTTGAACCAAAAGCTCCATTTCCCGATGCCTTAAAAGGATCCATTTCAATTGACAAGCAAAAGGCCAAAACCAATGAAATCATTAATGTGTTTAGGCAAGTGAAAGTGAATCTTCCACTTTTGGATGCAATCAAGAAAATTCTAGCCTATGCCAAGGTTTTAAAAGATCTTTGCACTCAAAAGAGGAAGAACAAAAGCTAAACACCTAGGAAAGTGATTTTAACCGAGCAAGTGAGCTCAATTTTGCAACATAACACTCTTCCAAAGTTTAAGGACCCAGTTCACCTACTACTTCTTGCATCATTGGTGACCATGTCATTAATTGGGCTCTTCTAGACTTAGGAGCAAGTGTAAACCTTCTTCCATACTCGGTATACATCAACTTAGGCTTAGGAGACTTGAAATCGACATCGGTGGTTTTGTAACTAGCTGACTGATCCATCAAAAAGCCTAAGGATATCATTGAGGATGTATTGATTAAGATTGATAAGTTTTTCTTCTTCGTTGATTTTGTTGTCATTGACACGGAACCGGTCCCAAATCTTAATAGCCAAATTCCCCGTTATCCTTGGCCGTTCTTTTTTGGCAACCGCGAATGCCAGCATTAATTGTAGGACTGGGATAATGAAAATCTCGTTTGGCTACATGAAGGTGAAGTTGAATATCTTCAATCCCACCCCCAATTCATTTGACAAGCATGAAGAAGTGAATGTTGTAGAGAAATGTCATGCTAACAATTGTGAAGGACTAGAGTCTTTACGTGAAACCAAGATTTTAAAAAGCTTATCTTCGACATTCAATTCTATGAAAGTTGTTTCAAAAGCTTGTTTTGAAAAGGCATGAAAGCCCAAAAATCATTTTGACCACGGACCAATAAGTTCCTTTGAGCCTAATCCAACAAGTTCTCTAAGGAACCATTTGTTGAGTGGAGCTCAAAGCATTCATCACCCCATTGAGGAGGGGTTGCACTACAAGATGTTTGATCCAGGCTAAAAGATCCCAACATCTTGCTAGAGTCGTTAAAAACTAGTGCATTTTGTAGGGTGTCACAACCCTATTCCTCCTTCATTTCTATTTTAAATTTCATTTCTTGTGAAGTCTAGATATTTGCTTTAGGGTTCATATGCATTGCTAGGAATTGTGGTCAGGATTGCATGCACTTTTATGTTGAAAAGGAGCATTTTGTCCAAGTTCGATTGATCTCCAAGGAGGTTCAATCGATCGAACTTCCCACCTACATAAAACCTGCATCCAAATCACCTCTCTGTCTCATCGATCCAAAAACCTGCATATTTTAGCTCTCTGTCCCATCGATCAAAGACATTCCTAGATCGATCTGAATTTCTTCGATCGATCCAACTTCACCATTGGATCGATCTACAGTGTCCAACACTTAGAAAAAATTTTGAACCCAAAAACCTGCATATCTTTGCTCTTTGTCAGATCAATCGAACATTTGTTCAGATTGATCTCAATTTTGGAATTCATCATTTTGGCTTTGTTTTGACTTTCAATTTCAAAAAAAAAAAAAAAAAATTTTTTTTAGAGGAGAGATCGATTTCAGTTCGATCGATCTGATTTTTCAGCTCGATCGATTGAACTGGTTCGGGAAGTTTTTAAAAAACAGAAGTCAAGGGTTTGTAGATCTATCCCAAAGATCGATCTACACCCTTTCAAACCCTCATCACTGCACAACCCATCTTCCCCATCTCTGGCAACTTTCTCTCATTGCGAATCACTCTCTTTCCTCTCGGATCTTGAGTTTCAGTGTCCTCTTCATCTTCATCTCATCTTATCCTTCGATTTTGGTAAAATCCAAACCTCTCTTGCTGTTTTAAGCTTCGATTTGATGCACGCATGATTCCATGTTAGATTTATGATGTTTTGATACTGAATATTTCCATATTTGAAGATTTGAAGCTTTATGTATATATATATATATGTATATATATCATTTTTGATTTTAAGTTTAAATTCTTGATTTTGGGGGTCACGGGCCAAGGAAGTGACCAAGGAGTGTTGATTTGTTGTATAAAAGGGCCCACAAGCTTTTTTGTAAGGCCCCCGTGCCATCCACGTCATAGATCTGTGACTATCCACGTTCTTCGCTCAGTTCGATCGATCGAACCTATTTCTCAGATTGATCTGAGTGAGACTGAGCTCACTTATTTCAGATCGATCGAATTCAGATCGATCTCATATTTCAGTGATCGATCGAACTTCACAGATTTCATACACACATTCCATGCATCTCTTGTTGTGTTTCATGCTATCTTTTACATGCCCAATGCCTATGTTTTCCACATTAGACGTATCTCATACACATACTGTCTAGCATGCTTCACGCCATTCCTTGTCACTTGCATAGATTCATGTTCCTTATCTATTTTGTCGATCTTATTTGACATACATGTGTCTATATTATGTGCTTTAATTCTTTATTCCGGCATTGACTTCTTTTTGAATTTCTTTTGCAGACCATGGTTAGAGTCAAGACTGTGGCTCGTGGGCATTATCACCACAGAGCCAGACGGAGATCTGACGACCAGGCAGGTCCATCTAGAGTCCGGGATCCCATTTTAGAGGACAGTCCAAGGAGAGTCCGTCAGAGGACAATGGAACCAGCAGAGCCCACTCCACCTCAATCTCCACTTTCTGACAATAGACTACATTCATCCTCTGAGACATCTCCTTCTCAGGTTGCGCACATTCCATTTCCATCACCACCACCAGCTCAGTCAACACACACACTCTAGATCGGCCATCGCTGAGATACTCAAGCCTTCAGGTGGCGCACGAGTTGGTCTTCGATATCGACTTCTTTTCCCGGTTGGTGCTTACCCGATCCGCTTATGATGATATCTTCTGGAGGGGCATTTTAGCCGTTCTTGCCCCTGTCACTTACCCAGTCTACCCGAGGCTAGTTCAAATGTTCTTCCAAAACCTTCGGCCTACCCCGAGTAACCTGGTGGTGCTGCGGACTACCGTCGATGGCCACCCCATTAGTATTATTGTAGACACCTTATCCAGATCTTGCTAGTGTCCACATCTCTGCCCTCCAGATCTTCAGGAGGCATATCCCACTTTTTACAGGCCTTCCTATTCATTCATGGTAGCAGTACTTATAGGTCACTATGCAGGTGGTGAGACTTTCGCCACTCGGACTTATCTGCTAGACGATATATGGTTCTTCGATTCGGTGCTATACCAAAATGTTTTTATGGCCGGCTATAAGATACAGAGGCGCGGTGACTATCTGATAGCCCTCTACGCCTTTTATACAGGGCATTGCGTATCTATTCCTGCGCTTATCTAGAGTGTTATGATGAAGCTATATGCTGATTACATCAGTAAGGCCAAGCCCATACAGGCTAAGTTTCTACCATTTGGCCACCTGATCACACAGATTTTGAGAGACCAGCGCTATCCCTTCTAGCTACGGGAGCGTTCTGAGTTTAGAGCCTGCTCCTTCAAGAAGATAGACTGGAATAAGAGCTACAAGGCTCTTATTAAAAGTCTATAGAATGATGCTGTAGAGGCAGTTGAGGAGCTTGAGAGAGACAAGCAGGAGGCAGCAGCGGCACCACAGCCAGACGAACCAGCAGCGGACAACGCAGCACTCGATTCAGCTGTCGTACATATTGATATTGATTTGGAGCATCCTGTAGAGGACGCAGAGCATTACTCTCCTATTGGGTCATCCATTCATGCAGAGGAGCAGGCTCATGATTATTAGTCTTCTGATTCATCCACACCTGAGGCTTCCGCTCATATACCCAGCTTTGGAGAGCGTCTTCAGACTTTGGAGGACACCATGGTATCTATCCGCGCAGAGATTGTTTCCCTCAGAGCTGACATTACTTCCCTCCACACAGATGTCATGGCTGCATTTCATGATCTATCCCGAGACATCCGCGGAGCACACCCTGCCCGTCCTGCCTCATCTACCTGAGATTTTTAGCCCTTTTTCTTATTATACTCGATATCTGTGATCCTATTTTTGCAGCCGATCTGTCGGCTTTGATCTTATAATGTACTATGCACTTTATTCTGCTTTATGTATGCTTTCTTTATGGATGTCATATTTTTATATTTTTATATCTGTCTATTTGACTCCATCAGGTGCATCTCAATGACTTTAGTGAGAGAGAATGCTGCCCGAACTTTTCAGGACCACCCTCTTTCCTCTCACCTTACTTTATTTTTTATCCCATTTACACTTGTATGTCCACTGTGCACTATTATTATCCCCTTTGTTGTCTAATGACCTTTTATCTAGTGCTATCCTTTCAGGACCATAGTTAATCCCAAGTTTGGGGGGGCTATCCCACCCACTTTGGATACTTCAATCCCGACCATTCTTTGCCTTAGCTGCACTGGTATACTCTTTCCTTTTGTTCTCTCTGCACATTGAGGACACTATGCCATTTAAGTTTGGGGATAATGATGTACGTTGCAGTGTTTGTTTTAAACTCAACATTTTTTAGTATGACTTGTGTATTTGAGAAATTTTCTATGTTTAGTCCATAATTAGCTATAATTTTGATCTTTTGAGGACTATATTGCTTAAAATTTAAAAATTGCTTGACTTGAGCGTCCAATACTCCTTGTATGCCTTGTGGATGCCATTTAGGAGTAAATTTTTTGAAAGATTGATATCTTGCTTGTACTTGAGGTCCATATCATCCTGATTTTGTGATTGTTTTGAGATTCACTCTAGGATTCTACACTAGCATAGGCACACACTAGCATTCAATTGTGGGGTACATACTTTGTTGATTATTGATTTGGTTATATCCTAATTGGGCTAGTAGTGCATTGAAAGTTTTCATTTTGACAAAAGTGGATAATAATCCCTTTTCATTGAGTAGCCGGGATTCTAGCTTCATCAAGCACTGAATTTCTCACTCCAAAAAGTGGAGGGCCCAAACTCTAGGTTAATAATTGTTAAAAAAAAAAAAAAAGAAGTTGCAAAAGCAATAAAAATGTGAGGACTTTTCTCAAAAGGTGAGAAGTGTGAAATGATTAGATGGCGGCTGTTTTGATTTGTAGCCTAATTGATTTGAGCTTGTACATTCGTAGGGGTGTTTAAACACCTAGTGCCCTAAAACCGCCTAGTTTGGGAGTCATTGACCTAACGCTCGACCTCATAAATCGCTAGAAAGCTTAATAGATCACTACATTGCACCATGCTTCCATCTTTGATCCTCAAAAAAAGGAAAAAAAAAAAAAAAAAAAAAAAAAAGAAGAAGAAAAAATCGAGTGGAAAGAATAAGCGCACCTAGTTTAATAAAAGGTCCACTCTTTGTTTTGATGATCGGGACTAGATTTGTATACTAGTTTGAGGGTAAGGATGTGCTCATTTCTTTAGTTGGCTTAGATAGAAACACACTTGATGTCGGTCCACTCAAAAGGATTCTAGTGTTGTTTTGATTTCCATGATCATTTTCTTGATGTGTGGAGGACCATATTTGCTTACTTAGTGTTGAAATTTTGGGAGATTGCTTAGAAATGGTTGAAAAATTGCATACTTGAGGTGGTTTTCTCCCGATGCTTGTTTGCAATATTGGTGCCTCTTTAGTGAGAATGAGCTTAATGTTTGTGGGTATCATTTTTGGAAACCCTTACGAGACTTCACTCATCCACTAGGGGTAACCTAAAAGTTTAAAAGGCTTGTTGCATATGCTAAATGCAATCGTGTTTCCTACGAAAGTGGCGTTATCCATTTATTGCTTTCTAGTTCATAATTGTATAGTTGTTTATTTCATTTCTTTACTTTGTAGTTCATTGCTAGGGACTTGCAATATTTAAGTTTGGGGGTGTGATGAGCACTGAAAAGTGCGCATTTAAACCCCTTAAGCTTGAACATTCTAGGACCTTTATCTATCTTATTTTCCCTCTTTAGACTAATTTCGTGTTATTATTCTTTTCAGGTACTTGTCCCCAAAATAAGCTAACTTAGCCAAATAAGAGCATAATTGAAGCAATCTTGAGATAAACCAAAGAAAGGAGCAAAGTGGGAGCAAAATGAAGCAAATGGTGCAAAATCAGCAAGTTCGATCGATCTCAGTCAATGTTCGATCGATCAAAGGTTCATCAATCTCAGCACTTCAAGATGGATCTAAGCTCTGTTGTCCTTATCCAAAGATCCCACAAAGTTCGATCGATCCAACTTTCTTGGAGATTGATCGAAAAGATTCCACCTTATCCATTTGTACCATCTAACCTACCACTTTTGTCTCTTTCCCAAAAATATCTCCAAAATATCTCAGATTTGTCTTTATCTAAAAAGACGCCGCCATTGAGGATCGATCCAACTTAGATTCGATAAATCTCAGCCATGTTCGATCCATCTCACCTCGAGTTCGATCGATTGAACTTCTCCAAATATGAGAAAATGCAATTTCTAGCTCATTAAAAGTTGTTTCATATCCAATCATTAGGGGGAATCTTGGTGCACGAGCCTAGATATTTGGGGGTGCCATTTGACCTACCTGTAAATAGAAAATGAGCCACTTTTACAAAGAAGTTTCACTAGACACAAATTTTTCATAGCCTTAGTGAGGAAGAAAAGAAGAGAGGAGGCTAGAGACACAAGCTTGGAGTTCTTCCATCCACCAAGAGGAGGAGCAATCTCTACCATGGAGTTAGCCCTTGGGGGTTAGAGGACACGATCCATGAGTGGCTAGATATCCTTTTGGGGGCTAGAGTTAGCCCTAAACATACTTTCTACATCTTGATTTATGTATTTTTGAGGGGATTTGTATTGTGATATATGTTTTGACATATTTATATGCATAGATCTTGTTTATTCAATTATTTGTGTGGTTTAATGCTTCCAATTGTTCATTTCATTCTATCCATATGTCCATGTATGCTAGAATAGATGTTCATGTGCTTGTCTTTAGATTTTGTGTTTTTGATGCATGTCTATGTGTATTAATGCTATAGATCTAGAGATTGTCAAGATATAATGCTTAATAGAATGCTCTTGTGGTTTATTTAATGCTTCATACTTATTTCTTGATGGATTGTGCCTCTCTCTTAGTTAAATTAGTTTAAGTTCATGTCATTAGCTTAATTGTAGTGTAGTGGTAGTTTAGATGTTAAATGGGAGGACAATCCATTCTTGTTGTTGATGTTCCATACTTATGAATGCAAGTGGCATATTTCTCTAATTTTGTGATGTGATTGTATTGTGAGCTTAAAGAGGAATTAATGGCTTAGTTTGATAGATTTTGCTATTCGTTGTATAGTTTAGACAATATATACTTAATTGGTTATCCATGCTTGTTGAAATAACCACACACATACCCTTATTACAATACATGCTTACCCCCTCTCATTAATCATTCATTAAGGGTGTAGAAGAGCAATGCTTAGTGGTGATCTCTAAACCCCAAGATCTCTCTCTCTCTCTTATTTCTCCTCTATTGCATTTAATTGTTTACTTTAATCTAAATTGCATCTTAGTGTAATTCAACCACCAACCAATCTTTTGATCACTCAACCTACTAGCCCTAATCTTGATTCCACAACTTAATACGACCCACCAATCCCTTAGGATGATCCCTACTCACCCTTGCTATATTTTTAGTATAACAGGCTAGAACTTACCTTGTATAGTAGATAAAATAACTAACTATTTCATAATTTTTAATGAGATAACACCTCCAGCCAAAATAAATTCTTTACCAGAATTGATATGACCTGCAAAATCAAAGTCTTTATATCCAAACACCTCAATAAATCACTATTACTGTAAATAAGTATTAATTCCATGATATGCTAAGAACTAAAAATAGCTTATATATATATATATATATATATATTTCTTTTTCCAGATGGTATAATAGCTTAAAATTTCCTAAATACACTAATGTTATGTCGACAAGTGCATACTTGATCGTACAATAAGCTTCTAACAATACGAGCACAATACTTAATGGTGTCCCTTTTTTATTTTTATTTTTATTTTTATTTTAATGTTAACTCTTTTCAATGAGAAGCATTTCTAAGAAACATAAATTTGCTCCCACTAGCCTTGAAGTAAATGCACTTATAAACAATGTACTACATGAGATGTCACCGCATGATTAAACTTTAATTGCCACTTTCTCAATGCTCACTGTAAGACATATATGGGATGTTCAATCTATATATACATTTCCTTTTACATCAAAATAAAATGTAAACAATTAATTTTAACAACCGTAAGGTCCAAACTGAAACAAAAGAATCTAAAGTCTTTAGACCTATCTCTATAACACAATAAAATATTCAGTTAATGATTCTAGGTCTAAATTTTATTTTCTTCTTGCGGAGTATAGATTCTAACTTCAACTTTACATCCCAAGACTTGAAAATGTCTTAAACTAAGTTTTCTACCTGTCAACAATTCAAAAGTTTTGGGTACTGCAACTAGGGTCAGTAGGTCGAGTGATCAACAAACGGTTGGTTGGTTAAGTAAACTAGAGAGCAACTAAATTAAACTAAGTGCTTGAATGTAATAAGAGTAAGCAAGAGAGAGAGAGATCTTGGGGTTTAGAGGTCACCACCAAGCAATGCTTTTCTACACTTCCAACTAGTGACTAATGAGGGTAAAGTATGTTGCAATATTTGTGTGTATGTGCTTAATTGATTCAATTAGTAGGGGTGACCAATTTAAGCATACATTGTCGAATCAACATGTAAAAAGCACAATACATCTAGCAATTAAGTATATATTATCTAAATGGCATGTGAGAAGCACAACATATCTAGCAAGTCATTAATCCTTTCATTAAGTTCACAAGCCAAACACACCATAAGGTTAGAGACATATGCTACTTGCATTCAAAAGTATGGAACATTAAACAACTAGTATGGATTGTCCTCTCATCTAACAATTATGCTATCACTACACTACAATTTAAACTAGTGGCATGAAATTAAATTAACTAAGCTAAAAGAGAGGCATAATCCATCAAGAAGTAAGCATGGACCATCTAAAAAATCACAAGAGCATTCTTTTAAGCACAATGTTTTAACAATCCCTAAATCCATAGCATTAAAACACATAGACATGCATCAATTACACAAGAAATCGAGGTAAACACATGGACATCTATTCTACCGTACATAGACATATGGATAGAATGAAATGATTGATTGGAAGCATTAAACCACATAAATCATTGAAGAAACAAGATCTATATGTATAAAAGTGTCAAAACATTAATTACAATACTAATCCCTCAATAATACACAAGATTAAGATATAAAAAGCATGCTTGGGGCTAACTCTAGCCCCAAGAGGATGTCTAGCCACTCATGGCGATGATGCTCCAACCCTCAAGGGCTAATTCCATGGAAGAGGTTTGCTCCATGTTGATGAAGATCTCCAATGGTGTCTCTAGCCTCTTCCTCCTCTAAGCTTCCTCTCCAAGAGATGATATGAAATTAATGTTGGCCCCTTTTTGAAAAAACAATCCTTATCCTTATATAGGTAGGTTAAAATGCCACCCAAAATCAGCTGAGGTCATGCACACACTTTTCCCTAATGATTGGATAAAGGACAACTTTTAATGAGATGGAATTTTAACTTTTTCGCACTGGAGGAAATTCGATCAATTGAACCTTGAACTTTGATCGATCGAAAGTAAGTGAGATCAATCGGACTTAGGCTGGATCGATCCAACTGACTGAGCTTTTTGGAAAAAGACAAATCTGAGATATTTATGGGAGATATTTATGAGAAAAGGACAAAAGTGGTTAGTGGGTGGTACAGCTGTGGATAAGATCAATCATTTGAATAAGGATAAAAGTGTTTGATCGATCGAAGGATGGTGTATGATCGATTGAACTTTTAGAGCTTTATGCTTTTGGGTCAAGGCTTGGATCTATCTTGAAGTGCTGAGATCGATCATTGTTCGATCGATCGAACCTTGAATTTGGATCGATCGAACTTGCTGCTTTGCTTCATTTTGCTTCTTTCTTCCTCCATTTTGCTCATTTCTTTATTTAATCTCAGAATTGCTTTAATTAAGCTCTTATTTGGCTGAGTTAGCTTATTTTCGGGATAAATGCCTGAAAATGGAAATAATACGAAATCAATCTAAAATGGTAAAGGAAGATAGATAAAGGTACTAGAATGCCTAAGCTTAAATGGTTTAAATACGCACTTTTCAGTGCTCATCACACCCCCAAACTTAAATATTGCTAGTCACAAGCAATGAACTAGAAAGTAAAGGAATGAAATGAACAACTATACAACTATAAACTAGAAAACAATAAATGGATAACGCCACTTTCGTAGGGAACACGATTGCATTTAGCATATGCAACAAACCTTTTAAACCCCTAGGTTACCCCTAGTGGAAGAGTGAAGTCTCTTGAGGGTTTCCAGAAATGGTACCCACAAACATTAAGCTCATTTTTTCAAAAGAGGTACCAATATCGCAAACAAGCATTGGGAGAAAACTACCTCAAGTATGCAATTTTTCAACCCTTTCTAAGCAATCTCCTAAAATTTCAACATCAAACAAGCAATTATGGTCCTCCACACATCAAGAAAATGATCATGCAAATCAAAACAACTCTAGAATCCTTTTGAGTGGACCGGCATCAATGTGTTGCTATCTTAGCCAACTAAAGAATTAATCACATCCTTACCTTAAAACTAGCACACAAATATAGTACCAATCATCAAGACAAAAAGTGAACCTTTTATTAAAGCTTTATTGTTCTAGGCGCGCTTATTCTTTTCACTCGATTTTTTTTTTTTTTTTTTTTTTTTGAGGATCAAAGATGGAAGTATAGTGCAATGTGTTGATCTCTTAAGCTTTTTAGCAATTCATGAGGTCGAGCTTTAGGTCAATGACTTCCAAACTAGACGGTTTTAGGGCACTAGGTGTTAAGACACCCCTACGGACTTACAAGCTCAAATCAACTAGGCTACAAATTAAGACAACCTCTATCTAATCATTTTCCACTTCTCACCTTTTGGGAGAAGTCCTCACTTTTTATTGCTTTTTCTTTTTCTTTTTTTTTTTTTATTTTTTTAAACAAGTTTAATTATTAACCTAGGGTTTGGGCCCTCCACCTTTTGGCGCGAGAAGTTTAGTGCTTGATAAGGCTAGAATCCCGGCTACTTAGTGAAAAGGGGTTGTTATCCACCTTTATCAAGAATGAAAGCTTTCAATGCACTACTAGCCCAATTGGGATATAACCAATTCAATAATCAACAAAGCATGTACCCCACAAACGAATGCTAGTGTGCATCTATGCTAGTGTAGACTACTAGAGTGAATCTCAAAACAATCACAAAATCAAGATGATGTGGACCACAAGTGCAAGCAAGATATCAATATTTCGAAAAATTTACTCCTAAATGGCATCCACAAGGCATATAAGGAGTATTGGATTCTCAAGTCAAGCAATTTTTAAATTTTAAGCAATATAGTCCTCAAAAGATCAAAATCATAGCTAGATGCAGACCAATCATAGAAGTATCACTCAAATACACAAGTCATGCTAAAAATTTGAATTTAAAACTAGCACTATAGAGCACCATTCCCCCCAAACTTAAATTGCACAATGTCCTCAATGTGCAAAGAGAACAAAGGAAAGAGTATACCAGTGCAACTAAGCAAGAATGATCGGGATTGAAGTATCCGAAGTGGGTGGCATGGCCCCCCCAAACTTGGGATGAACTGTGGTCCTGAAAATTGGCACTTGGATAAACTTATCAGATAACAAAATAGGATAATCAATGCACAGTGGTCATGCAAGTGTAAATGGGATAAACAGATAACGAAATGAGAGACGTATAAGGGTAGTCTTGGAAATTGGGTAGCACTCTCTTACTGAAGTCACTATGATGCACCTGATGGAGTTAAAAGGATAGTTGTATCAATAAAAACATACGACATCTATCATAGATAAAAACAAAAATAAAGTGCAATACATCCATGTCAAAGCTGACAGACCCGGCTGCAAAAATAATAGTATGACAAGTGTAGCAGACACACAACATATATATAGAGCATAAAGAGATAAAGAGACTAGAAGTCTCAGGTAGAGGGAGCTCCACGGATCTCCCTGACTAAGTCATCAATGGCAGTCAAGATCTCCGTACGAAGGCGAGAAATGTCAGCTCTAATGGCAACTGTCATATTTAAACGAAGGGTGGTAAGGGCGGCTCTAAAGGCAACCAGCATATCCTCCAAACTTCGAAGGTGCTCTTCTAAGCGACATATCTGATCATAAGCCTCTGGTGTGGCTGAAGTAGAAGAGCTGTTATTCTTAGTCATGATCTGCAAAAGGAAATCTTGTAATGGGAGTGAGTGCTAGAATAAATAATTGAAAGCACAATAGAAACATGTATGTCAAATAAGATAGACAAAATAGAGATGACATGAATCTATGTAAGTGATGGGATGTGAAACATGCTAAGCAATATAAGTATGAATTGCTTCTAATATGGAATATCACAGGCATTGGGCATAGATATGATAGCATAAAATGAATACTAGATGAATGAAGTGTGTATGTGAAATTCGATCGATCAGAAAAGAAATGAGATCGATCTCATAGATTTGATCGATCTAAAGCATAAGTTCGATCGATCGAACTATGTTCTATGAAAAATAAGGAGGCACAGATCTGTGACTGTGGAAACAAGGGACCCACATGAGCATGTTCGAGGGCCCAGGTATACAACAAACATCAATTCCAACCACCTGGAATGGTCCACACTCCCAAAAATCAGAAAAACTCATGACAATGGACCTGGCATAAAGATGGATATAGACATATGTACACGAAAGACTTAAAGCTTCGTCCATGGCCACTAATCTTGATGAAAATTTGAACAAATCAGACACTAGGAGCATATTCTTAGTAAAGAAAGGTGTGAAGACAGCTCTAGGGTCTTGGATCTTACCTTGAATCAAAGAGAGGAGGGATGCACTACGAAAAGGAGGAAGATCCAAGAAAAGAGAGAATGAAATAGTATCATTAATTATGTTTAAAGACTATTGCTCATTAGTTCGATCGATCGAAAGGTAGTGTTGGATTGATCGAACTGTCTCTCTCTTAAAATAGAGTCACAATAAAGTCAGAATAATGAAATGCAAAATCGAGATCGATCGAAAAAATAATTTGATCGATCCAGTAGAGGCAAGAGTATGCAGGTTTTTGGTTCAGAAAATGGCTAAGTGCTGGAACTTGAGATCGATCTAACATTAAAGTTGGATCGATCGAAGGTTTTTAGATTGATCATGAAATGAGTTCGAATGATGGGACCGAGAGCTGATTTTGGATACAAGTGGATGCAGGCTCAAAATTTTTCTAAGTGTTGAGTCCTAAGATCGATCGAACCTGGAAGTTGGATCGATCGAAGATATCTGATCGATCTTGGAGTTGGCTCGAACGATGGGACAGAGAGGTGATTTGGATGCAGGTGGATGCCGGCTCAAAATTTTTTTAAGTGCTGAGTCCTAAGATCAATCGAACCTAGAAGTTGGATCGATCGAAGATATCTAATCAATCTTGGAGTTGGCTCGAACAATGGGACAGAGAGGTGATTTGGATGCAGGTTTCTGCAGGTCAAAATTTTTTCTAAGTGTTGAGTGCAATCCACAGTTCGATCGATCGAACTCCAATGTGAGATCGATCGAACTTTGCCAAATGCTTAATTATGACATAAAAGCTTATGCAATCCTCACCAAAGTTCCTTGAAATGCATATGAACCAAAAACAAGTAACTAGACTTTGCAAGAAATGAAATGAAAGATAGAAATGGGGGAAGAATAGGGTTTTGACGCCCTATGAATGCTTTTGCTAGTCTTTAACGTCTCTAGCAAGACATTGGGTTCTTTTAGCCCGGATCAAAGATCTTATAATGCATCCCCTCCTTGTTGGGGTGATGAGTACTTTGAACTTTTCCCAACAAATGGTTCTTTGAAGAACTCGTTGGATTAAGCTCAAAAGGAGTATTTGGTTCATTGTCAATGCTATGTTCTATGTGCTCATACACCAGGTCAACTAAATGTGCAGCTTCAAAATGTCTTTGAGAGACTTGACCCTCGATGTAAGGTTTCAACCTCTACCCATTAACCTTAAAAATGTTTCCCTTTTTAAAATTTTTTATTTCAACCGCCCCATGAGGTGCAACACAAATGATTTCATGAGGACCTTCCCATTTAGTTCTCAATTTCCCCGGAAAAAGTTTAAGTCTAGAGTTAAAAAGCCAAGCTTTTTGACCAGGTTCCAAAGTCTTTTTCATAATATGCTTGTCATGAAAGGTTTTGGTTCTCTCTTTGTAAAGTTTGGCATTGTCATAGGCATTGTGTCTCAATTCTTCTAACTCACTCAATTAAAGAAGCCTATTCTCTCCGGCTTTATCAAGGTCAAAATTGAGCTTTTTAACCGCCCAAAAGGCTTTGTGTTCTAACTCAACCGGGAAATGACAAGGCTTTCCATATACAAGCCTATAAGGAGACATGCCAATGGGGGTCTTATATGCCGTCCGATAAGCCCACAAAGCATCATTTAATTTCCTTGACCAATCCTTTCGGGTAGTGTTAACCGTTTTCTCAAGAATATGCTTAATTTCTCGGTTAGATACTTCAACTTGCCCACTTGTTTGAGGATGGTAGGGAGTGGCTACCTTTTGAGTGATGGAGTACTTAAGAAATAAGTGCCTCAAAAATTGATTACTAGCCCTTAGCATACCAAAACGAGCAAAGATATTGGATTTGATGAATTGAATGACCACGGAGTGGTCATTTATTTTGGTAGCACATGCTTCCACCCATTTGGAAACATAATCAACGGCAAGAAGAATGTATTGAAAACCATAGGACATAGGAAATGGATCCATAAAATCAATGCCCCAAATATCAAAGATTTTAACAACAAGTATATTGGTTAATGGCATCATATCCCTTCTAGACATTGTCCCCATTTTTTGACATCTCTCGCACGATTTACAAAAATTGTAGGCATCTCTATGAATAGTGGGCCAAAAGAGCCCGCTCTGAAGAACCTTCAATACGGTCTTCTTTGCACTAAAATGCCCACCACATGCAAGAGTATGACAATACACTAGGACACTTGGAATTTCACTCTCCGGGATGCATCTCCTCACAATTTGATCCGGACAATATCGGTATAAGACAGGGTCTTCCCAATAGTAATTCTGGATGTTGGCAAAGAAATGATTTTTCTCATTCTTCGACCAAGAAGTTGGTAGCTTGCCCACTGCCAAATAATTCACAATGTCAGCAAACCAAAGCATTTTCCCATTGGAAATTTGAAAGAGTTGTTCATCCAGAAATGAGTCATAAATTGGTAGACTAGGGAAAGGCTCTATCGATAACCTAGAAAGATGATCGGCAAACACATTCTCGGTGCCTTTCTTGTCCTTGATTTCAAAGTCAAATTCCTAAAGAAGCAGAATCCATCTAATCAACCTAGGTTTTGTTTCTCTTTTTGTTAAAAGATGCCTCAAAGTAACATAATTAGAATAAACAATAAATTTTGACCCTAAGAGGTAGGATCGAAATTTATCAAGGGCATATACCACGGCAAGTAACTCTTTCTCAGTAGTGGAGTAATTCAATTGAGCCCTTGAGAAAGTTTTACTTGCATAGTATATGGCACAAGGAAGCTTACCCACTCTTTGCCCCAAAACTCGCCCCATGGCATAATCAGAAGCATCACACATGATTTCGAATGGGAATGACCAATTGGGAGGTTACATAATAGGAGCAGATGACAATAAAGCACGCAATTTATGAAAGGCATCTAGGCATGCTCGATCAAAGACAAAAGGGGTTTCCTTGGAGAGAAGATTGCACAACGGTCGAGCAATTTTGCTAAAGTCCTTGATGAAACGGCGATAGAAGCCAGAATAACCTAGAAAGGAGCGAACTTCTCTCACCGTTGAAGGTGGAGATAATTCAGAAATGAGCTCAACTTTCGCCTTATCTACCTCAATCCCCCTCTTAGAGATGACGTGACCTAAAACAATGCCTTCTTGAACCATAAAATGGCTCTTTTCCCAACTAAGAACAAGGTTTGTCTCTCAACATCTTTTAAGCACCAAATCTAGATTTTTAAGGCATGCATCAAATGAGGATCCGAAAATAGAAAAATCATCCATGAAGACCTCTAGATACTCTTCCACATGTCTGAGAAAATTGACATCATACACTTTTAGAATGTGGCAGGTGCATTGCACAAACCAAAAGGCATCCGTCTATAAGCAAATGTGCCGAATGGACATGTAAATGTGGTTTTCTCTTGGTCTAATGGGTCAAGGGCTACTTGATTGTACCCCGAATAGCCATCAAGGAAGCAATAATATTATTGCCCAGCCAATCTTTCTAGAATTTGATCAAGGAATGGCAAAGGAAAGTGATCCTTTCTAGTGGCGGCATTCAATTTACAGCAATCAATGCATACACGCCATGAATTGGTGATACGCTTAGAAATTTCCTCACCTTTTGCATTCTTTACCACCGTAATCCCCGATTTTTGGGGAACTATTTGAGTTAGACTCACCCACTTGCTATCGGAGATTGGATAAATGATTCCGGCATCTAAGAGTTTGACTACTTCCTTCTTGACTACCTCCATGATGTTTGGATTAAATCTCCTTTGGGCGTCTCGAAAGGGTTTTGTCTCATCCTCCATAAGTATGCAATGCATACAAATAGAAGGGTCAATTCCCTTAAGATCCGCCACACTCCATCCTATGGCTTCCTTATTTTCTTTAAGCACACTTAAGAGAGCATCTTCTTGGTCTTTTTCAAGACTTGAAGAAATGATAACTGGAAGAGTCTCTTTTGGACCTAAGAATGCATACTTGAGATTGGAAGGTAGAGTTTTAAGCTCAAGAGTTGGTGGAGAGATTAAAGATGAGACCGGTGGAGTACTAGAGAGTGGAGGAAGCGGTTCTATTGGAGTTCTCCAAGATGGACAATCTAAACTTGCAACCGATTCCATGAGATTGCTTACTTCATTCATTGATTTTTCATCATCAAATCCACAATTTCCATACATTTCAAGAAGACAAGAGGCAAGAGGATCATCGGATAAAAGAGATGAAAGACTATCCTCAATCGGTAGCTTCATAATCATTGTTGGAATTGACTCCGCAACAACCTCATCTAGCATATCAACAAGACAACATTCTTCTTCATCTGTGGGATGTCGACTTGTATGGAAAATATTGAGTTTGACCATCATATTACCAAAAGAAAGATCCATGATCTTGGATCTACAATTAATTGTTGCATTTGCAGTGGCAACGAATGGTCTTCCCAAGATGATTGGGACGTGGGTGGAAGGATTGGCAACTGGCTCGGTATCAAGAACTACAAAATCAACCGAAAAGTAAAATTTATCCACTTTTACAAGGATGTCCTCTACCATGCCCCTAGGTGTTTTGACGGATCTATCGGCCATTTGAAGTACCACCGAGGTTGGCTTCAAATCATTCAACCCTAATTGGTCATATATGGAGTAAGGAATCAAATTGACACTTGCACCTAAATCAAGAAGAGCTCTATGAATTTCATGTGTTCCAATTACACAAGAAATAGTCAAAGCACAGGGATCTTTGAACTTAAGTGGAGTGTTTTGTTGAAGAATGGAGCTCACTTGCTCCGTGAGGAACACTTTTTTAGGACTTGGACCCTTACTCTTCCTCTTTTGTGTGCAAAGATCTTTCAAGAATTTTGCATAAGGTGGGATTTGCTTAATGGCATCCAAAAGAGGAAGATTGATGTTAACTTGCTTAAAAACTTCCATCATATCATATGTCTTCCCTTCTTGCCTCCCTAAAGGTAAAGTTTCTTTTAAAGCATAAGGGAATGGGGCTTTTGGATCACAAGACTTTGTAATTTGAGAGGATGATGGAGAAGATTGGGAATTCCGGTTAAGAATAGTTTCATTCAAGGAAGTAGGAGTGAGATTGGGAATTGGATGGGTGACAACTTTAGGTTGCACTGATTAACTATCTTCCTTCGGTAATTCAACCCTATTGTCCACTTGCTTACCACTTCTCAAAGTGGTGATGGCTTGCGCTTGAGCTTGGGAAGAACACCCAGATGTAGGGTTTGCTTCCACACAAAATTGGGCTTTTGGATTCCTCTCGGGTTGACTAGGTAATTTCCCAACCTCTCTTGCATTCAATGCATTAGCTATGGTCCCGATTTGGGATTCAAGCTTTGAAATTGATTGAGAATGGGAATGCACCAAGTTGGTATTCATTTCTAAGCTATCCAAAGTTACCAAAACCTTATCTTCAAATGTTGAATTGCTAGAGAATGCATGAGGATAATGAGTGTCAACTTGGGAGTCATACATTTGAGGATGTGAAAAATGGTTCATTCTTTGGTGATGAGAAGAAGAAACAATTCCTTGAGACCCTTCATTCCTCTTATGAGGTGGAATGTATTTGCTTTGAAAATTTTGGATTGGATAAGGACTGGGACTCTCATTCCACTTTGGAACATATATACTTGGATAAGGTCAAGCAAATGTAGCATTGACTTGTTCAAAATGTTCATTAAACACATGTCCATGGGGACAATTGGAAGTAGTATATAGAACACTTGAACATGTCATGCAAGGCTCGTAAGATTGAGAAAAATGATGAAGATGGGATGAATTAGTAGCCGGTCTTTGACTTAACAAGAATTGATCAAGTTTTTGAGTAAGAGTTTTAACTTCGGCTACAATTTCCCTTGAACTTTTAATTTAGCAAACTTTTTCACTTTCCTCCTTAGAATGATGATCGAACCGAGAAATGTAATGTTTGTGCAAAGAATTCTCGCTCATTTTCTCAAAGAGGTGCCAAATGTCGTCTTCATGTTTCCCAAAATATGAGCCTCCACATGAGGTATCAACAATGTCCTTGTGCATATCGAATAGGCTTTCATAGAAATATTGGACCACTTGCCATTTTGGAATGCCATGATGTGGACACTTTGTTAGCAAGTCATTCAATCTCTCCCAAGCCTCATGCAACAACTCTCCTTCCCTTTAAGAAAATTCTCTAATTGAAGTACACATTACATTGGTCAAACTTACAGGGTAAAATTTTTTTAAAAACTCATTTTACATTTGCGCCCAAGATATGATTGAATTTACCCTTAAAGTATTGAACTAATGCTTTGTTTTGTTTTTAAGTGTGAAAGGGAAGAGGAGTAGTTTAAGAACTTCCTCCGGGACATTCATGTACCTCACGGTGGAACATAGTTCAAGAAATTCATTAAGATGCCTATATGGTTCCTCTTCATCTAAGCCATAAAAGAGTGGACACATTTGAATGGTCTCGGGCTTGATTTCATATTGATTAGCCTCAAAATTAGGCAACACAATGCAAGTAGGTGTATGGTATGCATGAAGATTATAATGATCACGAAGGACCATTGGAGAAATTAGAGCTTGGACTCCGGGGCCATGTTGATTAAGTGGTGGGTTTTGCATGAAACGTGGGTCTAAGTAGCCAAGATTACCCTCTAGATTTTCCATGTGAATACCTAGCATGAATGGTATGGCGAGGTTTACACAAGACTACAAATGACACATAAATCACCACAAAACAAGCAAGCACTCCCCCTTTGCAACAAATTAACCATCAACACACTTCCCCCACATATATTGTACCCACACTCCCATGCTTGAACAACGTGCAAACAAAAGTAAATTTCCTCCATGTGGGCCGACGATTTAACTAAGGGATTGAGTAAAGAAAGTCTCACAAAGGTCCTTTAGCACTTTAACTCCAAATTTAAAGCTTAGCTTAGCAATTTTGTTAAGTTTTTAGCATTTTTCCTTTCTTCGCTTAGCTTCTTTGCTTGAATGTTCCTTTACTTGCCTTCTTGCTCAATGCTTCTTGTCAAATATTAACAAACATAATAACTAACCAAAATAAAAGTGAAACAAGTAAAGACACGATCAAAAGAGTACTAATTCCTAATTGATTCCACAAATACAATGTTGCCTAATCCCCAGCAACGGCGCCAAAATTGGTGATGCTCTCCCCTTGGTGTGCAAAGAAAACAATGTACAACACCTCGAGTTTGGAAGTTAGTGTCAAGTGGGCATCATAGTTAAATTTATAAACCGCTTAACACCTATACTATGTAGTACGAGTGAGAAGGGATTGAAGTCGTACTTGAATGTGAAAATGCAACTAGGGTCAGTAGGTTGAGTGATCAACAAATGGTTGGTTGGTTAAGTAAACTAGAGAGCAACTAAATTAAACTAAGTGCTTGAATGTAACAAGAGTAAGCAAGAGAGAGAGAGATCTTGGGGTTTAGAGGTCACCACCAAGCAATGCTTTTCTACACTTCCAACTAGTGACTAATGAGGGTAAAGTATGTTGCAATATTTGTGTGTATGTGCTTGATTGATTCAATTAGCAGGGGTGACCATTTTAAGCATACATTGTCTAATCAACATGTAAAAAGCGTAATACATCTAGCAATTAAGTATATATTGTCTAAATGGCATGTGAGAAGCACAACATATCTAGCAAGTCATTAATCTTTTCATTAAGTTCACAAGCCAAACACACCACAAGATTAGAGACATATGCTACTTGCATTCAAAAGTATGGAACATCAAACAACTAGTATGGATTGTCCTCTCATCTAACAATTATGCTATCACTACACTACAATTTAAACTAGTGGCATGAAATTAAATTAACTAAGCTAAAGGAGAGGCATAATCCATCAAGAAGTAAGCATGAACCATCTAAAAAATCACAAGAGCATTCTTTTAAGCACAATGTTTTAACAATCCCTAAATCCATAGCATTAATACACATAGACATGCATCAATTACACAAGAAATCGAGGTAAACACATAGACATCTATTCTACCGTACATAGACATATGGATAGAATGAAATGATTGATTAGAAGCATTAAACCGCATAAATCATTGAAGAAACAAGATCTATATGTATAAAAGTGTCAAAACATTAATTACAACACTAATCCCTCAATAATACACAAGATTAAGATATAGAAAGCATGCTTGGGGCTAACTCTAGCCCCAAGAGGATGTCTAGCCACTCACAGTGATGATACTCCAACCCTCAAGGGCTAATTCCATGAAAGAGGTTTGCTCCTTGTTGATGAAGATCTCCAATGGTGTCTCTAGCCTCTTCCTCCTCTAAGTTTCCTCTCCAAGAGATGATAGGAAATTAATGTTGGCCCCCTTTTGAAAAAGCAATCCTTATCCTTATAAAGGTAGGTCAAAATGTCACCCAAAATCAGCTAAGGTCGTGCACACACTCTTCCTTAATGATTGGATAAAGGACAACTTTCAATGAGATGGAATTTTAACTTTTTCGCATTGGAGGAAGTTCGATCGATCGAACCTTGAACTTGGATCAATCGAAAGTAAGTGAGATCGATCGAACTTAGGCTGGATCGATCCAACT
Source organism: Cornus florida (assembly GCF_030987335.1). Classification (NCBI taxonomy): domain Eukaryota; kingdom Viridiplantae; phylum Streptophyta; class Magnoliopsida; order Cornales; family Cornaceae; genus Cornus; species Cornus florida. The sequence continues at coordinate 62,834,010 of NW_026775572.1, read as the reverse complement.
GGCTGAGCTTTTTGAAAAAAGACAAATCCAACATATTTATGGGAGATATTTATGAGAAAAGGACAAAAGTGGTTAGTGGGTGGTACAGCTATGGATAAGATCAATCATTTGAATAAGGACAAAAGTGTTCGATCGATTGAAGGATGGTGTATGATTGATCAAACTTTTGGAACTTTATGCTTTTGGGTCAAGGCTTGGATTTATCTTGAAGTGCTGAGATCGATCATTGTTCGATCGATCGAACCTTGAATTTGGATCGATCGAACTTGCTACTTTGTTTCATTTTGCTTCTTTCTTCCTCCACTTTGCTCTTTTCTTTGTTTAATCTCAGAATTGCTTCAATTAAGCTCTTATTTGGCTGAGTTAGCTTATTTTCGGGATAAGTGCCTGAGAATGAAAATAATACGAAATCAATCTAAAATGGTAAAGTAAGATAGATAAAGGTACTAGAATGCCTAAGCTTAAAGGGTTTAAATACGCATTTTTCAGTGCTCATCACAAATCATCGGGCCTAACTTCTTCACGGTGAAGGTTCGTCTGATTATTTCCTACCTCCTCACCATGGCGTATAAAATCGGGGTACACAATTCCTTCACTTGCCGGAGGCGGTCGCGGGAGCACAGGAGCTTCTTGACGCTGCATTCCAACTCTTAGCTCCGCATTCTCTTTTCGGAGAGCTTCGATCGTATTCATCAACTCATCAAGCTTCATCTGCTGGACATTCTCCATCGGATTGGAGCTCTCACCTCCTGTCATGATTCCAGAGCGAAGCAAAGGTATGAATCACAAATTCCTAATCAGATTTGAACGTTACCGATGCAAATTCAGTCAGATCTAGACTCAACTTCACTGAATTGTTGTCACCGTTTGCTAGATCTGAGCTTTTCTGGCTTTGAACTCACTGAATCCAGTTGCGATTTAAATAAATCACAGTTGCATAATTCCGATGCAAATTCTTTCAGATCTGGACTCAACTCTCGACCGAATCGTCGTCACCGTTTGCTAGATTTGAACACACTGTAATCTCTATGAACCGAATTCAACTTCCAGAAATCAAGCTTTATTTTCACAAATTTGCTTGAATCAACATGATATTGATCAAGCTTGAATCGATCTTCTTCGTCGTTCCCACAGACGGCGCCAATTGTAAATGCAAGAAAATTTCTCTCTCTATTTTGACAAAATTTCCATACAATTCACAATAAAAAATCCCCTATTCCCTCTCATTTCCGTCTATTTATAGACGGTTAAAATTATTTCCTCCCACTTTCTAACTGGCTTCAACCCCTGGGCTTAACCTTGAGGCTATTCAGTTTTGGGCCTCATTCTTCTCAGGGGGCCTTTTACTCCTAACTTCATTGATGGGTCAGCCTTTTAGGTATTGGGTCTGAATCCGGGTCAGGATTTAGGACCAAGTCCCGCTATGTGGGTCAGATTCGGCCCACGCCGTATCTCACATCTTCAGTTATGTATACTTATTTTTAAGATATTGATTGGGACCAATTTTAATAAGGAGAGCTCTCACGGATAATTTTTAGTTTTGAAGATTTCTAGTGTAAATCAATTATTTGATATCCTGAATAAAACTAAATTTGAATTTGTGAGGACATCTAATAAATCTAGTGTCATTTCCTAGCTCAGTGATCTCTCAACTATCTTTCAACCCTTATGGACACTTTGATATCTGTCCATATGGGTACATGTAGAAATTTCGGTTGATAGAATCTTCCACACTTCTAGAGAAATTGTGCAGTGTTTGTAGAGTGGTGGTAGATTCTATAAGTTTGTTATAATATTTAGATATTTTACAGATATTTCTGAAAGAATATCTTGGCTATAGATTGAAATGTTTCCTAAAGAAATGAAGTTAATATAAAGGAAATGAGTCTCTTTGTAGCCAACGAGTGTTTGTAGAGTGGTGGTGGATTCTAAAAGTTTGTTATAATATTTAGATATTTTATTGATATTTTTAAAAGAATATCTTGGCTATGGATTGAAATGCTTCCTAAAGAAATGATGTCTATATAAAGGGAATGAGTCTCTTTGTAGCCAACAAGTTCTGTAATTTTTTCTTAGTACACTCCTTTTAACTTTCATAAGGAAGTGGGAGGCTCGGCATTATAAAAGTGAGAATGAGAATCTTGTATACCATGGGAAGGTAAAAACCATCACTGTCACGGTATTAAGTTCAAATCATGTAACAAGAACCCTACTTAGAACATTGACGAGCCCCTTTCTAAGTGTTTAGAAAATGGACTTTTTAATGCAAGAGGTCGCTTCACAAGGTCAAAACATGAATGTGATTTAGGAAGTTTTTCTAGTCAAATTTACATTTACAAAAACCACTACTATAACTAATGAAGTATAGAGAGTAGGGATCGTCCACAGAGATTATACGTGTTGGAATTTAATTTTGACTCTAGCGTATCAATTGATTGCAAAGAGAGAGATTGGTTGATTAAACTAAGGTGCAATGAAATTAAAATGCAAATAAAGTAAACTAGTGAGAGATAGGGATTTAAGAGATATGAAGAGAGGTCTTAGGGTGTTGGAATCACTACTAAGCTCATGTAATTAACCACTTGCTTTCCATTAATGGGGAATACATTGTTGTAGATAAAATGTGACTACCAATTGCAATGTTAAGCATGGACCATCAAATTAAAGTATGAATTGTCTACTTAAACTAAGTGTAGCACAACCCATCAATTCTAAGAATAACCCATCAAACTAATCACAATTGCAGCACACATCAAGCAAAAGAATCATGAAATTTGCAATAATAAGCCATGGAATATCAAAGCAAGTAAAGATTGTCTACCTACCTATAAGCATGAATTAAAATGTAGAACAACCCATCAAGTATAAAAATAATCCATCAAATTAATTGATAAACCCATTCAATGAAAACCCATGCTTAACCATCACTAAATCCTTAATTAATCACACATAGACATACAACCAACATAGAAAATCTAGTGTAGAGATCAATTCCCAAATAATCACACATAAGACAACATGGAATTAAAATAGAGAATCAATAAGAAGCATTAAATCAACAATCATAAGGCTAAGCACTAATCACAACAATATATATATATATATATATATATATATATATATATATATATAAATCCCTAAAAATAGAAATACAAGGGTTTAGATTACACAAGACTTAAGGCTCATCCAAGCCCTAAGTGTAGATCTAGCCATTCATGGAGGAGGTAGATGTGGTCATGAAATCCTCAAGGGTAAGCTCCAAACATAGCTCCATCTTCTTCTTTTTCTTCTTTGAAGCTCTAGAGAGAGAGAGAGATAGTGGATCTTGAGATGTGCCTCCACTTCCCTCTTTACTTCTAACCCTAATCTCTAGCTTTCTAGAGAGAGAAAACTAAAGAGAATGTAGAAATTACAATCTAAAATATGAATCTCCCTACAAAAATGGTTTAATCTCTCATATATACAAGGCTTTGGGAGCCCAAAAGTGTGAGAACTCAGCCCTAGAATCTGTTCTTTAAAGCTCTACTCGAGTTGGGTCGAAATTAGATTCAGATATGCTTTTTAATAACTTTCGCGAACAGTTAGATTGATCTCAGAAAAAGTTCGATCGATCAGAGAAAAAAGTTCGATCAATCAGAGTTTGATTGATCTCACTTTTTTCGATCGATCTCACTTGGCAGCTTTTCAACATCAGCCTCTTTTTGCTCCAAATCAACCTCATTTTGCTCCAAATTCTCACCAAGACTTAGTTTAACTCTAAAAAGGCCTTAAGAAACCATTTTTAGCTCATTTTAGCTTTATTCACCTAAAAAGGGAAATAACACAAAATTAGTCTCAAGCGGGAAAATAAGATAGATAAAGGTCCTAGAATACTCGAGCTTAAGGGGTTAAAAAGTGCACTTTTCAACGCTTATCACACCCCCAAACTTAAATATTGCTAGTCCCTAGCAATGAACTACAAAGTAAAAGAATTAAATGAACAACTATACAACTATAAATCTAGAAAGCAATAAATGGATAACACCATTTTCGTAGGGAACACGATTACATTTAGCATATGCAACAAGCCTTTTAAACCCCTAGGTTACCCCTAGTGGATGAGTGAAGGCTCGTGAGGGTTTCCAGAAATGATACCCACAAACATTAAGCTCATTCTTTCAAAAGAGGCACCAATATTGCAAACAAGCATTGGAAGAAAACTACCTCAAGTATGCAATTTTTCAATCCTTTCCTAGTAATCTCCCAAAATTTTAACATCAAGCAAGCAAGTATGGTTCTCCACACATTAAGAAAATGATCATGCAAATCAAAACAAAACTATAATCCTTTTTGAGTGAACCGGCATCAAGTGTACTGCTATCTAAGCCAACTAAAGAAATAAGCACATCCTTACCCTCAAACTAGCACACAAATCTAGTCCTGATCATCAAAATAAAGAGTGGACCTTTTATTAAAGCTTTATTGAACTAGGTGTGCTTATTCTTTTCACTTGATTTTTTTTTTTTTTTTTTTATAGGATCAAAGATGGAAGCATGGTGCAATGTAGTGATCTATTAAGCTTTCTAGCGATTTATGAGGTCGAGCGTTAGGTCAATGACTCCCAAACCAGACGACTTTAGGGCATTAGGCGTTCAAACACCCGACTTACAAGCTTAAATCAACTAAGCTACAAATTAAAACAACCTCCACCTAATCATTTCCCATTTCTCACCTTTGGAGAGAAGTCTTCACTTTTTTTTTTTATTGTTTTTGCAACTTTTTTTTTCTTTCTTTCTTTCTTCTTCTTCTTCTTCTTCTTCTTTTTTTTTTTTTTTTTCATAAAGTTAATTATTAACCTAGAGTTTGGGCCCTCCACCTTTCGGTGCGAGAAATTTAGTGCTTGATAAGGCTAGAATCCCGGCTACTCAATGAAAAGGGTTTGTTATCTACTTTTGTTAAAATGAAAGCTTTCAATGCACTACTAGCCCAATTGGGATATAACCAATTCAATAATCAATAAAGCATGTACCCTATAAATGAATGCTAGTGTATGCTTATGCTATTGTAGAATCTTAGAGTGAATCTTAAAACAATCACAAAATCAGGATAATATGGACCACAAATGCAAGCAAGATATCAATCTTTCAAAAAATTTACTCCTAAATGGCATCCACAAGGCATATAAGGAGTATTGGACTCTCAAGTCATGTAATTTTTAAATTTTAAACAATATAGTCCTCAAAAGATCAAAATCATAGCTAACATCAAAGTTAAATCTCAGTCATGCAATTAAAGCTCAACTTAAATAGAATGCAACAAAGCCACCTTACCCCCAAACTTAAACCGCACATTGTCCTCAATGTGCAATGAGAATAATGGAAAAAATGGAAAGAGTATACCGTGGTGATAAAGACATGAAGCTCGGTAGTGATCTAATTCGAAAGACGTCTCCCCCGAACTTGGAATTAACAACCTATTTGAATAACCACACTAGCAAACTCAAATCAAATATCAAATGTGATAAGAATAATCAAATCATGCATTCTAAGGCAATATAACATACGATGAAAGAGAGATATGAGATCAAGCCCTAGCTAAAGCATGAAAGTAGCATGACTACACATAAGGGCACATGGGTGAATTTTTTATATTTTTCATTTAATGAAAGCAAGTATATACAAAATGCAAGAAAAACAAAGAATAAAATGCATGAACAAAATGCAAAAATAAAAATAAAGATGGCAAAATATAATGAAAGAATATGTACAATGTAAGAAATGAAAAACAAAAACTAAGAAAGGATGCAAAAACAAAATAATGAAAAATGAAAAAAAAAACTTTCTCTTTTTTTTTTCTTTTTTTTTTTTTTATAGAGAAAAGTTACTAAATAAAATGAAAGAAAATGAAAAAGTAAAATAAAATAAAAATAGAAAAAGGAAAAAGTCAAAGGGGCAAAGCTATGATGGATTCGGACTTGGATCGATCACACCATGATCGATCTATGCTCGCACAATAGGACAGAGGCATGAAATTTGCAGAGCTTTAAAATATATATATTTTTTTAAGTTTGGAATCTCAATCGATCATGAGGGCTCTTGGATCGATCGAACATAAAGTTCGAATGATGGAACAGAGAGCTAAAATATGCAGGGTATGTTCGAACGATGGAACCGAGAGATGAGAATATGCAAAAATGATGTTCGATCGATCGAATCTCTCTTGTGATCGATCGAACTGGCATCAAATGCCTCATTTTGAGATGAAAGTGCAGAAAATCCTATGCTAAGCCCCAATGATGGTAACAAGAATAAAAATTGAAAATTGAATAGAAGAATGTACACAAGAATGACAAATAAAAATAAAAATAAATATAAAAAATAAAAAATAAAAAGAAATGAGGGAGGAATAGAGTTTTGAAACTCTACGAATACTAGTGTTTAACGTCTCTAGCAAGACATTGGATCAACTCACTAATTAAAAGAATCAAAATTGGATATGAAACATCCTTATTGATCCTCTTTTCACTTTTCTCATTTAATGTCTCACTTACAACAATGAAATCATCCTCCAAAACAATGACTTGAAAAGAAATGAAAGAGATGATATTATTCCTTTCATCCACAGTCTTGAAAATGAAATCAATAATGGGCGGCCTTGCACTTGGCAAGTCTTTCAAAGACTTATTTGGAATATCAAGGAATACCTTCTCTTCATCTTTTTTCTCTCCCTCAAAAATTACCATCTCCTCACCTTCCAAGTTAGCTAAGGAGTCCATTAGAGAGTTTATTTCATTTTTAGAGCTTTCAAGGTTAAAACCCCAATTTTTATACATTTCAAAAAGGTACTCCTCAAGAAGTTCATTAGAGATAAACAAGTTCCTCCTCCTCTTCTCCTACCTCAAGTGTGGTTAACATTTCCTCACTCTCTAAAGTAGCAATATCCGAGATAAAATCATAATCAAAACAAGAAAAGTCGTCATTAATCATGTTATGCTCTATTGGATTAGCCACTAACTCACTTACCACTTCCTCCTCTATACAAGATAGAGTGCTAGGCATTAGCTCACTTGTCTCATCCTCCTCTTTACTCTCATCATCCTTATCTACATACATTGAAGTTCTTGCCATATTTTTATTTGCCTCTTCCTCTTCCTCTTGACGAGAAAGACTACTTGCAATTTGCTCAACTTAAGCTTTAAGCTTGGCTAAAGTTTGAGAATGAGAATTAATAAGTAGAGTTTGTGAAATATGCACATCAAGTAAAGCTAACACTTTTTCTTCAAATCCGGGTGAGTACCTAAAAGGTGGTGGAGTTGGTTCATCATAAAATGGTGGGGGAGGGTAGTAGTCACAAGAAGGATAATGCGAATAGTCAAGTCCATAATATGATGATGCATGTTGAAATGAATTGGACTCAACCTCATAAGGATCAAAATGTGGTGGAGGGACATAAGGTGAGGGAAGTAACTTTCCCCCAAACTTGGATAAAAAAATGACTCCATCCATATTCAAAATCCAAATGAAACAAATAAGGGCCTCCACATGGGCCGATGCTTGGAAAAAAAAAAATAAACAATATAATGAGCCTCAACAAGGGCTATCACAAGCATGCAAATAAGTGCACAATTAAAATACAAGAGTTCCAAGAATTGCTCACAACGGTCCTTAAGCAACTTCAAATTTTAATTTTAGCTTTAAGCTCCAATGATTACTTCAAGTTCAAAAGTTATCCTTGTAGTTAAGTACCTAATTGAAAAAATAATAATGAGAACAAGAGAAAAGAATATACAATGGAAAATAAAATAAAAATAGAAGCAATCAAATGAACACTATTGTCTAGTTTAATTCCAACAAAACCGTTAATCCCCGGCAACGGCGCCAAAATTTGACGGGCCCCTTTCTAAGTGTTTAGAAAATGGACATTTTAATGTGAGAGCTCACTTTGCAAGGTCAAAATATGAATGTGGTTTAGGAAGCTTTTCTAGTCAAATTTACATTTATAAAAACCACTATTACAACTAATGAAGTATAGCGAGTAGGGATCGTCCACAGAGATTATACGTGTTGGAATTTAATTTTGACTCTAGCGTATCAATTGATTGCAAAGAGAGAGATTAGTTGATTAAACTAAGGTGCAATGAAATTAAAATGCAAATAAAGTAAACTAGTAAGAGATAGGGATTTAAGAGATATGAAGAGAGGCCTTAGGGTGTTGGAATCACCACTAAGCTCATGTAATTAACCACTTGCTTTCCATTAATGAAGAATACAATATTGTGAACAAAATGCGACTACTAATTGCAATATTAAGCATGGAGCATCAAATTAAAGTATGAATTGTCTACTTAAATTAAGTGTAGCACAACCCATCAATTCTAAGCATGACCCATCAAACTAATCACAATTGTAGCACACATCAATCTAGAGAATTATGGAATTTACAATAATAAGCCATGGAATATCAAAGCAAATAAAGATTGTTTACCTACCTATAAGCATGAATTAAATTGCAGAACAACCCATTAAGCATAAGAATAATCCATCAAATTAATTGATAAACCCATTCAATGAAAACCCATGCTTAACCATCACTAAATCCTTAATTAATCACACATAGACATGCAACCAATATAGAGAATTTAGTGTAGAGATCAATTCTCAAATAATCACACATAAAACAACATGTAATTAAAATAGAGAATCAATAGGAAGTATTAAATCAACAAGAACAAGGCTAAGCACTAATCACAATAATATATATATATATATATATATATATATATATATATATATATATAAATATATAAATCCCCAAAAATAGAAATACAAGGGTTTAGATTACACAAGACTTAGGGCTCATCCAAGCCCTAAGTGTAGATCTAGCCAATCATGGAGGAGGTAGATGTGATCATGAAGCCCTCAAGGGTAAGCTCTAAATATGGCTCCATCTTCTTCTTGTTCTTCTTTGAAACTCTAGAAAGAGAGAGAGTGGATCTAAAGATGGATCTTGAGATCTGCCTCCACTTCCCTCTTTTCCTCTAAACCTAATCTCAAACTTTTTAGAGAGAGAAAACTAAAGAGAATATAGAAATTACAATCTAAAATATGAATCTCCCTACAAAAATGGTTTAATCTCTCATATATACAAGGCTTTGGGAGCCCAAAAGTGTGAGAACTCAGCCCTATAATCTATTCTTTGAAGCTCTGCCTGAGTTGGGTCAAAATGAGATTCAGATATACTTTTTAATAACTTTCGTGAACAGTTCGATCGATCTCAGAAAAAGTTCGATCGATCAGAGAAAAAAGTTCTATCGATCTCACTTTTTTTGATCGATCTCACAATCGATCTCACTTGGCAGCTTTTCAACATCAGCCTCTTTTTGCTCCAGATCAGCCTCCTTTTGCTCCAAATTCTCACCAAGACATAGTTTAAGTCCAAAAAGGCCTCAAGAAACCATTTTTAGCTCATTTTTGCTTTATTGAACTAAAAAGGGAAATAACACAAAATTAGTCTAAAGCAGGAAAATATGATAGATAAAGGTCCTAAAATACTCGAGCTTAAGGGGTTTAAAAGTGCACTTTTCAACGCTCATCAAACATAGTTGTATAAAACTTAGAAAGATTACAGCTCTAATATAGAGCGTTACAAAGAATAAGCTTTGGTAGCCTAACCATCTGATGAGCACTGAAAAGTGCACTTTTAAACCCCTTAAGCTTAGGTGTTCTTAGACCTTTATCTATTTTATTTTCCCGCCTTAGATTGATTTCGTGTTATTTCCATTTTCAGGTACTTATTCCCAAAATAAGCTAACTCAGCCAAATAAGAGCAGAAATGAAGCAATTCTAGGATGAATCAAAGAAAGGAGTAAAATAGAGCAAAAGGAAGCAAAGGTGGAATTTCAGCTTCTTCGATCGATCTCACCTCAAGTTCGATCGATCGAACTCCTATCGATCTAAGCACTTCAAGATAGATCCAAGCAATGATGTCATTTTTAGAGATCCCAAAAGTTTGATCGACCCAACATCATCCTTCGATCGATCAAACATTCTTGTCCTTATCCAGATGCCAGATCTTAACTAGCTGTACCACCCTACCAACCGTTTTTGTCCTTTTCCCAAAAATATCTTCAAAATATCTTACAATTGTTTTTATCCAAAAAGGAGCCACCATTGAGGATCGATCTAACTTTAGTTCAATAGATCTCAGCCATGTTCGATCAATCCAAGTCCAAGGTTCGATCGATCGAACATCCTCCAGTGCGAAAAAGTTAAATTTCCAGCTCACAAGAAGTTGTCCTTTATCCAATCATTGGGGAATATTTATTGTACGACCCCAGCTCAATTTGGGTGTCATTTGACCTACCTATATAAGGATAAGGATTACTTTTTGCAATATATTCCATTCTATATTCATCATTCCAAATTCTATTCTTTAGAGAACCCTTAGTGAGGAAGCAAGAGAAGAAGGAGGCTAGAGACACCATTGGAGACTCTTCATCTACCAAGGAGCAAATCTCTACCATTGAGTTAGCCCTTGAGGGTTGGAGAACATCATCCATGAGTGGCTAAACATCCTCTTGGGGCTAGAGTTAGCCCTAAGCATGTTTTTTACATCTTGATTTGTATTGTAATACTTGTTTTGACATATTTATATATATAGATCTTGTTTATTCAATGATTTGTATGGTTTAATGCTTCTGATTGATCATTTCATTCTATCCATATGTCTATGTATGCTAGAATAGATGCTCATGTGTTTGCCTCTATTTCTTGTGTTATTGATGCATATCTATGTATATTAATACTATAGATCTAGAGATTGTCAAGACATAGTGCTTCATGGAATGTCCTTGTGGTTTATTTGATGGTTCATACTTATTTCTTGATGGATTGTGCATTTCCCTTATTTTAATTAGTTTAATTTCATGTCATTAGCTTAGTTATAATGTATTGGTAGCTAGATGTTAAATGGGAGGACAATCCATGCTTGTTGTTTGATGTTCCATACTTATGAATGCAAGTGACATATTTCTCTAATAGTGTATTGTATTTTTATTGTGAGCTTAAAGAGGAACTAATGGCTTAATTTGATATATTGTGCTATTCATTTAGTTGTCTAGACAATCTATGCTTAAATGGTCATCCATGCTTGCTGAAACAACCACACACACACCATTATTACAATGCATGTCTTTCCCCTCATTAATCTCTCATTAAGGGTGTAGAAGAGTTATGCTTAGTGGTGATCTCTAAACCCCAAGATCTCTCTCTCTCTTATCTTACCTCTATTTCACTATTGTTTACTTTAGTTTAATTGCATCTTAGCTTAATTCAACCACTAACCAATCCTTTGATCACTCGACCTACTAACCCTAATATTGATTCCACAACCCTTTACGACCCTCACAATCCCTTAGGACGATCCCTACTCACTCTTGCTACATTAGTAGTAGTATTGGTAGTGGTTTTTATAAATTTAAACTTGACCCAAAAGGCTTATCTTGAACCGCACATTCACTACATTAATTTGGCATATAGGAACGGCCTTAGAAAAAAGAAGAAACCGATCGTCAAATTTTGGCGTCGTTGTCGGGAATTGATTGATTGGCAACATCGTATTTGTGGAATCAAATAGGAATTAGTACTATTTTGATCGTTTCTTTCCTTTATTTTCGTTTCTATTTTGATTACTTATTGTGTTGGTTCTTGTTTGACTAGGAGCATTGAGCAAGAAGGTGAGCAAAGGAGCATCCAAGCAAAGGAGCTAAGCAAAGCAAAGAAAAAGGCTAAAATCATAAAAATTGCTAAGCTAAGCCATAAAATTTGGAGTTGAAGTGCTATACGACCTTTGTGAGATCTTTCTAACTCAATTTCTAGTTAAATCGTCGGCCCGCGTAGAGGCTTGTTTTTCAATTCTTAAATAAATCGTGAGGCCGCGTAGAGGCAATTTACTTTTCTTTGCATGATTATTCAAACATGGGAGTATGGGAATAATGTGTATGGAGGAAGGTTGTTGATTGATTTGTTATGAAGGTGAAGTGTTTGATTCTTGGTTATTTGTGTTGCATTGTGCATTCATGGTCATAGGTCATTGAATCCAACTTTTGTCCCTTTAAATTTTCATCTTGAATCTATTGTTCGAAACCCTAGGGGAAGAGGTAGTTCTAGTCAATCTATTCCACCAATGGAAGATTTAAATGATGAGAATGTGGAGGACCTTGGTCACATAGATTAACAAGGTATCCTCCACCCTCATGAGCATCATGATGACATTCAAGATCCATTGGGCATGCCAAGGCCATTCATTCATCCACCTTAACAACAAAGCCAAGTTCCATTGGGAATGCCAAGGCCAACCTATGCTCCACCACCTCCCATCATACAAGGCAATCAAGGTGCTCATGTTGCACCCCCAATTGTTAATCCTTCACTTGCTTTGAGAGATCACTATTTGCCTAATGAATACAATGCACCCACATGCATTCAATTGCCACCATTTAGAGCACATCACTATGAGATCAAACCACAAACCATTTAAATGCTTCCTAACTACCATGGACTTCCAAGTGAAGAACCTTATAAGCATTTAGATGAGTTTCTTGAAGTATGTTCCACCATGAAATACATGGACATGCCGAAAGAGGTCTTAAGGCTTAAACTTTTTCCATTCACCCTAAAAGACAAGGCAAAATATTGGTTTAACAATCTTAGGCCTTTTTCAATAACTTCTAGGGCAGAAATGCAACAAGCGTTCTTGAAAAAGTATTACTCGGTTTCTAAGACCAATGCCATGCGAACCTCAATTCGAGAGTTTGATGAAGAAATGTTCCATGAGACATGGGACCGCTTCATTGAATTGCTTAGGAAGTGTCCACATCATGACATGCCCAAATGGCAATTAGTTCAATATTTCTTTGAGAGCTTTACGGATAATCACAAGGGCATGGTTAATACTTCCATGGGTGGCTCGTACATTGATAGGCATGAGGATGACGTGTGGCGTCTTTATGAGAGCATGAGTGAAAATTCATTGCATAGAACATTATCTTCTAGGAATGGTAGGAATTTGAGTGGTAGGAAGAGTGTTGGCTTACATCAAGTCAACCACTCAAATGAGATAGCCGCCAAAATGAAGTCTTTATCTCAAAAGTTTGATCAATTTTTGGTCAACCAAAACTCGGCGAACCAAGTATCTTCCTTTCCCAACCATTCTCATCGTGCATCAAATGAATCGTGTATGACTTGTTCTAGTGTTCTTCATTCTACTTCTAATTATCCTTATGGACATCTGCAAAATGAACCTAGTGAGTAAGTCAATGTAACATTTATGAACCAAGGGAACAATCCATATGGTAATCATTACAATCCAAGTTGGAGAAATCATCCGAACTTCTCTTGGAAAAACCAAGGGGAAGGCTCAAACCCTCCCCAAGGTAGTTTTCATAGGAAGCACATTCCACCTCCACTTCAAAACCAAGGATCTCAAAGTTATAGACCTTATCAATCTCAAGGAAACCAATTTTCTAATTCTCATTTTCCCAATCAATCTTATTCCCAAGGAAATGCTAGAAGTCCCGCTTTTGAAGAGAAAGTCTTGAATGCTTTGGGCACTCTTGAGGCAAATACTCAATTGCTTCATTCCCACTCTTAATCTATCGCAAAGCTAGAAACCCAAGTAGGGCAGATAGCAAGCACTTTAAATGTTAGAAAGAAGGGGAAGATGCCTATGAAAGCCCCGCCTAAGCAACAATGCGTTATGGAAACCCATTCCCCATCGGAAGGGCACACAATTGAACATGTTAATGTGGTGACTACCTTGCGAAGTAATAAGATTATGGACAACCGAGTGGGTATGTCCAATGAAGAGAGTGAACCAGTGCAACTTAAAATTGACACCCGTCCCGTTTCACATTCTATTCCTCCTTCATTGCATATACATGATCTTGTGAATGAGAAAGTTTCAAAAGGTGATTTGAAAGGTGATTTTGAAAGTGATTTTGTGAAGAAAGATTTGCTAAAAAATGATGATGAAAAAGTTTTGTTGAAAAGTGTTTTGAAACAAAATGATTTGAAAACTTCTTCTGTTGAAGAGCCTTCCAAAGAAAATTCTGAAAAAGTTTTTGAGCAAAAAACTCCATTTCCAGATGCCCTAAGGGGATCTAATTCAAAAGAAAAACAAAAGGTCAAAGCTAATGAAATCAAAGAAGTGTTTAGGCAAGTGAAAGTCAATCTTCCACTTTTGGATGCAATCAAGCAAATTCCAGCTTATGCCAAGTTTTTAAAAGATCTTTGCACCCAAAAGCAGAAGAATAAAAGCCAAGCACTAAGGAAAGTGGTTTTGACCGAGCAAGTGTGCTCAATTTTGCAACATAACACTCTTCTAAAGTTTAAGGACCCCGGTACACCTACTAATTCATGCATCATTGGTGACCATGTCATTAACCGGGCACTTCTTAACCTAGGAGCAAGTGTTAACCTACTTCCATACTCGGTTTATATCAAATTGGGCCTAGGTTAATTGAAACCGACGTCGGTAGTTTTGCAACTTGCTGACCGATCCATTAAGAAGCCTAAGGGTATTGATCGGTTGGTCAATTAACATCAACCTTCGCAATAGCACGAATCATTGTAAAATAGGGCTATTGGTCGGGTAAGTCGAACCACTGGGACTGCGCTAGTCTTACGGCAACCTTAGTGTCTAGAATCTTTCTAGAATGATGAAGGGGAAATAAGGAGTTGTTTGTTTGTCACTAAATTGAATATGTGAAGTGCATGAAATAGAAACTTACAATAATTGAAGCGAGATAAGATACGAGTAAGAGAAACTAAGGAAGTGAATCCGTCTCCATCCCTATACACATGCTAGGCTAAATTTAAATTCGGGAAATCAACATAAACGATGGTCATGATACATAACAACCCTTGGTTGCTATGATATCCTCAAGAGGGTCATTGAATCAAAAACAAGAATAATCCATCAAAGAAATACATGCTTAAACTACCTAAACTAGGGTGTAGTCTTCAACATGCTCCCTAAGCCAAAGATTATCAAGCCCTTAATTGAATGATAAAAGCACATAAAGTAGGAATCAAGAATAGACCATCAAAGGGGGAACCTAAGCAATGGACTATCAAATTTCTCTAACTTCATGCCATTAAAACTATTCCATGATCTCACTACCATTGTCACCATGAGAGTGCAAGCACTATGATTAAAAGAATAAACCATCTAAGATAGATAATTAATTCAACAATAATCATTAAAATACATGAAGATCCATTACAAGAAGCAAAATGCTCTAGACCATGAAAAGACCATAGGTTATACATTGAAATCCCAAAATAAAATCTACACTAGAACATGCTTACAAGGGAGGGACTTCATCACCTCCCTAGAAGAAGAGTTAGTTACCCATTGGAGCCTTAGAATGAAGAAGAAGCTTGAAGACCTCCTCCATTTTCGTGCTCCCTCTTCAAGCTTGGAGAACTCTCTTCCTCTTGCTCTCTTCTCTCTCCTCTAATCTTGTAGAATATGGGATAATGATATGTGTGGCCTTCCTTGCCTTATCTCCTTCAACAAAGCTCTCTCTCTCCTCCAAAAAACATCCCCAACCACCTCATAAAGAAGTAAGTAGAAAATGAGGAAACCAATGCACAAGTGGCTGCCAAAATGAGAATTCCCGAAGGCAATTCTGCCCCAAATTCGAGCACTCTAAGCAAGGCCTCGAGCGCTCGAATTTAGTGTAAAAATGCCCATGCTTCACTTGCTCCGCCCAGACCTACTTTGGTTAAACAACCATAACTTTACGCTCCGAACTCCGAATGACGAACCGTTTAAAGATTTGGAGAGCTGATTCAGAGCTTTAAAAACTTCATGTTTTGATGAAGACCCAAATCTCAAGTATGGTTGGTCGAAAATGGGGAGAAAGGCAGTACTTCAGTGCTGCCAGGCAGTTCTGCGCACCTCTGGTAACAAGGCCATAACTCTCTGCTCCGAGCTCCGAATGATGAACCGTTTGAAGATTTAGAAAGCTAATTCAGAGCTCTAAATCTTTCATGTTATGATGGAAGTCCAGTTCTCGAGTTTTCTGGGTCAAAATGGCGAGCAAAGTCCTGACTCCACTGCTGCCAGAAATTCAGAATTGTGCCTTTTGATGGCCAAAACTCCACAAAGCCTTGATTTTGCTCCTTTTTTGGCAAATGGACCTGAAAATGCATAAAAACATAGAAATGAAGATAATCTACATAAATTAACATACAACGGACTTTACTAATGCAATTTAGGGCGCTTGAATATATAATATTCGGCGCTTATCACACCCCCAAACTTACATTTTGCTAGTCCCTTAGCAAAACTACAATGAAAAATTTAATGAAAAGACAACCATGGGCTTGCTACTGCAAAAATATCATCCATGGTAAAATAAGATATATACATTGCTCAAAAAATAACTTGAAATAGAAAAAGAGCTGGAGATGGGGTCATTGGGAAGACTACCTTGCATATATGAAGCGTTGATACAAAAATTGGCTAAATACATTTCCACATACATGCATCAACATCAAAGTCTATATAAATAACTCAATTATCATCTCTTGAATGGAAATCAACTCTAGCTTCAGTGAAAGTGAATTAGATTCTCAACATGCGGCTTTTACTTTCTTTTCCAATTCCAAAGCGCAAGTTTTCAAATCATTGAATTCCCCTTTAAATGAGGTCCCTAAGGCATGATTTTATTTACAAGACAACTTTTGTTGCTTGTTGACAATTTATTGTAACTCAAGCGAAACATAGAATGGTTGTGCAATGCTGAAGTCCCTTAAGCTTTCTAACCAACCCTTGTAGCAAGCGTTAGGCCAACAACTCCCAAACCAGATGGCTTTAGGGTGTTAAGTGTAGAGACACTCCATAGGGCTTAATAGCTCAAGTTGGAAAGGCTACGAACTCCAACGAACCATGTTTATTACCAGTTTATTTTTTTGAATGACCGTGCAATGTTTAAGTCCCTTAAGCTTTCTAACCAACCCTTGTAGCAAGCGTTAAACCAACAACTCCCAAACCAGACGGCTTTAGGGTGCTAAGTGTAGAGACACTCCATAGGGCTTAATAGCTCGAGTTGGAAAGGCTACGAACGTCAACTGGTCATTTTTTTCTTTCTTTCTCATTTTTTTTTTTTTTTAATAGATACATGCCAAAGGTATCCATCTATCAGGTTCATCAAATCAGATTAACTAGGGCAAGGTCAAGGTCAATCAAGTTGCATGCCTCACAGTTAAGTTTCCAATGTGCATCTGTGCATTGTGAAGCTTAAAAGAGTGTCAAATCCAGCGAGAATTTAATTGAGACATTTATACAGACTAATTTGAATCTACATGATCATTTCAACTCAAATTTTCTTTATTTTCAAAAATATCAGCTGCTTCTATACACAAAGTTTTAAACATATGCTTTCATCTCCAACAGGTTTCAAATTCCATTATCATTGCTTAGCAAAAATGTAAAACCAAAAATACATAAATGCACCCCCAAACTTGAATGTCACATTGTCCTCAATGTGAGAAGACAAGTAAATCAAAATAAGCGCAAAGAGGGTAAAAGAACAATAATACCAAGTGGAGTGACGACGACGTAGATGTTCAGCCATGTGAGTGCGCAACGGCGTCCCCCAAACTTGGACATGAAGACCTATCAAGACAGAACTAATGTACACAGGTGAAAGCATAGGTCTCTTAAGAAAAAAAAATCAAAACAGAAATGAAAACACTAAGACGAAAGTGATTGCAAGGTAAAAATCCATACAAAATACAAATTGGCACACATGAGTCATAAGTGTAAAATGGAAAACAAAACAATGCCAAAAGCCGTGCATTTAGAGAGATAAAGTTGGCTTAGGCAATTCGTCAAACACGTGGTGTGCAAGACAAAAAGGAGGAGGGCCAAAGGTTGATTAGAGATGAGAAAATCCAAAAATTTGGCCCTGCAAATGCAATACACAACTCCCAAACAATCACAAATCCTTCACACAAGCAATCCCATCCTCCATTGATCAAAAATTGAAAGAAAAAGAGGGTAGACACTTACCCAACAATGGAGAACACAAGGCCCATTATTTGTGGTTAATGGAAGATGTGGATGAGAGGTTGATGATGGTGCTTGGGTTAGAGGAGAGTGGGGAAAAAGGTGGAGGAGGTGAAGGTGGGTTTGCATGGGGTGGTGAGGTTGAGGGTGGTTGGGTTGTGAAGTTGGTGGAGGAGAGGGGTTGGCAGCCGAGGAGAGGAGATGAGGTTGAGTGAGAGTGGTGGGCTGGGGTTTTAAAAGGGAGAGAAAGAGAGGCTTGGTTCGAGCACTCGAAGGGTGCCTTCGAGTGCTCGAAATAGGGGCAGTGGCCTCGACTGGTTGTTGTGTGAGAACTCAAGCAAGTGCGAGCACTCGAAGCTTGGCTTCGAGTGCTCGAAAATATGGCAGAGAGGTGAGGGGAACTTTGTGCATGAAAATGTAGGTTGTGGGGTGGCTTGGGGTTGGCATGGAGTGGGTTATTAGAGAGTTGGGGTGGTGGATGGAGATGCCGAGAGGGTGGTGGTTCACATTTAGAGCACTCCAAATGGGAGCTAGAGTGCTCTAAATGAAGGCAGTAGCTTGGGATGAGATTGGTTCACATTTAGAGCACTCTAAAATGGAATTAGAGTGCTCTAAATACAAGCAGCAGCCTCGGAATGATGGTGGAGAAGTTTGGAGCAATCCAAATGGAAGCTAGAGCGCTCCAAACTTGGGCAGTGAGCATGCAAAATTGGTGTGGTAATTTGGAGCAATCTGAATGGGATTTGGAGGGCACGAAATTGGCTCAGTAGGCTAGGGGGTGAGCTCGGCTGTGAGGACTGAAACAAGGAGTGAAAGGGAAAACATGCAAGACAGTGAGCACCATGGAAGTTGAATTTGTTGCAATGGAATATGGAATGTGAGCAACATGGAAATGGAAGCTGTTCAAAATGGAGTCCATGCATGGAAATTCCATGCATTTGCATTTGCAATCTCATTCCATGGGAGACAGTGAGCACTATTGCATGCACTTTCATGCATTTTGATGCATTTGCAACATCATTCCAGGAATTTTGCAAGTTGGCGACTTGGAAACAAAAAAATTTTGCATGTCATTCCCATGGAATGGAAGAATTTCTGAAAATTTTCAAATTGTCTCATAATGCTTGAATGAACTGAAGAAAAATTTCAAATTGCATCATCTTTGGAAAATTTCCAGACTTTGAATGAATTTGAAAATTTTGGAATTTTTGAATATCTCTTCAATGCAACATCACACAATTCATGGAAAATTTTTAAAACTTAGCACTTTATCTCTAAAGCATGGAAAAAATTTTAAAATTTGCAAATTCAGTCCATTCCACTGCATGGATGGAAAATTTTTGGAAAAATTATCGAATTGCTCAACATTTCTAATGCCTAGATGAAAAAATTTCAAACTTTGCATTTCATCTCCAATGCATGGAAAATTTTGGGGAACCATGATCCAACAATGCGTTGAAAATGAGAGGTTGTGCACATGAGTTGCATGCCAAAGATCCTATGAACGTGCTCGAAAGCGATGGAAATTTCCGGGAATGAAAATTAGAGCTGAGAAGGTCTAAGAGGCCAGTCTAAAATTGCGGAACGCAACTGAAGATCATTTCAGAAAAATCAAATTTTTGGCTTTTCTAAACCATTTCCCAGAAAATTTCAAGGCACGAGCAATTTGAGAAGGTAGGGAAGCTTGGAACATCGAAAGAATTTCTTCCCTTGCTTTGCTAAATTTAATGTCGATAGCTAGACGAACCAGGATCAGGATCCATTGGAGAGATGGATCCTTAACGCTCCGTATGCAACTTGCCTCCTTCATATGGTCTCAAACTTAGATCAATGAATGGTGAGGGATATTGATCCTTCCGAAGAGAAACAAGTTTGGCCTTAGAGGATTTGAGCATCGCTTTTAATCTCACTTCTTTTATTTTCAGATTTAAGCAAAGGTGTTGCTTGTTCGAGATTATGGAGGCTCGTTGAATGTCATTGTTTTGACTAACAATGGTAGGATCATGACCTTCCATATTTGCAATCTCCAAGTCATATACCTCATTGTACTCAAATGGTTTGTTCACAGGTTGAGTATCATGGACAATGATTCTAGATTGGGCTGGAATGATTGGAAGAATTTTCAGCAACTTGTCAACATTCTCCTTACCTTTGTCTGGTGGTTCACCCTCAAAATGTTGAGGTAACTCCGGTGAAGAAATGGAAGGAGATGGACAATCCCACGATAGAGATGGATTTGGTGCTTCCCATAAAGGAGAGGAAAATGGTGATGGAATATCAAGCAAGGAGTTGACTTCCCGAATGGATTTGTCCACACCAAAATCCTCAAAATCAAAAGGGACTAAGCAAGCATGTAGGGGATCCTCCGTTGAAGGAGGTGGGATTGGATTTTGAATGTGTTCATCAGCAATAGTGATTTCAAAACACTCATTGTCATCTGAAGGAAGTTGCACAGCATTGAAGATATTGAGCTTAACATTCATATTCCCAAAAGAGATATCCATCAATCCGGATCTACAGTTAATGGAAGCATTAGCTGTAGCTAGAAAAGGACGTCCGAGAATTATGGGAATGTGTTTTCTTGGATCATGGACTGGTTCCGTATCAAGAACCACGAAGTCTACCGGGAAGTAGAATTTGTCCACTTTTATGATCACATCTTCAATAATTCCCCGTGGTTGCTTAATAGATCGATCAGCAAATTGCAACACTATCGGAGTTGGCTTTAGATCTCCCAAACCAAGTTGTAGGTAAACCGAATATGGAATCAAATTCACACTAGCTCCTAAGTCAAGGAGGGCCCTCTCGATTTTGTTGTCACCAATGACACAAGAGATTGTGGGGGCACCCGGATCCTTATACTTCGGAGGAGTGCTGTGCTGAATGATCGCACTAACATTTTCGGTTAACCTCACTTTCTTTGGTAAATGACTTCTGGAAGTGCGCTTTTGAGTGCACAAATCTTTAAGGAATTTTGCATAGGGAGGAATTTGCTTGATAGCATCCAAGAGAGGAAGATTGATCTTTACTTGCCTAAAGACCTCCCACATGTCTTGAATTTTGCAATTCTTATTCCCAAAATGTGTCGACTCTTGAAGACGTTGAGGGAACGGAGCTTTTGGCTCATAAATAGTTTCCACATTTGGGGTAACATGCGTGGGACTTCCGTGAATGGTATTTGGACAAGAAGAACTTGGATTTGGACTTGAAGAGCTTGAAGAGCTTGAATTTGGATTTTTCAACGGAGGGTTTTTCTCACTTGTGTCTCCATCAACCTTGTTGTCAACCATTCTACCACTCCGAAGGGTGGTGATAGCTTGAACTTGTTCATGAGTCGGCCCACTCGGAGGAGGGGTTTCATCAATCACATGCATTCCTCTAGGATTTTCAAATGGTTGAGCGGGAAGCTTACCCTTGTCTTTTTGAAGAAGTTGGTTCACTTGGTTAGCTATTTGTCCCATTTGATTTTCGAGCCTAGCTATGGATTGAGTATGGGAGTGAACCATTTGGAGAGTAGGTTGCAAGGATGTCAAGAGATGCTTGTTGGAATCTATGATTTGCTTGTTTAATGATTCCATCATTTGCACATTTAATGATTCCATCATTTGCTTGTTTGCAGCCACTATCTCATCAATTGGATTCATAGGAGGTTGAGTGGAGACATTTGGATTGTATGGAGGTTGGTAGCTTGAAGAGGCTTGGAAAGGCCTACCTTGATATTGAGAAGAGGGCTGATTTTGAGGCCCTTGATTTTGAAGTTGGGAATTTTGTGGGGCTTGTTGCCTCCACGAAAAATTCGGATGGTCTCGCCAACCCGGATTGTAGGTGTTGGGATATGGATTGTTCCCGGGCCGTGAGAACATGGCATTAGCTTGCTCTTGGTTGGGATTGGGAAATTGCTCCGGTGTGGGGCAATCTTCCGAGAGATGAAATGGACTATTACATGAGGCACAAACCGAACTTGCCGAATTTTGAGACAATGAAGGAGGAAGATGTGGTGCCATCAATTGGTAGAATTTATGAGCGATGGCATCCACTTGAGATGATTCCTCCCTTATTGACTTTGGTTGACAAGGGTTGGTGTTGTTTGGAGTGGTTGCGGTCGGAGCCCTACGAGAATTGTGTTGAAGTGAATTTTCACTCAAATTCTCAAGTAAGGTCCAAGCCTCATCCGCATTCTTGGACATGAACATCCCACCACAAGAAGAATCAACCATGAATCTATGGGTTTCGGTCAAGCCAGCATAGAAAGCTTGCACTAATTGCCATTTTGGGATCAAATGATGAGGACACTTCCGAAGAAGATCTTGTAACCTTTCCCAAGTCTCGTGGAGTTGTTCTCCATCAACTTGAGAAAAGCTTAGAATGGAACGCCTCATTTGGTTGGTTTTACTCACCGGATAATACTTCTTAAGAAATTCTTGTTGCAATTGAGCCCAAGAAGTAATAGAGTTGGGAGCGAGGGAGTTCAACCAATATTTTGCCCTATCCTTTAGGGAGAATGGGAAAAGATGGAGATGAAGTGCATTGTCCGGAAAACCTCTCAACCGGATGGTCGAACAGATTTCAAGGAACTCATCAAGATGCTTATATGGATCTTCATTATCAAAGCCATGAAATGATGGAAGCATTTGAATGGTACTAGACTTGATCTCATATTGAGCTGCATCGATGTTTGGCATCACTATGCAAGATGGAGAAGCATAGGTGGTAGGGATGAAATGATCTCTAAGAGTCATTGGCTCGATATTAGGAATTTCAGCCCTTTCATTCCCCGGATTTCCTATGTTATCCCCCATTATATTGAATTCAGTTCCAAGGTCCCTTATAAGAGTGGGTTCCCTAAGGTTCTGTCTAAGAGTTCTTTCAAGAGAGTTAATATCAATGGGAGAATCGATTATGGGTAAGGAAAGTGACCTACGACCGAACATCAACAACAAAGCATATACTCAACAAAGCAATTCATCAACCACAACTCCACATACGATGTTCCCTTTCTCCTCAATTATCAAGACAGAAAATGTAAATGGCCACGACAAGGACCGATGCTTGAACACAAAATATAAAACAATTGAAATAGCCTCGACAAGGGCTTGTAATTTAACTACTTCTAAGCTTAACACATGCACAATATCCACAATTCAAAACTAGAAGTCACGAGACTTACCTGGGGGCCTCTAGACTTACAATTTGCTAGCGTTCCCACGGCGAGTTTCGAGTCCCTAGAATCTCACAAACACGAAGATGATCAAAAATACACAAGGAGTATTCACAAGACACAATATTCACAATCAAACTAAAATTAACCCTAGAACTTTGGTCGCTAAACCGTTTGCAGTCCCCGGCAACGGCGCCAAAAATTGATCGGTTGGTCAATTAACATCAACCTTCGCAATAGCACGAATCATTGTAAAATAGGGCTATTGGTCGGGTAAGTCGAACCACTGGGACTGCGCTAGTCTTACGGCAACCTTAGTGTCTAGAATCTTTCTAGAATGATGAAGGGGAAATAAGGAGTTGTTTGTTTGTCACTAAATTGAATATGTGAAGTGCATGAAATAGAAACTTACAATAATTGAAGCGAGATAAGATACGAGTAAGAGAAACTAAGGAAGTGAATCCGTCTCCATCCCTATACACATGCTAGGCTAAATTTAAATTCGGGAAATCAACATAAACGATGGTCATGATACATAACAACCCTTGGTTGCTATGATATCCTCAAGAGGGTCATTGAATCAAAAACAAGAATAATCCATCAAAGAAATACATGCTTAAACTACCTAAACTAGGGTGTAGTCTTCAACATGCTCCCTAAGCCAAAGATTATCAAGCCCTTAATTGAATGATAAAAGCACATAAAGTAGGAATCAAGAATAGACCATCAAAGGGGGAACCTAAGCAATGGACTATCAAATTTCTCTAACTTCATGCCATTAAAACTATTCCATGATCTCACTACCATTGTCACCATGAGAGTGCAAGCACTATGATTAAAAGAATAAACCATCTAAGATAGATAATTAATTCAACAATAATCATTAAAATACATGAAGATCCATTACAAGAAGCAAAATGCTCTAGACCATGAAAAGACCATAGGTTATACATTGAAATCCCAAAATAAAATCTACACTAGAACATGCTTACAAGGGAGGGACTTCATCACCTCCCTAGAAGAAGAGTTAGTTACCCATTGGAGCCTTAGAATGAAGAAGAAGCTTGAAGACCTCCTCCATTTTCGTGCTCCCTCTTCAAGCTTGGAGAACTCTCTTCCTCTTGCTCTCTTCTCTCTCCTCTAATCTTGTAGAATATGGGATAATGATATGTGTGGCCTTCCTTGCCTTATCTCCTTCAACAAAGCTCTCTCTCTCCTCCAAAAAACATCCCCAACCACCTCATAAAGAAGTAAGTAGAAAATGAGGAAACCAATGCACAAGTGGCTGCCAAAATGAGAATTCCCGAAGGCAATTCTGCCCCAAATTCGAGCACTCTAAGCAAGGCCTCGAGCGCTCGAATTTAGTGTAAAAATGCCCATGCTTCACTTGCTCCGCCCAGACCTACTTTGGTTAAACAACCATAACTTTACGCTCCGAACTCCGAATGACGAACCGTTTAAAGATTTGGAGAGCTGATTCAGAGCTTTAAAAACTTCATGTTTTGATGAAGACCCAAATCTCAAGTATGGTTGGTCGAAAATGGGGAGAAAGGCAGTACTTCAGTGCTGCCAGGCAGTTCTGCGCACCTCTGGTAACAAGGCCATAACTCTCTGCTCCGAGCTCCGAATGATGAACCGTTTGAAGATTTAGAAAGCTAATTCAGAGCTCTAAATCTTTCATGTTATGATGGAAGTCCAGTTCTCGAGTTTTCTGGGTCAAAATGGCGAGCAAAGTCCTGACTCCACTGCTGCCAGAAATTCAGAATTGTGCCTTTTGATGGCCAAAACTCCACAAAGCCTTGATTTTGCTCCTTTTTTGGCAAATGGACCTGAAAATGCATAAAAACATAGAAATGAAGATAATCTACATAAATTAACATACAACGGACTTTACTAATGCAATTTAGGGCGCTTGAATATATAATATTCGGCGCTTATCAGGTATCATTGAGGATGTTTTGATAAAGATTGATAAATTCTTCTTCCCTATTGATTTCATTGTCATTGACACGGAACCGGTCCCCAATCATAAGAGCCAAATTTCCGTTATCCTTGGCCGTCCTTTCTTGGCAACCGAGAATGCCAACATCAATTGTAGGACGGGGATAATGAAAATCTCTTTTAGCCACATGAAGGTGAAGTTGAATATCTTCAATCCCACACCGAACTCATTTGACAAGTATGAAGGAGAGGTTAATGTTATAAAGAAATGTCCTGACCAACCATGTCAAGGAAATGAGCTTTTGTGTAAGACCAAAACTTCAAAGGGATCATCTTTAACCTCGCATTCTCAAATTGTTGTTTCAAATTCTTGCTTTGAAAGGGCATGGAAGCCCAAAGATTGTGATTGCATTGATAAGGGATCAAAAATAGCTTTTGAGCTAAATCCAACAAGATCCTTAAAGAACCATTTGTTAGGTGGAGTTCAAA
Source organism: Cornus florida (assembly GCF_030987335.1). Classification (NCBI taxonomy): domain Eukaryota; kingdom Viridiplantae; phylum Streptophyta; class Magnoliopsida; order Cornales; family Cornaceae; genus Cornus; species Cornus florida. The sequence goes on along the minus strand of NW_026775572.1, from coordinate 62,808,365 downwards.
GCATTTATCACCCCATTGAGGAGGGGATGCACTATAAGATATTTGATCCGGGCTAAAAGAGCCCAACGTCTTGCAAGAGACATTAAAGACTAGCAAGGTAATTCGTAGGGTGTCAAAACCCTATTCCTCCCTCATTTCTCTCTTTAATTTCATTTCTTGCAAAGTCTAGATATTAGTTTTAGGTTCATATGCATTGCTAGGAACTGTGATTAGGATTGCATAAGCATTAATGTTGGATTTGAGCATTTTGCATTAGTTCGATCAATCTCCAAGGAATGTTCGAGTGATTAGAATTGCATGAGCATTAATGTTGGATTTGAGCATTTTGCATTAGTTCGATCAATCTCCATGGAATGTTCGATCGATCGAACTACTACCTGCATCCAACACTTAGAAAATTTTTTAATCTGCATCCACCTACATCCAAATCACCTCTCTGTCTCATTATTCAAACTTGTTCTCAGATCGATCATAAATTCTTCGATCGATCCAACTTCATCTTGGATCGATTTGCAGAGTTCCAACACTTAGACAAATTTTGAGCCTGTAGAACCTGTATATTTCAGCTCTCTATCTCATCGTTCGAAGACATTCCTAGATCGATCTTAAATTCTTTGATCGATCCAACTTCATCTTGGATCGATTTGCAGTGTTTCAACATTTAGAAAAATTTTGAGCCCAAAAACCTGCATACTTTTACTCTCTGTCAGATCGATCGAACATTTGTTCAGATCGATCTCAGTTCTAAAAATTTGGTATTTTTAACTTTGTTTTGATTTTCAATATTTTAATAAAAATCCAAAAATATTTTTAATTTTTAATTTTTAGAGTTCAATCTTTAATTTATATTATTATTTAAATGCTAAAAAAAAAAAATCAAAATTTCAAAACTTTTAAAAAGAGATCGATCACAGTTCGATCGATCTGAAATCTCAGTTCGATCGATCGAACTGGACGGGAAAAGAGTTTTTAAAAAAACAGATCTAGGGTTATTGATTGATCCTTAAGATCGATTTAACACCCTTGCCTTCTCTCTCTCATCCCTCATCCCCATCGCCACTGTGCATTCATCTTCCCCATATCCGGTGAGGTTATCCGGCGAGTTCCACGCGTCTATTTCTGTCTCTCTTCTCTCAGATTCCATCTTACTCTTCGAGTCTCATCTCTTTTCTCTCATTTGGGGTAAGATCCGAATCCATTAGCTATTTTCAAGCTTCAATCTTGGGCATATATTTTAAATGATTGATTTATGTTATCTAGATGATTAAATCCTCCATTGATGAAGCTTGAAGCTTCTGGTATATATATTTATTGTTGCCCAAGTATAGACTCTAGAGGGGGGTGAATAGAGTCTAAGAAAACTAAGGTCAATTTTTTAATGTTGATTAATCAACTAGAGATAAACTTTAACTTCTTTGATAAATATTGAATGATACAAACTGAATTTAAGCTTTAATTGATAACATTCATAAAGAGGTATATCAAGACATAAATGAAGCAATAAATATAAGAGATAAAGATAGAGGTTGCAAACATGTACTCAGCGATTTTAGCGAGGTTCATAAACTCCTACTCCTCGGCTCAAGACCCCTCTTGAGACTCCCCAATTCACTATGGCTTCTCTTTGCGGGTGGAGAGCAAACCTTTTACAAAAAACTCTTCCTTGCTTCTAAATGCTAAAAGAAACTCCTTTTCTTAGAATTTCTTGGGCCACACCAGCCCTTACAAGGTTTGAACAAGATTTATGAAGTACAAGGTGATCTCTTTTAGATCTAAAGTACAAGATTCAGCTCACTCTAGAGTATGTATAAATAACTTGAAGCACAACTCTCTTTTATGATATATGATATATGTAAATGATGAAGAAAAGCCTTTTGATTGCTAGAAAATCTTTCTCAATGAATGCTTCATCTTTTATGAAGTTATTCAGTTATTATATAGACTTTCAGATGATATCTGATACTTTTCTACCTGTTGGACACACATCCCAAGACAGAAATGCTCATTTGAATTTTGAAATGCGTAGCTTCAGTCGACCAAAGTGAAACTCCCTTGAGTTTCGATCGTCCGAAATGGTTTTCTGGTTGGGCACCCTTCTCAGTACTTTAGCTTCGGTAGATCGAAGAGGAACCCATGTTTATTTCAGTCATCCGAAATAGTTTCAGGATTGAACTCTACCCTCTCGGTATATCTGTTTCAGTAGACCGAAGTGAACTCTCAATTATTTTGGTCGACCGAAATAACTATTAATTGGATCTGTATATTCATTTCGGTAGACTAAAATGAAATGATGATTTATTTTGGTAGACCAAAATAACTTGAAGCTTTGATCCTAACTATTGGTTCATTTCGATAGACTGATACACTAGTGCTTCCTATTTCGATAGACCGAAATGGACTCACATTTTCAGATAAGAATATGTTTAAGTCCTTTGTTCCTTAGTCATGGTAATTGAGATAATATGCATAATGATGGAGAGTTTGAGCTTCAACATGTTCATATACACTTTAACAAAGCTTTCTAAGAAACTCACCAACCTAGCTAACCCCATTTTGATGTCTTGTGATGACTTGACTTTGACTTTTGATTGCTTAGTCCTTTGCTCATGCCTTGGTGTTGCTTCTTCAGTTTTATCCTTGTATTGTAGAGCTTGTTTTGATGAAAGCTTTGCTCTGCAATTTCACTCAAGAAGACATTAGTAATCATAGAACATCATTAATGAATTATGGTCATCAAAAACCTTTGATTCAAGGTCAACAATCTCTCCCTTTTTGATGATGACAATTCCTTAATGTGTTCGTCAAATGAGAATAAGTATGTGAGTGATTTCCCCCCATCAATGTGCATAGTCTTGATAAATAAGAGATTTACAAAACTCCCCCTTTTCTTGTGCAGTCATTTAACCATCATTAAAATTGAAAGCATAACATATTTAAGGCATACAAACAAATCATGAAAGAATTGAAGGCATAAAAGCATATAGATTTTAATTTCCAAAAACATGTGTTTTCATTGATTCACGAATTTAAGATCAAGATACATCATCTATTCCCCAATGACTACAACCAATGTTTTAATTACAAGTACAATAGCATTACCATCCACAACCTACATTAGCAACTCTATCAATTTTATCAATTTTTCAACAGTCACAAAAGTCTCATAAAAGTCACAGCAACATTAACAACATTAACCACTAACAACATCAATTCTCCCCCTTTGGCATTCATCAAAAAGATAAGGGGGGTGAGATCATCAAAAGTGAGGAAGTTCGGTGACATGGAGATCGGCAAGATCTTTCTTCACGAGATCGACTTCATTTGCTACTTCCTTTAGTCGAAGGCGCAGGTCAAGAATGTGTTCCTTGTTCTCTTTGCCAATGGCAATTTGTTCCTTAGAGAACAATGTTTTCTAAAAGGAGTGCACGAAGGAATTGGTCTTCAGATGGAGGGATAGCAGTGGCTTCATGTTGTCCTTCAGCGCATTCTTCTTCTCTTTCTTCCTCAACCTCTATTTCCTCTTCCCTATGACCACCACCATCACCACCACCAATAATATCTCTCATTTGTTGCTCATCTATGGCCATGTCTTGGCCTTTATTTTTAGGATCGCCAAATTTTGGATCATACCAAACATTGGTTTTGGATTTTTTGAGTCCCATTCATCCTAGCAAATCTCGATCAACCCTGTAGAGATTAGTAAGCTCCTTTTTATCCTCGCCCTCTATCTGGATATTGAATGCTCTGAAGATTAGAGTGAGCGGCATGGTATAGAAGAGGTAAGTTTTCTCTCTCTTGGCGCAATCTATCATATGATGAAAGATGAGGAAGGCTAGATCAAATTTCTTCCCGTTCAGGACACACCAAATAAGAAAGGCTTCCATGAATGAGACATCTGTTGTGAATGATGACATGGTAAATGAGGCAAGCTTGTATTGTCAACTGACTAGCATATATTTTGTCGATATTATTGGTGGGGAATTGACACATTTGTTGAACAACTTGATAAGGGTCAAACCCTTCCCCATCATACCAGTCATAGTTAGTGTAGTAAGTGATATCGCCGTGAGGGATGTTTAGAATACGACGAAGACTTGACAGAGGGAGTGTTATCTGAGTACCTACAATGAAGGAAATGAAGGTGTTCTCCCCTACTATCCTCTCAAGATGAGTGTAGAATAACCTAACGACCTTGGGGTAGATTGGAACTTTGATGGATAGAAATTCACCCAAGCCTATTGCTTTAAAGAGAGAAAATGTATATGTGATGAGTTCCTTAGTGTCATGTTCCTCAAAAAAATTTCCTTTTTCAACTATTTTGTGGAGAAACTTGGTTTCATAAACTTCTTTAAATTTAGGTTCACGAAATAGACGCATAACTGGGGTAGGGTAAGGGTCGGAAGGAATAGGATTTGGGGGGTTAGACCCTCCAGCTTTAGTATCATGTATGTGCTTAAACCTTTTCTCTCTAGTAGTTCTAGAGGACCTTTTTTGGGTTGCCATTAATTTCTGTTGATAGATTTAAGTTTATGGGAAGTGATGACAGAGCTAAAAGCAACACAATCTATCTTACAGTGATGAAACAAGATGATAGTGACTGAAAGGAAACATTTCTATCTTATAATGAAGCAAAATAGTTGAATAATCACAGCAAATGAATCCTTTGAATAGATGATAATCAAAGACGTTTAAACTCGGGAAAGAATATGACGAAAAGATGAGAGAGTTCAAAGTGTCGCACGATGAGAGGCACCTCAAGGAGCGAGAGAGATAGGGTTTTGAGGTTTGAAGGTAAGAATGAGATTCGCTGGTCTTTAATATTCAAAGATGGGCCATATATGATGGGGCCCGAATGTTCGGTCCACCGAAATGGCTTCATCAGTCAACCGAAATGGCTAATGAGAGGAAACTTCATCCTTATTTCAGTCGACCAAAGCATGGTTTCGGTCTACCGAAATGCTGATCCTAATAGTAGAATTTGAAGTGTTAATTCTGAGGACTAGCAGATATGATGAATATCTCTCTCAATTGCCATTCCGATTTCTCGACGGAGTGAACAAAACCTTTCTTCTTGAAGTGGCTTTGTGAGAATATCAGCCAATTGATTCTCGGTGTTAATGAACATTAATTCAATATTACCTTTGGATACATGGTCCCTTAAGAAATGATATTGAATTTCTATGTGCTTTGTTTTAGAATGCTGAATGGGATTCTTTGATATACAAATGGCGCTGGTGTTATCACACTTGATAGGGATTTTGTCCAAGAATAGACCAAAGTCTTCTAGCTGCTGTTTAATATAAAGAATTTGTGCACAGCAACTACCAGCAGCAATATATTCAACTTCAGCGGTAGATAATGCGACTGAGTTTTTTTTCTTGCATGACCAAGAAACAAGTGATTGACCTATAAAGTGACACCCGCCACTTGTACTTTTTCTTTCAACTTTACACCCAGCGAAGTCAGCATCCGTAAATCTTACCAGTTCAAAGGATGTAAATCTACAGTACCACAAACCTAAGTCAGTAGTACCATTCAAGTATTTAAAGATGCGTTTGACAGCATTCAAGTGAGATTCCTTGGGACAAGATTGAAACCTAGCACATAAGCACACACTAAACATAATGTCCGGCCTACTAGCAGTTAAATATTGAAGACTTCTGATCATTCCTCTATATTTCTTAATATCAGTTTCCTTGCCTTTCTTATCCTTATCAAGTTTTAAAGAATGACTCATGGGAGTTTTAGCATGTTTGGCGTCTTCCAAGCCAAATTTCTTTAGCAAATCTTTAGTATACTTTGATTGGGAAATGAAAATTCCATCAAGAATTTGTTTGATTTGCAGCCTTAAGAAGAAGTTGAGTTCACCCATCATGTTCATTTCAAACTCATTTTGTATGGAGGTGGCAAACTCTTTACTTAGAATGTCATTTGTTGATCCAAAAATAATATCATCAACGTAAATTTGGATGATCAACAAATTGCCATTAATGATTTTAGTGAAGAGTGTGTTATCAATCTTACCTCTACAAAACCCATTTGAAAGTAGGAACCCACTAAGTCTTTCATACCAAGCTCTAGGAGCTTGCTTCAAACCGTATAAAGCTTTAGTTAATTTAAAAACATAGTTTGGGTAATCATAGCTTTCAAAGCCCAGTGGTTGTTCTACGTATACTTCTTCATCAATAAAACCATTTAAGAAAGCACTCTTTACATCCATTTGAAATAATTTGAAATTTTTGTGAGATGCAAATCCAAGTAACATTCTTATGGCCTCAAGCCTAGCAACGGGGAGCAAAAGTCTCTTCATAGTCTATACCTTCTTCTTGGTTATATCCTTTTGCAACAAGTCTAGCCTTATTCCTAATGATGGTTCCCGACTTATCCTTTTTGTTTCTAAAATCCCATTTTATGCCAACAATTGTTTTATTTTGAGGTCTAGCGACAAGATTCCAAAATTTATTCCTTTTGAATTGAATGAGTTCTTCTTGCATTGTCAAAAACCAAGAATCATCATTTTCAGCCTCATGTACATTCTTAGGTTCAAATTGAGAAATGAATGCCACAAAATTGCATACATTTCTTAATTGTGACCTTGTGCTAACACCTTTGGATGGATCACCAATAACTTGGTCAATGGGATGATTATGAACTAACTTCCATTCATTTGGAGTAGTTCTATTTTGAAAGGAATCATTACTTGAATTAGAACTTTGAGAGATATTAATAGGAGACTCATTTATGTTGAGATCATTGATACTCCTCTCAAGCTCTATAGGGGACCTATTTGTATCAAGTTCATTGGTACCCTTTTCAAGTTCAACTTCTTCATCATTGTCCATCACACTTTTTGTAGGAGAGGTTGGGGATTCATCAAACACAACATGTATGGATTCAACCACAACTAGGGTCCTCTTGTTATAAACTCTATATGCTTTACTTCTAGAGGAATATCCAAGAAAAATGCCTTCATCGGATTTGTCATCAAATTTTCCTAGATTATCCTTGCCATTGAGGACAAAACATTTACACCCAAAAACTTTGAAATAACCTATATTAGGTTTTCTTTTGTTCCATAATTCATAGGGAGTTTTGTTAAGAATCTTTCTAATAACAACTCGATTTATAACATAGCATGAAGTATTTATGACTTCGGCCCATATAGATCTAGGAGATTTGTGTTCATTTAGCATGGTTCTAGCCATTTCTTGAAGAGATCTATTTTTCCTTTCAACCACACCGTTTTGTTAGGGAGTTCTAGGTGCCGAAAGATTATGATTGTAGCCATTTTCATCACAAAATCTTTCAACGTCTTGATTGTCAAACTCTCTACCCCTATCACTTCTAATGGTTTTAATTTTATATTCCTTCTCATTTTCAACTCTTTTACAAAATTTTGAGAGAATTGAATGAGCCTCATTTTTGCGTGCAAGAAAGAATACCTAAGTGAATCTAGAGTAATCATCTACGATCACAAAGACATAGAGTTTACCATCAAGACTAGCAATTTTTCCCGGTCCAAAGAGATCCATATGGATTAATTCAAGTGGTTTTGAGGTGGTTATATCCTTTTTCCTTTTGAAGGAGGACTTGGTTTGTTTACCAATTTGGCAAGCACTACACGGTTTGTCTTTTAAAAAATTTATCTTGGGGAGACCTTTGAGAAGTTCATTTTTAGACAATCTTGAGATTAAATCCATGCTAGCATGACCTAACCTCCTATGCCATAACCAACTATGTTCATTAGATGACATGAAACATTTAACGTCTTGGTCTTAAAGTTCACCTAAGAGCAAGGTAAATACATTACCACTTCTAAGAGCACAAAATATTTGAGATTCATTTCTTTTAACAATGCATTTATCTGATTTAAAAGTCAAATCAAATCCATTATCACAAAGTTGACTAACACTAAATAAATTATGCTTTAAACCCTTAACAAGTAAGACATGTTCAATTGACAAAGAAGGAGAGATACCTATGATCCCAAAGCCAATTACCTTGCCTTTAGAATTGTCTCCAAATGTTACGCTTCCTCCGTTATATGCTTCTAGAGAGGAGAATTTTGCGCAGTCAGCCGTCATATGTCTTGAACATCTGCTATCAAGAAACCATTTGTCTTTGGAAGATGTAGCGACTTTGAAACCATCCTACAAAAGAGATTTCAAATATTTTCACTTGGTACCCAAATCTTGTTGGGTCCATGGGAGTTAGCTAAAAGCATGTATGTTCCTTTAAGAACCCACTTCTTTATGAATTTAGGCTTTCTCTTTGAGCACTCTTGAGTGAGATGACCTATCCTTTTACAATAATTGCATTTAAAGTTTTTGTTCTTGCTCTTGACAAAGTAATTAACCAAAGGTTCTCTTTTATTCAATAGACATGCTTTCTTGTCAAAAGGGTCATACCCTAATCCATTTTTATTAAAGACACCTCTTTGAGTACCTAGCATAAGTTTTAGATTTTTGGAACCTTGAGTGAACTTAGCTAGACTATCAATTTGGTCTTCAATGATTAATTTCAAGGATTCATTTTTAGATATGAGTTCAGGTGGTTCTGCTTCTCTAAGTGAAATACATTCCTTCTTTAAGCACTCATTTTCATTTAAAGGGTTTGAAGTTTGTTTTCAAGGATAAGTTTTTCCTTTCTTTGAGAATCACATTTCTTTACCATTTTTCATAGTTCATCATGCAATTCTTTGAAGCCATCAAGTAGACCATTATATGCATCAACTAAATCATCATAAGTAATTTCATTTTCAGAAGAAGAGTTAGAATTAGAGTTTACCTCATCTCTACTTGCCATGAGACAAAGGATGGCTTTTTCCTCATCACTTTCGGATCTATTTGAGTCTTCATCTTCTCAAATGGCTTGCATTGCTCTTTTCTTTTTCCTTTCCTCCTTATAGGCATGGCAATCAGCTTTAAAATGTCTTAGTTTTCCATAATGAAAACAGGTAGAGGAGTCACATTTGCCTTGCTCATTAGATGATTCTCGCTTTTTGAACCTTTCCTTGCTGAATTTCTTCCTTTGAAGAAATATTTTGAAGGCTTAAGTGATAAGAGCTAGATTATCATTTTCACTTTCGTTGCCTGAAACTTCCTTTTCCATTTGAGAGACTTTTAGAGCGATTTCTTTCTTTCGATGATGATCTCATTCTCTATCTTTTAGAGTGATCTCCCATGTGAGAAAAGAACTGAGAAGTTCATCCAACTCAAGTTTATTGAGATTATGAGCTTCCTTAATTGCAGTTGCCTTGGCATCCCATTTTTCAGGTAAGCTTCTAAGAATTTTCCTTGCAAGATTAGAATTAGTCATAGTTTTGCCAAGGTGCTTTAAGCCATTAATAATGTCAGTAAATCTCATAAACATTGTACTAATAGACTCATTTTCATTCATACGAAACTGTTTATATTGATGCATAAGAATATCAATTTTGGATTCCTTAACTTGTGATGTCCCTTCATAGGTAATCTAGAGTTTATCCCAGATTTCTTTAGCTGTGGTACAGGTAGAGACTCTATTATATTCACTAGGACTTATAGCACAATTAAGATTGACTTTGGCTTTGGCATTCAAGGAGATAAGTTTATAATCTTTGGTGTTCCATTCAGACTCAGTCTTAGGGACTCTTTCAGCACCAAATCCTTTCATTAGAACAAAAGGTCCATTAACAATAACCAGCCAGATTTGGTAGTCTACGGATTGAAGGAAATCTATCATTGTATTTTTCCAATAGCCATAATTTGTTCCATCGAACTAGGGAGGTCTAGTATTGGACTGACTTTCTTGAAGAAGGTGACCATTTAAGTTTGCCATAATCAATCTCTAAAACACTTAAGTTATTTTAGTAGAGACCTTGCTCTGATACCAATTGTTGCCCAAGTATAGACTCTAGAGGGGAGGTGAGTAGAATCTAAGCAAACTAAGGTTAGTTTTTCAATGTTGATTTATCAACTAGAGATAAACTTAACTTCTTTGACAAATATTGAATGATGCAAACTGAATTTAAGCTTTAATTGTCAACATTCATGAAGATGCATATCAAGACATACATGAAGCAATAAATACGAGAGATAAAGATAGAGGTTGTAACCATGTACTCAGCGATTTAAGCGAGGTTCGGAAACTCCTACTCCTCGGCTCAAGACCCCTTTTGAGACTCCCCAATTCACTATGGCTTCTCCTTGTGGGTAGAGAGCAAACATTTTACAAGAAACTCTTCCTTGCTTCTAAATGCTAAGAGAAACTCCTTTTCTTAGACTTTCTTGGGCCACACCAGCCCTTACAAGGTTTAAACAAGATTTATGAAATACAAGGTGATATCTTTTAAATCTAAAGTACAAGATTCAGCTCACTCTAGAGTATGTATAAATAACTTGAAGCACAACTCTCTTTTATGATATATGATATGTGTAAATGATGAAGAAAAGCCTTTTGATTGCTAGAAAATCTTTCTCAATGAATGCTCTATCTTTTATGAAGTTATTCAGTCATTATATAGACTTTCAGATGATGTCTGATACTTTTCTAGCTGTTGGACACACATCCCAAGACAGAAATATCCGTTTAAACTTTGAAATGCGCAGCTTCGGTCGACCGAAGTGAAACTCCCTTGAGTTTCGGTCGTCCGAAATGGTTTTTTAGTTGGGCACCCTTCTTAGTACTTTAGCTTTGGTAGACCGAAGAGGAACCCATGTTTATTTCGGTCTTCCAAAATATTTTCAAGATTGAACTCCACCCTCTCAGTATATCTGTTTCGGTAGACCAAAGTGAACTCTCAATTATTTTGGTCGACCGAAATAACTATTAGTTGGATCTGTATATTCATTTCGGTAGACCAAAATGAAATGATGATTTATTTTGGTAGACCCAAATAACTTGAAGTTTTGATCCTAACTCTTGATTCATTTGGTAGACTGATACACTAGTGCTTCCCATTTCGGTAGACCTAAATGGACTCACATTTTCAGATAAGAATATGCTTAAGTCCTTTGTTCTTTAGTCATGGTAATTGAGATAATATGCATAATGATGGAGAGTTTGAGCTTTAAGATGTTCATATACACTTTAACAAAGTTTCCTAAGAAACTCACCAACCTAGCTAACCCCATTTTGATGTCTTGTGATGACTTGACTTTGACTTTTGATGACTTAGTCCTTTGCTCATGCCTTGGTGTTGCTTCTTTAGTTTTGTCCTTGTATTGTAGAGCTTGTTTTGATAAAAGCTTTGCTCTGTAATTTCACTCAAGAAGACATTAGTAATCATAGAATATCTTTAATGAATTATGATTATCAAAAACCTTTGATTCAAGGTCAACATGTATATATATGTACATATGGTTATATATATATCTTGTGTTTTGATATAATTTTTGGGAGTATAGGCTTTATAAGTTGATTTGATGTGTTGATAGGCCCACGACCTTGTTCGCATGGCCCCCGTGCTTCAAAAGTCACAGATCTGTGACCTTTTAATTTTTCGCATCACACAGTTCGATCGATCGAACTTTTTCTTCGATCGATCGAAGTTTCTTCTATTCGATCGATCTCACTATGTTTCGATTGATCGAAGTTCCTTTTGTCAGATCGATCTCACTTGTTTTTGTGATCGATCAAACTTCACAGATCTCATATTCACATACACTTCATTCATCTTATCTTGTGACATGCAATTTTATATATGCCCAATACCTATGATATTCCACATTGGATGCATTTCATACTTATACTGTTTAGCATGCTTCATATCCTGTCACTTGTATAGATTCATGTCATATCTGTTTTATCTATCTTATTCACTCTATCTCCATCTCCACCAGCTCAGCCATCTCCACCAGCTCATCAGCCAACTCCCGAGCTAGACCAGCCACTGCACAGATATTCACTACTTTAGGTGGCACATGAGTCAATTTTTGATAAAGAGTATTTCTCTTGGTCAGTTCTGACCTGATCAGCATACAATGATATTATTTGACGAGGCTTGGCAACCATTCTTGCCCCTGTCACTTTCCCGGTTTACCCGAGGCTCGTCCGAATTTTCTACCAGAACCTCTGGCCTGCCTCGCGTAATCCGGAGGAGCTACGGACCTCTATTGATGGCCACCTGATTTCCATCATGGCGGTCACATTATCTCGATCATGCTAGTGTCCACATGTCTGCCCACCAGACCTTCAGGAGGCCTATCCTACTCTATACCGGCCTACCTATACAGACATGGCCGTCTTTCTTACAGGCCACCATACCGCTGGCGAGACTTTCACCACCTTGACCTATCTCCCGGATGATTTATGGTTTATTTATTCGGTGCTATACTGAAATGTCTTTATAGTCGGCCATAAGATCCAGAGGCGCGGAGACTATCTGACAGCCCTCTATACTTTTTATTCAGGGCATTGGCTATCCATTCCTTCTCTTATCTAGTGTGTGATGAGGAAGCTATATGATGACTATGTTAGCAAGAAGCGGCCCAAGCGGCCTAAGTTCCTCCCATTTGGCCACCTCATCACCCAGATTCTACGAGATCAGCACTATCCCTTCCATCCACGGGAACGCACTGAGAGAGGAGCTTGTTCTTTCCAGAAGAAAGACTAGGATAAGAGCTACAATGCTCTTATCAAAAGCCTTCAAGTTGACGCGGTGATAGCTGCAGATGAGCTAGAGGCTGAAGAGGAGGTAGCAGTGGTAGCAGCAGCAGCAACAGACACGATAGCGGATGATGTACCAGTAGGTCCGGCTACCGTGCATATGAACATAGATTTGGAGCAGCCTGCCGAGGACCCAGAGCAGCACTCTCCAGCTAGTTTGCCCATTCATGATGAGGAGCAGACTCAGGATCATTACTCTCTAGATCCATCACCTAAGGCTCCAGACCATATCCCCAGCTTTGGAGAGCGGCTTTAGACTCTAGAGGACTCAGTGGCATCCATTCGAGTTGAGGTTGTTGCCATTCAAGCAGAGACTGTGTCCATGAGAGCTGACATTGCTACCCTCCGCACGGATGTCATGACCGCACTCCGAGACTTATCTAGAGATATCCGTGGAGCGCGCCCTGCCCATCCTACCACTTCCTCCTGATCTCTTTATCCCTTTTCTTCTGTGATCTCTGCTTATTTTTATACTGTTATACTATTTTTGGAGCCGTGTCTGTCGGCTCTGATATATAGGATGTACTAGACTTTATTTTTGTATATATATATTTATATTTTTTGCATGGATGTCATATTTTCATATTCTTATTGCTATCTGTTTGACTCCATTAAGTGCATCCTAATGACTTCAGCGAGAGAGAGTACTGCCCAAATTTTCAGAACCACCCTTATACCTCTCTCTCTTTTCAGTTGATATCCTATTTACACTTGCATGTCCACTGTGCACTATGATTATCCCTTTTGTTTTCTAATGAGTTTTATCCAAATGCCAAAATTTCAGGACCACAGTTAATCCCAAGTTTGGGGGGGCTATGCCACCTACTTTGGATACTTCTATTCCAGCTATTCTTTGCTATAGTTGCACTGGTATACTATTTTCTTTTGTTCTCTTTGCACATTGAAGACACTATGCCATTTAAGTTTGGGGGTAATGGTGCTTTGCAGTGTTTGTTTTTAAATTCAAAATTTTGAGCATGACTTGTGTATTTGAGGGATTTTCTATGATTAGTCCATGATTAACTATTATTTTGATCTTTTGAGGACTATATTGCGTAAAATTTAGAAATTGCTAGACTTGAGAATCCAATACCCCTTATATGCCTTATGGATGCTACTTAAGAGCAAATTTTTTCAAAAAATTGATATCTTGCTTGCACTTGTGGTCCACATCATTTTGATCTTGTGATTGTTTGAGATTCATTCTAGGATTCTGCATTAGCACAGGCGCACATTTGCATTCAATTGTGGGGTACATGCTTTGTTGATTATTGAATCGGTTATATCCCAATTGGGCTAGTAGTGCATTGAAAGCTTTCATTCTTGATAAAGGTGGATAACAAACCCTTTTTCACTAAGTAGCCAGGATTCTAGCCTCATCAAGCATTGAATTTCTCGCGCCGAAAAGTGGAGGGCCCAAACTTTAGGTTAATAATTTATTAAAAAAAAAAAGCAATAAAAAAGTGAGGACTTCTCTCAAAAAGTGAGAAGTGGGAAATGATTAGATGGTAGTTGTCTTGATTTGTAGCCTAGTTGATTTGAGCTTGTAAGTCCGTAGGGGTGTTTGAACGCCTAATGCCCTAAAGCCGTCTGGTTTGGGAATCATTGACCTAACGCTCGACCTCATAAATCACTAGAAAGCTTAATAAATCAACACATTACACTATGCTTCTATCTTTGATCCTTTAAAAAAAAAAAAAAAAAAAAAAAAATCGAGTAAAAAGAAAAAGCGCACCTAGTTCAATAAAGCTTTAATAAAAGGTCCACTCTTTATTTTGATGATCGAGACTAGATTTGTATGCTAGTTTGAGGGTAAGGATGTGCTCATCTCTTTAGTTGGCTTAGATAGCAACACACTTGATGCCGGTCCACTCTAAAAGGATTCTTGAGTTGTTTTGATTTACATGATCATTTTCTTAATGTGTGGAGGACCATACTTGCTTGCTTGGTGTTGAAATTTTGGGAGATTGCTTAGAAATGTTGGAAAAATTGCATACTTGAGGTAGTTTTCTCCTAATATTTGTTTGCAATATTGGTGCCTCTTTTGAAAATATCAGCTTAATGTTTGTGGGTATCATTTTTGGAAACTCTCACCAGACTTCACTCATCCACTAAGGGTAACTTAGGGGTTTAAAAGGCTTGTTACATATGCTAAATGCAATCGTGATCCCTACGAAAGTGGCGTTATCATTTATTGCTTTCTAGATTCATAGTTGTATAGTTGTTCGTTTCATTCCATTACTTCGTAGTTCATTGGTAGTGACTAGCAATATTTAAGTTTAGGGGTGTTATGAGCGCTGAAAAGTGCACTTTTAAACCCCTTAAGCTTAGGTGTTCTAGGACCTTTATCTATCTTATTTTCCAGCCTTAGATTGATTTCGTGTTATTTCTATTTTTAGGTACTTATCCCCAAAATAAGCTAACTCAGCCAAATAAGAGCAGAAATGAAGCAATTCTGGGATAAATCAAAGAAATGAGCAAAATAGAGCAAAAAGAAGCAAATGTGGAATTTCAGCATCTTCGATTAATCTCACCTCAAGTTGGATCGATTGAACTCCCATCGATCTCAGCACTTCAAGATAGATCCAAGCCATGATGTCATTTTTAGAGATCCCAAAATTTCGATCGATCCAACATCATCCTTTGATTGATTAAACATTCTTGTCCTTATCCAGATGCCAGATCTTATCCAACTGTACCACCCAACCAACCGCTTTTGTCCTTTTCCCAAAAATATCTTCAAAATATCTTAAATTTTTTTTTATCCAAAAAGTGCCGCCATTGAGGATTGATCCAACTTCAGTTCGATAGATCTCAGCCATGTTCGATCAATCCAAGTCAAAGATTCAATCGATCGAACTTCTTCCGGTTTGAAAAAGTTAAATTTCTAGCTCACAAGAAGTTATCCTTTATCTCATCATTGGGGAATATTTGTTGTACGACCCCAACTCATTTTGGGTGTTATTTGACCTACCTATATAAGGATAAGGATTACTTTTTGCAATATATTCCATTCCATATTCATCATTCCATATTCTATTCTTTAGAGAACCCTTAGTGAGGAAGCAAGAGGAGGAGGAGGCTAGAGACACCATTAGAGACTCTTCATCTACTAAGGAGCAAATCTCTACCATGGAGTTAGCACTTGAGGGTTGGAGAACATCATCTATGAGCGGCTAGACATCCTCTTAGGGCTAGAGTTAGCCATAAGCATGCTTTCTACATCTTGATTTGTGTATTTTTGAGGGGATTTGTATTGTAATACTTGTTTTAACATATTTATATATATAGATCTTGTTTATTCAATAATTTGTATGGTTTAATGCTTCCAATTGATCATTTCATTCTATCCATATGTCTATGTATGCTAGAATAGATGCTTATGTGTTTGCCTCTATTTCTTGTGTTATTGATGCATGTCTATGTGTATTAATGCTATAGATCTAGAGATTGTCAAGACATAGTGCTTTATGGAATGTCCTTATGGTTTATTTGATGGTTCATACTTATTTCTTAATGGATTATGCCTCTCCCTTAGTTTAATTAGTTTAATTTCATGTCATTAGCTTAGTTGTAGTGTAATGGTAGCTAGATGTTAAATGGGAAGACAATCCATGCTTGTTGTTTGATGTTCCATACTTATGAATGCAAGTGACATATTTCTCTAATAGTGTGTTGTGTTTGGATTGTGAGCTTAAAGAGGAACTAATGGCTTAATTTGATATATTGTGCTATTCATTAGGTTTTCTAGACAATCTATGCTTAAATAGTCATCCATTCTCGTTGAAACAACCACACACACAACATTATTACAATACATGCCTTTCCCCTCATTAATCACTCATTAAGGGTGTATAAGAGTTATGCTTAGTGGTGATCTCTAAACCCCAAGATCTCTCTCTCTCTTATCTTACCTCTATTTCACTATTGTTTACTTTAGTTTAATTACATCTTAGCTTAATTCAACCACCAGCCAATCATTTGATCACTCGACCTACTAACCCTAATCTTGATTCCACAATCCTTTACAACCCTCACAATCCCTTGGGACAATCCCTACTCACTCTTGCTACGTTAATAGTAGTGTTGGTAGTGGTTTTTATAAATTTAAACTTGACCCAAAAGGCTTCTCTTGAACCGCACATTCACTACATTAATTTGGCGTCTAGGAACAGCCTTAGAAAAAAAAAGAAACCGATCATCACCATCACTGTCGCAGTATTAAAATCAAATCATGTAACAAGAACCACCTAGAACATGGTTATGTAAAACTAAGAAAGATTACAGCTCTAATATAGAGCGTCACAAAGAATAAGCCTTAGTAGCCTAATGTATGTTACTTGTAATTTTATTTATATGTCTTTAATAATTTGTTTTCCCCCATTTATATATGGGAGTGGGAATTTCATAATGTTTTAGTGGGAAATGACATGAAAGCTGCAGTCGAGTTCATAAAATTTAGGTTTCAATAAAAGTCTGCAGGAATTTATTTTAGCAATTGGCTTTGGAATTTTTGTTGAATAATTATATAAATTGAATAGTATTCAATTATTTCTAGATTTATGTATGAAAGATAATGTTGGAGAAATGTGTACATCTTAATGAAAATGCATACATGCTTGGCATAGACAATTAGATACCTTTTGGATATTTTGGTGATTGGGTTGACTGAAATAAAGGAAATTTGACTAATCCTAGAAAGAAAGGTTCCATCATTGTCAAAAATTATTAGAGATTATTGACACCGATTTATATGGCACGTTTCATGTACTAATAATTGGTGGACATCATTATTTTGTAACTTTTCATTGATGGCTTTTCATGTTATTGTTATATTTTCCTACTGTTGGAAAATCTAGCATTCTTGATGTCTTTTAAAGTTTTTTTAAAAAGCAGGTTGAAAATTAATTAGATAGGAAAATTAAAATTGTAAGGTCCAATTGGGGGTGATGAGTGTTCTATGTCCTTTTGTTAAAGTTTTTGAAGAGTAAGGTATAGTTGCTCAATATACCACTCATGGGACACGTGAACAAAATGAGGTTGTAGAAAGACATAACCGTATTCTAAAGGATGTGACCAGAAATATGATTTGTATGTCTTCCTTACCTGATTTTTTGTCGGCGAGACCCTTAAGATTGCCAGTTATATTTTGTATAGGGTTCCTACTGAAGCAGTTTCACATTCAAGTACGACTCTAATCCCTTAGGACTACCCCTTCTCACTCGTACTACATAGTATAGGTGTTAAGCGGTTTATAAATTTAACTGTGATGCCCACTTGACACTAACTTCCAAACTCGAGGTGTTGTACATTGTTTTCTTTGCACACCAAGGGGTGAACATCACCAATTTGCCGCTAAATCTCCGTCGTGTCGATGGGCATGAAGGCTCGATTCACCTGGATCCACGGTGTGAACAAATCGGACGGAACGAGGCCAGGACTTTTGATTCGTATCTAGAAAGATTCGACCCAGAAGGATCTATGGAGTTTGGACATCAAAAGGCTGCACTGATCTGGTAAAAGGGGTACATCGAGGAAAGGTCATCCGATCTGCCTTATCGACCTTAAGTGGCTACGTTTGATGGCCGAAGCTCAGAAAAGAGATTCACGGATCTGAGGGTTGCAATAGCAAGCCAACGAGAGAATGAGGCACTATGTTCAGTAGCTCGGACAGTTGACTCGCCGTTTACTGATGAAATTCTTAATGCTCCGAATCCGAGGAAATTCTCTATACCAGTTTTCATTCTGTTTGATGGAACGACTGATCCGGTTGATCACTTGTATCATATCGAGTTAAAAATGGCTTTAAACACTGAGAATGATTCTTTAATATGCAAGTGCTTTCCAACCAGCTTGGCTGGACCAGCACTCAACTGGTTCAAGAACTTGCCAAGGGGTTCGATTGATAGTTTCTGAAGCCTTTGTGATCGGTTTATAAGTTAGTATTATGGAAATAAATGCCTGGCAAAAGATGTCTCCAGTTTCTTCACAATGAGGCAGCATAGGATGAGTGTTTTCAAGCCTTTCTTACCAGGTTCAACTTAACCAAGAGCATGGTGATTGAATGCCATCCCTCTACAACGGTTCAAACATTTAAGTTGGCCATGACTCGTGGCACTCCATTTCACACAAGCTTAGTGGTGAATACACCGAAGACCATAGATAAACTTAATGAAAGGGCTGATGGTTTTGTACTCCTAGAAGAAGAAGAAGAAGCAGCTAACGCTCGGAAGACATCCATAATAACAATAGAAGAGAAAACCAAAGCAAAAATTAGGCAAAAGCAGACTCAGCCACAACATCAGACCTTTTGGAAAGCTAAAAAGAGGCCTAGAGAGGAAGTGCTGGTTACTCCACTGAAAGTCACACTAGCAAGGCTGTACCAAGAAAATAAAGATAAGTTCCGACCTCCTTTACTTATCAGACAGCCCCTTGAATAGAGGGACTAGTCTAAGCATTATGCTTTCCATTCTGACTTTGGTCATCAGACTAATGAATGTAGGAACTTAAGGAGGCAGGTGGAGATGCTGATAGCCAGAAGGGAGTTCGCAAGTTATATCTAAGGCACGGCGGTGGAGTAAAACCGACCAATAGAGTAAGTGAAAAGGAATTAGAAGCCGAGCTCCTACAACTCACAACTAGTTCGCATAATCAATGTGATTCATGGTCGGCCCGAACTGGCTGAAGAGTCAGAAGAACTACTTAGAACGCGCCTCTGCCAGGCATAGATGAAGAGAAGGATAGGCAGTGTAAACACTCTGCATCAGCAAAATGCATCAATGCAAATCAAGTTTGACAAAACTGACCTATTACACAATCAGATTCCTCATGAAGATCCATTAGTCATCAATTTGACAGTGGTCGAATGTTTGGTACGCAGAGTTTTAATTGACCCAGGAAGTAGTGCGAACGTCATGCCAAGGGACACATTTGATCAGCTCGAGATTAACCCAGACCGGCTTAAGCCCACCGGGAATCCCTTACTAGGGTTCGATGGAAAACGAGTGGAGCCCATCGGTATGGTGGAAGTAGCCGTGTATGCTGTAGAGAGGGTTCTGATGGAGAGCTTTATGGTTATCGAGATCCATCCTTCTTACAACCTTCTGATGGGTAGAGGATGGATCCACAGAGTTCAAGGTGTTCCTTCTACTCTACACCAAGTGATGAGATGCCTGGGGCCAGACAGCACCAAGGTGATTTACATTCATGAAGACTAAGTTGCAGCTAAGGAATGTTATTCAGTGACATTGAAATCTGCTGGGAAAGGGAAGGCACCTGTCCGATCGGCGAGCCCGAGATAGCAATTACAAAAACCTCCACCCAAGCAGAATGGGGAGGAGGAGCCAGTGGACTTGACTGAAGAACCCCTTACTGATGTACAGATCGAACAATCTAGGCCAGAGCGAACAACCCGTGTGGGAGTAGGACTCACTGAGAGGGAAAAGCAGGAATTAATTGATTTCTTATCTCACAATGCCAATGTATTTGTATGGAGTCACTTAGACATGCCTGGAATTAGCCCTTTGGTATCCTGTCACTCCCTAAACGTTGATCCCAATGCAAGACCTGTAAAGCAGAGGTAGCGAAGGTTTGCTCCAGAACGTAACCAGATTATAGCCGAAGAGGTTCATAGGCTACTTGATGCAGGATTCATAAGAGAAGTGTACTATCCCGATTGGTTGTCAAATGTTGCGGTTATGTAGAAGAAGAATGGGAAATGGCAAGTGTTCATCGACTTTACCAATTTAAACAAAGCCTGTCCGAAGGATAGCTTTCCGCTGCCTAAGATTGATCAAATGGTGGACGCTACTGCTAGATATGAGCGTTTAACCTTCTTAGATGCTTATTCAGGTAATAATCAGATCCCCATGGACCCTCATGTTATCCAAGGAATGACCCTAGAAGGGGGGGGGGGGTGAATAGGGTCATTGGCAAACTATGAAACTTTTTCGGTTTAGCTATTCTAAGATTCTTTTACTTGTCTCTTTAGTTTGGAGCCATATATGATTCTTTGTGATGAACGCTCTTCTAGTGAGTTGTAGTGTAGAAATTGCATAATGTGTAGAATGTAAAGCAATGATCTTACTACACTTGAGTGATTGCTTTAACAAATAAATTCTTTTAGCTTCAATGTATTCAATTTCAATTAACCATTCAGAACTAGCATTTGCACAATATTGATGTGAGTAACATTCAAGGTGCAAAAGTCACTAAACACATTATTATAGAGTTTACAACAAATATATCAAACACTTGGTATGCATATAAATTTTAAAAGTGAAGGATGTGTCGAATATGCATTTTGTCAAACACTTGGTGTGCAACATAATTTTAGCTATACAAAAGGCTAGTAGAGAACATATACTCTAAGCTAAAATCAATCAAACAATTAACCTACTCCAAGCATTCATCCCATCTTCCTCATATATTCAAAATAACATGTCCATCTCATAGCATTCATAAATAAAGTATTAAGATTGTGAAATATAAAATGTTAAGGAAATAAAGAGAGTAAGAGTTAGAGAACTTGCAAACCAAGGGACACGCGATGTACATGGTTCGGCACAATCTCGGCCTACGTCCATGCCTTGAGAAAACTCTCAAGGATTCCACTATTGCTCCTCCTTACGGGTGGAGAGCAAACATTTACATGTTCTTGCTTGTGGGTGAAGAACCAACCTTGTAATGAAGCCATCTCATTTCTCCTTCTTTTGACGGATAAGAAGTAACCATTGCTCACTCTTATGGGTGGAGAGCTCTACCAAATCCTCTCATTAGAGAGACACCTTCTTTCTTTTATGGGTTGAGAAAGAGAACCCTTACAATAGCTTAAACAAGCTTTCCCTTGCCAAGAGAACCTCTTGGTCTTCTTCTCTAAAAAATGGATATATAATGAAGCTTATAATGAATGTCTCTCAAATAGACAAATATACAAATCAAAGCTCTCATACTTAGAGTTACAAATGAAATAATCAAATGAAAGCTCAACTATAAGTTTGCAAGATGAATCACATGAATGATATAAAATGGGTGCTTCAATGGTGATTCTTAGAAGATATTTCTATCAAGAATGATAGACAATTTTCATCCCTAAAGGGAGGTCTCTCTATTGCTCTCTTGCATGCCCACAATGTGCATACAATGTGTATTTATGGGTCCTTAGAAGAATATAGCCATTTGGGGGCATCCCATTGGAAATTTGAATTTGCAGAGCTGCGACCAAACCGGTCGACATGTGGATAAACCTGTTGACATCTTGGCTTGAACCGGTTGATGTATTTTGCAAACCAGTCGACATCTCTTGCAAACCAGTCGACATCTACTGAGCTCCATTTGGACATTTGTTACTGCCTAGATACCGGTGGACATGTGTGTCAAACCGGTCGACATGTGTGAGCTTTGGCTTGGATTTTTGCTATTTAGACAGAAAAGAGGATGACTTTAAATGGACATAACTCTATCCATTTTACTCCAAATGAGGTGAAATTTGAGTCTAAATTTATTGCCATGAAGTCAGCTTTCTCATTCCACTGGCCTTACTCAAAAATTCCAACCACAGAAAAAGTTATGGCTGTTTAAGTGCAACCTGGTCAGAATTTTTGCAAAGCAGAATCAGGTATTTTGTGAAGCTCATATCTCAGGCATTTTAAGTCCAATTTAGGTGAAATTTGAGTCTAAATTCAAAGACTCGAAGTTAGATTTCCAATGCCACTGGCCTTGTGTAAAAATTCTAACTACACAAATAGTTATAGCAGTTTTAGTGAAAGCTGGTCTGAAATTTTTTTGGGCTGAAAATTGCTTCATTTGAGATATCCATCTTTCTAGCACCTAGGACTTTGATGAATGATTCAATTTTGCTCAAGCCCTATTTCTAAGAGTCTAGGGACATATGAAGATGATAAATTTCAATTGCATTGTGTCCTAGAGTCATTTACCAAATTTTGGCAACAAAGGCTTTAAAGATGAAAAATTAATTCAATGCCTTTTCCTTTTCTTTTTAGAGACCAAAATAAATATTATGATTAATATGCATGGTCTTAGCATTTCTAGCTTAAGTTGTGAGTTCTTTCAAAGCTTATGCAAGCTTGAACTAACTCATTCTTAGCAAAGACTTCATATGTTAAATATATATGTATTGAAGTTCATAGTCTAATGCTAATGATGTAAGAGCATATAAATGATGTATGATATGCATGGTCCTATAGAGATGAGCTTTCAAATGAAGTTACTTCAAAAATAACTTTACAGTTTAAGCTAGCACTCACCAAGCTATCTACCCCTTTCTTCAAGCTTTATCCATGATCATTTTGGCTTTGAGGTATTCTTCCTTTCTTTGAGTTGCTTTCTTGATTATTGATGTCCAAGCTATCTTTGGATGGACTTTGCATTTGGTTCCTTTCAACTTCATGTCTTCTTTGTCTCCTTTGCTTTCCATAGATGTGATCTTGAGTAATGGAATTCTTGGAATGGTCTTTATGATCTTCATTGAGGTTCTTCTTTGAATGTGAATCATCTACAACACTCAATGTGAACATTAGTCCATAAACACCATTAATGGTTTGTTATCATCAAAACAGCTAGATTGTCATTGGATGAAATCCTTAAGATCAACAATCTCCCCCTTTTTGATGATGACAAAACATTGATGCGTTCATAAGCAAGTGGAGTAGCATTTGAAAAATGCTCCCCCTATCAAAGTGCATGCATTGATTTACATGTCATGAAATAGCATGCTTCTACATTGTACATTCATTTACATGCGTTTAAGATCATACATAGTTAATCACATCACACATATTTCTCCCCCTTTGTCATCTCAAAAAGGTGGGAGGCTTAGACAACTTCATGAAGTATATGTCATTTAGCATAATGAAATGTCATAGTGAAGCAATGATTATCAAGAAATGACATTTAAGTGGTAATGACTATAATATACTTTATAGTGCAACATATAAGCAATTATATCATAAAGTACTAATTTCATTGACAACATGAGTTCGAATCATCATTTAGGGTTCATGTCATATACAAAAGTATATATAATCAAACATGATATGAAAATGAAGCATAAACTAGAATAAGCCTAAAGGCAAACAACCTTTTAGAGGCAAATCTTAGAACTCAAGACAACTCCATCCTTAATATATTTCTCTACATTTGATATTCTCAAGAAAGAAGGAAAATTTCATCAAAATTATGAAAGCTTATGAATGTGAGTATTATGACCAACAAGTAATTTTGTAGCATATTTGACAATTTTCTTCATAAGAGATTATCAATAATCTCCCCCTATGAGTATGCTTTCATTTGCATCATATATCATTTATTGGGTACAAATTAACACAATGATATATAGGATGAGGCAATGACGCTGAAAGATATTCTTTCATTGAATATAAATTTTTATATGATTTTAATGTCCAAAATAACTTTAAAATCATATATGGCATGAAAAACATAAGGCATATGCAAGTAGTGTCACTACTCTAGTTATATGCAATAAATTTCCAAGTATGCAAAAGCATATTTTCTTGGGTATGTATGGTTGGTTACATGATAGTCCATGTAGATGAGCTCAACATTTCTCTTATATATATTTTTCAAGGAGTTATGTCAAAGCAACTTATGGAATACTAAGGTGCTAAGAATGATAAATAAAGTATGGCCTTGATACCAAAATATCTTCTTTAAGAGATGTGGTGAGAGATTTGCAACATGATTTTTCTAAACACATTCTTTAAGAGGTGATGTAGAAACATCACAAGAAGTTCTAAAGTGCTAAAAATGGATACATCAAAATGGAATAGCACTTGATATTACATTAGTCATCTAAGCTAGAACAAAATATTCTTTAAATGACATATTTCGAAGACTAAAGTGTCAAATTAATTTTCATGACACTTGAGGAGTTTTAATCCTTAGAAGAAATCAAGTTTACTCATCATACTAATTTCAATTTATTTTGTATGCTATAGGTAAGCTTCTTTGCACAAATCATAAATGTTGATTCAATGATAGTATATAAGTGCAATCAACATAATTTCATGAATGGTTTTGAAAACACATATATATCAATTTTGTCAAAAACCATCATTCTTGAGAAAATCACTAAGCCTTTCAAAGAGAGCTCTAGGAGCTTATTTTAATCACATAAGGCCAAAGATAATTTTAAACATATAGTTCAAAATTTTATACATTTCAATTTCGGGTGATTTTTCTTCATAGTCTAAGAAGATGAAATCAATTAAAAATCATTTCATGCAAAAACATGTAGTATTTTTATTGCTTCAATCCAAAAACACAAATGCACAAAGACATAGAATTTATTTCTCCTTTTTGGTTTGACTTCTTGGGAATAGTCTAGCTTAGTTACCAATGATAGCTCAAAATACTTATCATGATTTGATTGTAAAGGAACAAAGATGTATAACAACTTTAACAAAGAAGTTGTTCCTTTAATTAGCACAATAGAGTATTCACTAATGAATGCTTGATCGGTTGGTCAATTAAACATCAACCTTCGCAATAGCACGAATCATTGTAAAATAGGGCTATTGGTCGGGTAAGTCGAACCACTGGGACTGCGCTAGTCTATGGCAACCTAAGTGTCTAGAATTGTTCTTAGAATGATAAGGGGTAATAAGGGTTTGTTTGATGGTCACTAAACTAGGAATTCAAATGTGCATCAAACAATAGTGACTTGCAAGAATTAGATGAGATAGAACAATAGAGAAGAGAATAGGGAAGAGACTCCACAACCATCAATAAGCATGCTAGGATATGATTTACTTAGGGGAATAACATATATATATAACCATGGGATGCAACAATACAAATTATTACATTCCCTTTAAGAAATTTATGAAATCAATAGGTAAGAATAACCTATCAAAGCATTGCATGTTTTGGTTACCTAAACTAGGTTGTAACCTTAGACATACTCACTAAGCATAGAGTTTTCAAGCCCTTAATCACATAGTAGAAGCACATAACATAGAATCCAAGAATAATCTATCAAAGGAAGATCCTAAGTAATAGATTATCAAATCTCCTAAATATCATGCCATTAACAACACTTCCATAAACTCCATTCCATTGTCACTATGAAAATGTAGCAATATAATCATAGGAGAAAAACCATCTAAGACAAGATATTTAACTCAAGATGATTACGTATAGATATTGAAATTCATTACATCAAATGAAGAGCTCTAGTTCATGGAATGATTACATACATATATTAACCCCCAAATATAAATCAAAACAAAGCAAAGCTTACAAAATGGAGCTTCATCACCTCCCTAAAGGAGGTTTAGTTACCCATGGTGGCCCTAGATGAAGGAAGAAGCAAGGTTTTCCCCTCCATTTTCGAGCTTCCTCCTTGAAGCTTCAAGAACTCCTCCTCTTTGCTCTCTTCTCTCTCCAAAAATCTGATCCAAAAGTGAGATTTTTGAGATTGTGTGGCTTTCCTCCCCTTATCTACCTCCAAACAAGGCTCTCTCCCTCCTCCAAAAACATCCCCAACCACTCCATAAAGAGGGAGATAAAAAATGAGAAAAATAAGGTGCAAGTGGCTGAATTCCGAGGGCATTCTGCCCAAATTTCGAGTGCTCGAAATAGGGCCTCGAGCACTCGAAAATGGAGCAGATTGCTCCATGCTTGCCTTGCTTTGCCCGGATCTACTTTCGTAAAACAGCCATAACTTTGCGCTCCAAACTCCGAATGATGAACCGTTTGAAGATTTGGAAAGCTAATTCAGAGCTATAAAAACTTTATGTTTTGGTGGAGATCCAATTCTCAAGTCTAGTTGGTCGAAATTGAAGAGAAAGACAGAAATTCATTGCTGCCAGGAAGTTCTGAGCACCTCTGATAAGAAGATCATAACTCTCTGCTCCAAACTCCGAATGACAAACCGCTTAAAGATTTGGAAAGCTGATTCAGAGCTCTAAATATGTCATGTTATGAGGGAAGTCCAGTTCTCGATTTTTCAAGGTCAAAATGGTGAGCAAAATCCAGGTTCCACTGCTGCCAGAAATTCAGCATTGTGACCTTTGATGTTCAAAACTCCACAAAGCATCCTTCTTGCTTCTTTTTGGCCAATGAACCTGAAAATATGCAAAAACGTGCATATGAAGGTAATCTACATAATTAAACAAACAATGGACTTAAATAATGCAATTAAGGGCGCTTGAATATGCAATATTCGGCGCTTATCAATGCTCAAATGGATGGTGGTGAACACTTCTTCAATTCTTAGGAAGACATTATAAATTCTTCATTTTCATGAGATGGATCTTCCAAGAAGATTCATTTCTTGAGGTTTTCAAGTGAGGACTTATTTGATTATCTAAAGTCCAACAAAACATTTTCAAGATTAATAACCTTATTTTCTATATGCATAGAAGTGACACAATAAAATAGATAAAGCATTTAAGATCACACAAGCATATAGATGATGTTTTAGACATTACTACTTTGATAGATTTGATAAGGTTCAAATGAAATAGCATTAATGGTCTTCATGAGATAGTGTACGCTTTCCTTTGATGGCATATCTTCCAAAAAGTAAATCTTTCACAAAGATTGGGCATAGTTAATCTAAAGATTATTTGAAAGATAGAGAATCATTTTGTGTTAGCATGTTCATAACTCATATGCGAAAACACACAACTTTCATGCAAAATATCAAAATCTATAGCATAGACATTTTTATATCTATTAGCAACAAGTAGCATATCAAGAGCGTCATGCTTAGAATTTTATGATTGAATTCTTCATATAAAAGCATATTAATGAGAAAGGAATTCTTTACCATTGGTATTAACTTCATTAGCTTGGGAGTTGTTTCTCAATGTGATGCATCATTTCCATTTTGTGAGCGAGAAGAATTCTTTGACATGATATCTCTTTTGTGCTCTAGGCACCAACTTGAGAATTACTTGTCCTTAAGTGAAAAACATTTATGTACCTGCAGAGCATACTCAAGTAGCATTCTCTGGTACCCCAATTCCTTAGGAGTCCTTATGAGTTAGCATATATTGATACGGTTCCTTTTGGAACTAAATATAATAAATGCACAATTGGGTTACTCTATATAATCAACATTCTTCATTATAAATTATGTATTTGAATGTTCCTAGCATGTTAATACATTTGTCAATTCAAAGAATAGATATGCTTATGGTTACATACAACTCAATGAACCAATATGAAATAATTAAAAGTTAAGTGAATTGGCACAATTTCATATATGGATCATAATAAAAGGTACCATGTGCATTATCCATGATGGAGTCTAGAATTAACAAAATAAGCAAGATTCTTCCTACATGGGCAAGGACAAATAAATTCCCAAATTTGAAATCCTTAAGGGATTTAATAATTACAAGGAAGATACATTTATTTCCATAATCAAATTTATATTTCAAGGAATGATAGCATATTGGAAAGTAATGTTTCTCTAAAGACCTACACTTTTTAAAGTAAATTTTATCTAATTCTAAGTGTAGCAATCCAAATGCAATATTAAGATTATAATGCATGAGTAAAATAATTTTCAATAAAGCATGCATTAAACATAAAATTGCATACTCAATGAAAACTTGTACCAAGTAAACAAAATAAAACGAGAATCCCATAACATATGAATATAGCACATCATGATCTAGAGGTATCTTTTGGGAGATGTATCTCATTCATGGTCTTTTGGGTACAATGAATTCATTTACAAAGACTCTTCATATATAATAATCTAATGCTTGGAGAAAAATTTTCATTTAGCCTTTTCATGATCATAATTGGTTCCAAAGCACCATGAAGGTTAAGAGTCTTGCAGGGTAAGACTAGTTCCTAAAGAGTTTGCTATAGATCAACTCTTAGCCGGTTAAAGCAGAAATTAGAGACGAGGCTCTGATACCAATTGTTCCCCAAGGAATGAACCTAGAGGGGGGTGAATAGGGTCATTGGCAAACTATGAAACTTTTTCGGTTTAGCTATTCTAAGATTCTTTTACTTGTCTCTTTAGTTTGGAGCCATATATGATTCTTTGGGATGAATGCTCTTCTAGTGAGTTGTAGTGTAGAAATTGCATAATGTGTAGAAAGCAAAGCAATGATCTTACTACACTTGAGTGATTGCTTTAACAAATAAATTCTTTTAGCTTCAATGTATTCAATTTCAATTAACCATTTAGAACTAGCATTTGCACAATATTGATGTGAGTAACATTCAAGGTGCAAAAGTCACTAAACACATTATTATAGAGTTTACAACAAATATATCAAACACTTGGTATGCATATAAACTCTAAAAATGAAGGATGTGTTGAATATGCATTTTGTCAAACACTTGGTGTGCAACATAATTTTAGCTATACAAAAGGCTAGTAGAGAACATATACTCTAGGCTAAAATCAATCAAACAATTAACCTACTCCAAGCATTCATCTCATCTTCCTCATATATTCAAAATAACATGTCCATCTCATAGCATTCATAAATAAAGTATTAAGATTATGAAATATAAAATGTTAAGGAAATAAAGAGAGTAAGAGTTAGAGAAATTGCAAACCAAGGGACACGCGATGTACATGGTTTGGCACAATCTCGACCTACATCCATGCCTTGAGAAAACCTTTCAAGGATTCCACTATTGTTCCTCCTTACGGGTGGAGAGCAAACCTTTACATGTTCTTGCTTGTAGGTGAAGAACCAACCTTGTAATAAAGCCATCTCGCTTCTCCTTCTTTTGACGGATAAGAAGTAACCATTACTCACTCTTATGGGTGGAGAGCTCTACCAAATCCTCTCATTAGAGAGACACCTTCTTTCTTTTATGGGTTAAGAAAGAGAACCCTTACAATAGCTTAAACAAGCTTTCCCTTGCCAAGAGAACCTCTTGGTCTTCTTCTCTCAAGAATGGATATATAATAAAGCTTACAATGAATGTCTCTCAAATAGACAAATATACAAATCAAAGCTCTCATACTTAGAGTTACAAATGAAATAATCAAATGAAAGCTCAATTATAAGTTTGTAGAATGAATCACATGAATGACATAAAATGGGTGCTTTAATGGTGATTCCTAGAAGATATTTCTATCAAGAATGATAGACAATTTTCATCCCTAAAGGGAGGTCTCTCTATTACTCTCTTGCATGCCCACAATGTGCATACAAAGTGTATTTATAGGTCTTTGGAAGAATATAGCTGTTTGGGGGCATAATGGTAAAGTCCCATGAAGTTAAATGGTTAAAACGCCCGTTGGAAATTTGAATTTATAGAACTGCGACCAAACCGGTCGACATATGGATAAACCGGTTGACATCTTGGCTTGAACCGGTTGATGTATTTTGCAAACCAGTCGACATCTTGCAAACCAGTCGACATCTCTTACAAACCAGTCGACATCTACTGAGCTCCATTTGGACATTTGCTACTGCCTAGATACCGGTCGACATGTGTGTCAAACTGGTCGACATGTGTGAGTTTCAGCTTGGATTTTTGTTATTTGGACAGAAAAGAGCATGACTTCAAATGGACATAACTCGGTCCATTTTACTCCAAATGAGGTGGAATTTGAGTCTAAATTTATTGCCTTGAAGTCAGATTTCTAATGCCACTGGCCTTACTCAAAAATTCCAACCACAAAAAAAGTTATGTCTATTTAAGTGCAACCATGTCAGAATTTTCGCAAAGCAGAATCAGGTATTTTGTGAAGCTCATATCTCAGTCATTTTAAGTCCAATTTAGGTGAAATTTAAGTCTAAATTCAAGGGCTCGAAGTTAGATTTCCAATGCCACTAGCTTTGTGTAAAAATTCCAACTACACAAATAGTTATAGCAGTTTTAGTGCAAGCTGGTCTGAAATTTTTCTGGGCTGAAAATTGCTTCATTTGAGATATCCATCTTTCTAGCACCTAGGACTTTGATGAATGATTCAATTTTGTTCAAGGCCTATTTATAAGAGTCTAGGGACATATGAAGATGATAAATTTCAATTGCATTATGTCCTAGAGTCATTTACCAAATTTTGGCAACAAAGGCTTTAAAGATGAAAAATTAATTCAGTGCCCTTTCCTTTTCTTTTTAGAGACCAAAATAAATGTTATGATTAATATGCATGGTCTTAGAATTTCTAGCTTAAGTTGTGAGTTCTTTCAAAGCTTATGCAAGCTTGAACTAACTCATTCTTAGCAAAGACTTCATATGTTAAATATATATGTATTGAAGTTCATAGTCTAATGCTAATGATGTAGGAGCATATAAATGATGTATGATATGCATGGTCCTATAGAGATGAGCTTTCAAATGAAGTTACTTCAAAAATAACTTTACAGTTTAAGCTAGCACTCACCAAGCTATCTACCCCTTTTTTCAAGCTTTGTCCATGATCATTTTGGCTTTAAGGTATTCTTCCTTTCTTTGAGTTGCTTTCTTAATCATTGATGTCCAAGCTATCTTTGGATGGACTTTGCATTTGGTTCCTTTCAACTTCATGTCTTCTTTATCTCCTTTGCTTTCCATAGATGTGATCTTGAGTAATGGAATTCTTAGAATGGTCTTTATGATCTTCATTGAGGTTCTTCTTTGAATGTCAATCATCTACAACGCTCAATGTGAACATTAGTCCATAAACACCATTAATGGTTTGTTATCATCAAAACAGCTAGATTGTCATTGGATGAAATCCTTAAGATTAACTATCTCCCCCTTTTTGATGATGGGGGCAGGCATTGGGGTCAAACTGCAGACACCAAAAGGCACGTGCCTAAGTCTAGCGCTCCGATTGGAATTCAGAGCCACTAACAATGAAGCCGAATACGAGGCACTACTGGTTGGACTTAAGCTCGCCAAAAAGCTGAAGGTTAGGAATTTGACCGTCTTTAGTGACTCGCAGTTGATTGTCCGGCAGGTGAATGGCGAATATGAAACCAAGGATGAAATGATAGAAGCATATCATTCTACTGTTATACAAGAAGTCAGGAACTTTGAAAAAATTGAATTCATCCAAATAGCGAGGGAGCATAATGGAGATGCCGATCAGCTAGCATGTAGCGCCTCGGGTTCTGGGGAGACATTAGCAAGGGTGATTCCAGTAGGTATACTGAACCAGCCATCTATCTTCGAAGAACCCTAGGGCTTAGATCCTTGGCAAGTGAATGTTATTCCATATGAGCCAAGTTGGATTGATTGGATCATAACTTATATTCGGGATGGTACTCTGCCTGAGCAAAGAGATGAGGCTAGAAAAATCAAATCGAATGCTGCAAAGTACGCCATAGTGCATAACCAGTTATATAGGAGATCTTTTTCTGGGCCGTACTTAAAGTGCGTTACCCCCACAGAGGCTCGGCAGCTATTGCGAGCTATTCATGAAGGTGTGTGTGGAAATCATTCAAGGGAAAGATCTTTAGTGCACAAAGCAATGACACAAGGGTACTTTTGGCCAAACATGTCACGAGTATGCGGAAGAATTCTCCAGAAGATGTTCGGACCATTAATCCACCAACCACCTAAAGAATTGCACGTGATGGCCACACCATAGCCTTTCGCACAATGGGGGATGGATATGGTTGGTCCTCTGACAACTGCAAGAGCTGAGAACAAGTATGTATTGCTGGCAACAGATTACTTTACCAAATGGGTGGAAGCAGAATCATATCCGAGCGTAATGCACATGTAAGATGCTTCATCTGGAAGAATATTATTTGCCATTTTGGTGTTCCGAGGTCAATCGTTATGGATAATGGGACTAATCTCGATAGCAAGCAAGTCAGGCAATTGTTGGAAGAGTATGGAATTAACCAAAAGTTGGCAGCAGTAAGTCATCCCCAGGCCAATGGACAAGCAGAAATTACAAATAGAACAATTTTTGCTTGTATCAAGAAGAACCTGGAAGAACATAAAGGGAAGTGGCTGGATGAACTCCCGACCGTCCTATGGGCTTACAGAACGACCCTTAGATGGTCGACCTGGGAAAACCCATTTGCCATGGCATATGGAACTGAGGGAATCATACCGGCTGAGTATTTGGTTCCAACTGTTTGAAGCTTAACATGGAATCAGGAGTAGAATGACAAAATGCTGAGATTTAACCTTAATATGTTAGTGGAAAAGAGAGATGCTGCGGCAATCAGGCTTGCATCCTATCAACAGACACTGGCCAGCAACTACAACAATAGGGTGAAGCACAGAGACTTCGCACTTAGTGATCTGGTTCTGAAGAAGAAGGTAGGAATGGTTTAAAAGATGATGTCACCTTAGGAAGGACCATACAGAGTTGCAGAAGTCATAGGAAAGGGGGCATGTATGCTAGAGACCATGGCTGGAAGGTTGGTTAAGAAGCTATGGAATGCTACATCTTTAAAAAGGTATTATCTGTAGAAAGTTAAAAGTTCTAATTCTGGCATTACTCATTTTCAGTTGTACAGAATTCTGAAATTTATGAAAAGATATCTTCTTCTGAAAAGTTGAGTGTATGAAAACAGCAAAGTAAGTGACAGTCGGCACTATGAGCCGAACGCCAAAAACTTGCCAAAAAATTAAAGAATGAAAGTGGCAAGTGGCATTCTAGCTGAGCGCCAACCACTCAGCAAAGTAAGTGGCATTCTAGCCGAGTGCCAACCACTCAGCAAAGTAAGTAGCATTCTAGCCGAGTGCCAGGCACTTATACAAATAAAATGGCAACTGGCACTATGAGCCGAACGCCAAACACTTGCCAAAAAGTAAGAAGCCAAGTGGCAAGTGGCATTCTAGCCAAGTGCCAGCATTTATGCAAATAAAGTGGCAACTGGCACTATGAGCCGAATGCCAAATACTTACCAAAAAGTAAGAAACCAGTGGCAAGTGGCATTCTAGCTGAGTGCCAGGCACTTATGCAAATAAAGTGGCAACTGTTATTATGAGCCGAACACCAAATACTTGCCAAAAAGCAAGAAGCCAAGTGGCAAGTGGCATTCTAGCCGAGCGTCAGGAACTTATGCAAATAAAGTAGCAACTAGCATTATAAGCCGAATGCCAAATACTTGCCAAGTGGCAAGTGGCATTCTAGCCGAGCGCCAGGCACTTGTGCAAATAAAGTGGCAACTAGCACTATAAGCCGAACACCAAATACTTGCCAAGTGGCAAGTGGCATTCTAGCCGAGCGCCAGGCACTTGTGCAAATAAAGTGGCAACTGGCACTATGAACCGAACGCCAAACACTTATTCATTCATACATTTAACAGTAATTATTGCCAAACAACGCAAAGTCTGAAGTCAAGTGTGATAAAAAAGTTTCTCTTTCATTCATAAATGTTAGATGGTTACAAAAAAGAATATATATATAAAAGTACATTCAAGATTTGTCCATCTCCACATTGGATTGCTCTGCCTCAGCAACCTGCTCTGCTTCGGTAGCCCCTTCACGATTGCTGGCATGCTCTTCTCCAGTAGTAGCTACAGTATCACTGTGAGGGGGGGGGGGAATCCAGCTGAATCACAACTTCATTCTGTTGAGTTCCACCCTCAGCAGCAGATGCAGATGGAATTACCATAGAGAGAAGAGGAGCATCTAAAGGAAGAAGGGCAGGGATAACTCTGGACGAGGCAATCTCCTCGCACTTATCAAAAATCTTTTCTGCGGGGGAGGAGTCCGGATCCATATAAACCCCCGAAGGGTCAATATCTAGCTCTTTGTCCACTGCATCCGGTCCAGTACCAGAAATAGCCTGGCTTTCATCCGAAAGGCGATCATTG
Organism: Cornus florida; assembly: GCF_030987335.1. Classification (NCBI taxonomy): domain Eukaryota; kingdom Viridiplantae; phylum Streptophyta; class Magnoliopsida; order Cornales; family Cornaceae; genus Cornus; species Cornus florida. The sequence goes on along the minus strand of NW_026775572.1, from coordinate 62,773,979 downwards.
AAGCCCTCACGGTATCCTTCGGCATGCCTGAGGGCCCCAATACTGGAGAAGCGGGCGTATAGAGCCAGCATCCCTCCGTTAACCTTGCGATGACGTCAAGCAAGGCGTTACGCTCATCTAGAGCTCTCTTCTCGAAGCCCAAACACTCTGATTGTTCATTATGAAGTAAGCGCTGGAGGTTGTCTCATTCGGTAATGAGCACCTCCCGCTCAGTTTGCCAAACGCTCTTCTCCAACTGGAAGGCGTTCTTCTCATCCTGAAGGGAATCTTCTTCCTTCTTTAGGCCATCCCTTTCATTCTCAACATTGTTGAGCTGTACCATTAGCTTGGCATTTTTGGTGCTCAAGATTTTGTTCTCTTTATTTGCAGCATCAAGGTTGTCGGCAAACTTGCTAGCCTTAAGGTTGCCAATCTCAACCTACTTTTGCATGGCTATCATGCCAAACAGAGTCTGCGAAGCAATACACGAGCATTAGTTAAGCAAGGCAAAACAAGCATTCAAAGAAGTTATAAAATAAATATATTTACAGAAGCAGCAGAGGAAAGTGTAGAAAGTTACATTCATAGCCGCCACAGGGAATTGGCTAAACACGTCCTTCTGGCTCATTGCTTTCACCACCTCAATGTCCTTGGGGGACCACATGTGCTTGTAATAAGCCATGGCGGTGGGGGCTCATTGAACATAGTATCGCTCGGGAGCACAAAAGACTTGTCCGCTCGGGTGAGCCTAGGGGTCAGAGGCGCTAATCCAAAAGGACCAAGTACTGTTGCTCTGGGGTTGGGAGCCCTTGGAGTGGGAGCTCTAGGTGCAGAATGTGCAGGCGCGGCCGAACCAGAGGTTCGAATCCTCCTTGTCAGAGGAACGTCGTCCGGACTGCCGTCACCTTCACGCTGAGCTCTTTTTCCATTACGCCTTATTTTGAGCCAAAGGGGAAGGGGCAGAAAGGTTCGGAGCTTGGAGTTCGGCGTTCGGGTTGGCAACCGGAATGGTAGAGACTGAAGAGATAGGTGTCATTTCAGGGGTAGAACTTGAGTGGGTGGCAGATGAGGATCCCAAGGCCAAATAAGAAGCGGCGGTGGGAGTGGCAACGACCCGTGGAGGATCTTTCCTCCTGCTGAAGGAAGGAATCTTAAGCTAACTCATGTTGTAGCCCAAGCGAGAGATGTCAATGAGGTTATCAATCGTTAGGAGTTCTGTGTAGGAAGGGATATCGTTCAGGATGTACTCCTTTAGATAAGTGAACCTATCACTGCAAATACTGTAACTAAGTTCATTATCTTGTGGGATGTCTAAAGAATTACACAGAAACGAACAGAAGCGAGGGATGCAGATTTCACATGGACAGTCTGTTTTATGGGTTTTGAACTTTTTGTAAGAAGAGACAGAGCACTCGCCAAAGGCATTTGGGATTGGGTAATCCTTGGCAGACGGAACGAACCAGGCCCCCCGAACCCCCACAATGCCCTTTTTCCACCCTTTCTCGGACTTAATCTTGTCCGTATAGATGGATCTCCCCTCGATAGGGTAGAAATGGTAAAAATCTTCTTCCAATCTGATTTTGCTGACCTTGTAATAGAGGAGTAGATTGATTATATCAAGATCTAAGCCTCTATCACGATTCAGAAAAAGCAGAACGGACAGAACCCTAAAGAAATTTGGGTTAACTTGAAGAGGCGCAAGTTTTAGCCTATTAAATACATAACAGATGAAAGGGTGAAAAGGAAACCTAATAAGATTAAGATGATGAAGGGAGAATAGGGTTTCGCCAGGAAGAAGGCCAGCACCGGTTCTTATGTTTACATTTTTGGGGTATACCCTAATAAGAATATCAGAAGGGAGTTCGAGTTTCATGCGAAGGAAATCTAGATCTATGGGCATGATGAAAAATAACTATAATCCTAGAATAAATATGTAAAGATTTGGAATAGAAGAAGGAGGAAAACTAACCTTGAGGGGGTTGCAAGTTGCGAAAGACACTGCAAAGAGGTTGAAGATAAAGAATGGTACCTTCACTGAGTTCGCCGGAATAAATTCGACTTGACTGGAGAAGAGAAGATTAACAATGAGATGCAAGAGAAATGACAAGAGAAGGTTTGATCATAGAAAGATAGTATTTAAAGGGAAATTGGTCCAAGTAACCCAGACGACAAGAAGCCGAAGGGATTCGAATTTCAAAAGAAAGTGTTAGTTCCGAGACCAACTGCTCAGCGCCCCATATGATCTTCTCAAGCTGTCAAGTCATCATTAGCCTCCTTTTCATCATTGAATCCGTAAATAATCATGCCCTCATTAATGAAGGAGTGATTATGGGGGTAATTGAAGATGTGAGATACGGCGTGGGCCGAATCTGACCCACATAACGGTACTTGGTCCTAAATCCTGACTCGGATTCAGACCCAATACCTAAAAAGCTGACCCATTAATGAAGTTAGGAGTAAAAGGCCCCCTGAGAAGAATGAGGCCCAAAACTGAATAGCCTCAAGGTTAAGCCTAGGGGTTGAAGTCAGTTAGAAAGTGGGAGGAAATAATTGTAACCGTCTATAAATAGACGGAAATGAGAGGGAATAGGAGGATTTTTTATTGTGAATTTTATGGAAATTCTGTCAAAATAGAGAGAGAAATTTTCTTGCATTTACAATAACATAAGCATTCATAACTGTAGAGACAAATAAAATTATGCTATTTACAATTAGCATAATGAAAATAGCTAATATAATCAATTGAGCCCCAAATAAAATTATGCTATTTACAATTACAATAATGAAAATAGCTAATATAATTAATTGAGCCACAAATATTCCGTATTTAATATTATATAACCTCTCCTTTGGGCGAGAATATATATAATATACAAAAAAAAAACTTTACAACTTTATCACATAACCAATATATAAGAATGCAAAATTTATAAAAATCTCAATATCTTTAGGCAAGAAGAAATTTTCAAAATTTATACATTTTATACCATTGCAATGTGCCATTTTTGAATTAAAACCAAATAAAAATCTCCTTTGGGTGGATTATTATTTGTTATAATCCAAAAATGCAATTTTGATCCAAATAACCTTGAACCAAGAAAATTCTACAAATTTCATGAGTGAAACACTATGGTAGAATACCCAAGCAATCTAGTAAAATTTTCTTAGAACGGAATAAATCTTAAATTACATGTTATCACATGCATAAACAATTAATGACAATTTTTGTTACATTTTGACATACTCCAATAAATTAATTAATCATGCAAAGATGTTATACTATAAAAATATTTAATGTGAAATATAAATCATGACAATTTATATTAAAAACTGATGAACATTAAAAGACAACATAATTGTGTCACATTTAATATCATTATATTGTTAATCTTGACGTCATGCCACGACCAACATATTAATTTGTAGAATTTTAAAAACACCAACATATTTGTAAAATTCTAAAAATGTGTAGTAAACATGTAAAATGGATAGATTCCAATGGGCAGAGAGTTTTATTGAGTTGTAAATATCTAGATTCTTTTAAAAAGAGTGTTCTAAAGAGAAATATCTTAGTCATTTATTAGGGAAGATGATACTTACATAAAGTTTCGGAAATAAGTAACTGTATAGGTAGAATTGGAGTGTGTACTTGCATTGTAAAATACAAACACAATTTCATGTATCTTGTAAATATTTGACTACTATATTTAACCTTACTAAATCCCAAACCCATGGTGTGTGTGTGTGTGTGTGTATATATATATATTCATTAGCTTTGACAAGCTCCAAATGGGAATGATAGTTTGGATTGTAATATTAGGATACTATTCTTACAATCAAAAAACGTTGTCAAAAGTATCACAGAAATGTATATGTGATTGAGCAAAATCTGATAAAATAAAAAAACACAAATATCCCATTAAATATTTAGGTCATGCTAAGTCACGAAACAAGTTTGTAAACTATTGTAATTCTGAAATTGGAATATGATTAAAAAAATAAAATATGTTAAAAAATCATATATATAAAAATTCTTGAGTCTCAAATATAGTGATAGGGTATATATCAAATTACATATAGTAATAATAACCAAACCCTAATAGTTAACATTGCATAAACAATAATACGGGTGAAAATTGTAGAAACCCTAGATGTTTTCTGATTTAATCCCAATAGATTTAATCACAATATGCAGTTATTGACTTTTTCACAGTAGTAATAATATATACTTTGTTACTAAAGTCAAAATGGGTCTTAAGATGTGTATGGATGACTCTGATACCACATGTAAACTAAATTAGGATATCATACACATACAAAAGACACACCGATATAAATACAATTAGGTTAAACATACCTACAAAAGCTTATAAACTGAATAAATCTAATCAACTATTTTGCTCTTCATCTCCGTTTTAATTTGCAACCTGCAGAAAGAAACAATAGAATATTGCTTTGATCTTCCACCCTCTCCACTTTTGCTTAGACGTCTATTCAATGGGGCTAGACTAAACCGAATTAAGCATATGTGTGAGAGTGGGGACCAAGGCTATATATATAGATATTATCTGATAATATTCCTTCCATCAAGGAGTCTATCAGATTACCCATATCATGTATAATCCCTATCATGATAGGTAATTATACGTACTTTATATCCATATCTCAAGGCACATGATCACATGCGATTAAGGTACACCATAACCCAAAACTTTATAAATATCACATCTTTATAGGGTATTCGGTACTCATTATTTGGTCTGAATCATCAATCCGAGTTTTCTTTAAATATCAAGATAAAATAATAATCAATGGAAGCCCAAAATTCTTATAGGTTCTTCTTCCACAAACAATTTCAATGGCTTTGAGAGGAGACTCGTCTTTTGGTTCATGTACATCAAATTACAACTCAAAATTCTTAAATTTTTTATTTTTTTTTTAAAGGTATGTTTTAATTAAAATTGAAGAACAATTTATATATTTTATCTTTCTATCTAATCATATATATATTTATATTGTTTCATTTATAATTAGTACATGAGGAGTTATTATATTTTATATGTTTTCCTAATAGTTCAGTTCTCGAATTTTTTTATTATGATGTGAAAGTAATATGCATGAATATTAAATTTGTTCTTTTCAATAAAATTAGAAAAATTACATGGATAAAATATATGAAATATTATATTTTATGTGCAATATACATATGCCAGTATATATAGATAACTGACGCATATAATCATTGATTAAAATGTCAGTTAGTTATCATATAATTCTTTCATGAATGAATCATTATATATACAATACATAATTAATACATGAGGAGTTTTTATATTTTATATGTTAAATTCAATTTTGATTTTTTATATACATTTCAAAATAAATTCTTCATTTTGCAAAAATATTATATTGTCTTTTTTTTTTTTCTTCTTCTTTTTTCCCAAAGAGTCAACGTTTCCTTTTTAGTTTTTACACACTGTTTTTGATTTCTTTCATTCTTTTTTTTTCCCAAAGAGTTGTTGTTTTAAACAATTTTTAAATTTTAATTTAAATCAATCTTACACTGTAGATTCTAGTTTTTTTTTAATTAAAAAATCAACTTTAATTATATACCTTGTAAGATGCCTATTGTGAAGAGTTTATGTTTCAAAAACTCTGTCATGTTATATGATCTCAAGGGAAAAAAAAACTCTTTCATGTTATGTTCTTCTCTGCAAAAACTTTTTCTCCAACATTGTAAGTGCACTATACTTCTTAAATAAATTTAATATTTAGGTTCCAATTCTTCTCTCCTCTAAAAACTTTTTATGTCTCTCAGTATTTCTTTTTATAGTTCGAATTGTGAGTTTTTAACAAATTAATGTTTGACACAGTAGATGGCGGCATCTCAAGAAAAGGGTAAGAAAGTAGAGACGACACCAAAAGAAGTACCGTCCAAAAAAAGACCACTACTTTGAGACAATCCTATAACATGTAGCTCTACTTCGCCACCATTTTATATATAGGAAATGTTATTGTCCAAGTTAAATCATAAAATTGATATCGATTTCAAAGTTCTTTTACAAGAAATATAAAGGTTGACTGAGTTAGTTGAAGCAATCGAGACATCGAACAATAATGTCATCCGCATAAGTTTTGATAGTGAATAGGAGGATCCATCAGAGGAATATTCTCCATGTTCTTAAACAAAGTGGAATGAATGATCAAGACTTTTTTTTAATGTAATCTATATTATGTTTTATTAAATGTAATGTAAAATAAATGTTCATTGATATTATTAATTGATTAATTGTGTTTGGTAGAGAATATAATATATAAAAGTTATTTTAACGGAATGTTTTTTGAAGAGTTATCTAAAAGAGTTATCATAACTGTTATGAAAAGTTAACATTATTAACGTATATTTTTAATATTATATTTTTTTGTATAAATAGTTGTTTCTAAATTGAAATACATGTTCGGTGAGAATTGTTTTTGTTCTCTTTCACGATAAACTATCTTTTTTAACCACTACAAGAAATGTGGGCTTTTACGACATAGTATTTACGGAGCTTCTTTATTTTGCCTCGTGATTACCACCATTTACGGAGTTTTTAAAAGAATCCTCGTAATTGTTACATGTTTTCACGAGGATTTAGTAGAATCTCCGTAGAAAATGTTTTTTACGGTGTATTAAAGAGGTCGTGAATATTTAGATATATTTACGGCATATTTGTACACTTTTCACGGGATAAATGTTGCTCGTTGATAAATATTACATTTAAGTTCTTTTTTTTTCCCCGTAAATAAGCAATAGTACTTAAATTACTAAAATTACTTTAAAAATATATATAGAAAAGAATTAAAAAAACGAACTTAAGTTCTTTTACGGTGTATTATAGACGCCGTGAATAGATTTCACATCTAAGGCGTATTTTTTGCCCCGTAGATAAGCAATACTATTTTTAGCCTTCCCCTCGCTGGAAACTTAGTGCCAAATAAATTTTTTTTTAATTAAAAAATATTATTAAACATAATTAAGTTCTTTTACGGTGTAATAAAGACGCCGTGAATAAATTTCACATTTAAGGTTTTCTTTTTTGCCCCGTAGATAGGCAATATTTTCCAAATAAAATTTTCCCCGCTTGCGGGAAACTTAGCGCCAAATAGCAAAATAAATGAATTTTTTTTAATAAAAAACATAATTAAAAATTTGACAAAAACGACGTAGTTTTTGTCAATACCTTATATATCCCTTTTCTCTCTCTACTCCCCTTTTATCACGTTGAAGCTAGCCCTAATTTTCCCTCTGTGCTCTCTCTCTTTAGACGAAAAAGATGCAGATGATGATGTCCCTCTGGTTCGCCTCTCTATTGGAGTAGTGAAAGTCCAATCGAAGCAAAGAAAGGCAAATCGAAGAGCCCTAGAAAACCCAAGGAAAGAGTTCTTAATAGAGTTAGTCTGTCTCTCTCTCACTCACTCTCTCTCTCTCTCTGTATATAAATAATTATTTACATCTACAATTTTGCATTATTTATTTATTTGTATATATCGATATTGCTTGAGATTTCTATGTGTTAATTTGGGTTTGGGTGATTTATTTGTTTTTCTTCTTAAATAGAGTTAGTCTGTCTCTCTCTCACTCACTCTCTCTCTCTCTGTATATAAATAATTATTTACATCTACAATTTTGCATTATTTATTTATTTGTATATATAGGTATTGCTTGAGATTTCTGTGTGTTAATTTGGGTTCGGGTGATTTATTTGTTTTTCTGCAGAATCACCAGCTGAGTTTTTTACTGAGAGTAAGAACATTGCTGGGTTTGATAATGTGAGTTTCTTAGCCTCCTGTATAATTTCTGTGGGTTAGAATTTTAATGGTTTTGAGGCTATTTTTTGGGATTTTTTGTGAAGGGTATTTTTTATTTATTTATTTTTTTTTTTTCAGTACTTGTATTAGTTTGTAGCTGAATAATTTTGATATGTACTATTTGTTGCATTAAATATATAATCTCTCATATGTGATGATGGAAGCATGGTGTTAGTATTAGGAGAGTAATTGGCGAATTTATATCTAGTCCAGTGCCTCGATTGAATTAATTTGATTGGAAAAACTTTTTTGTTGTAAATTTCTGAAATTCTTTTTTTTTTTTTTTTTTTTTTTTGGGGGGGGGGGGGGGGGGGAGGGGGGAAGTTAGAAATTTTCCATTTATTTCTCTATGTGGGTGAAAACTAGATAAATATTCGCCTACTAAGAGAATTTGCAAATTTAAATTGTCTGAAGTTGGTTGTTAAATTCAGTGAATTAAGGGCAAAGTCAAATTCCGGATATCTGTATAGAAATCTGTTAGTACAAGTTCGTAGCTGTTCTTTTTCCTTCAATCGTCAATTTCTGCATTTTATTTTGCTTTCAGCCAGGGAAATCCCTCTACAATACTGTGAGAGAACTTGTTGAAAATGCTCTTGATTCAGTAGAATCCATATCTGAGCTTCCTGTAGTAGAAGTAACATTGTAAGTGCTTTTCATTTGTGCATATTCCTACTATAGATATCAGCATGACTTAGGTAGGCAAGCTTTAACATATGAGATAATCAAGCATGTCATTTAATACTTTAGTTTTACTATTTTCAATTCTTTGATGCTTTAGTGAAGAAATTGGAAGAAGCAAGTTTAATTCTATGATTGGTCTTGTTGATCGTGAACACGTTGATGAGGAACTTTATGATGATTTCGAGATAGCCAAGGCTTGTGAGGTGTGGGCCTTATACCTAAAATAGCCGAACAAGTATACCCACAGCTTCCCATTTTTAGGTGTTATCAAATCCACAATTTTGTCTTAAAAGTTTTAAAAAATGTGGCAAATTAGTTTTAAAAAATCATCAACAAATGGCTTGAATAGATAAAAATATTTTTATCAGTTGGTCACATGATTTGTTAGGTTGAAGAAAAAATTTACTGCCATGATAGATTTTGTGATGTATCCATTTATTGTACTCTGTACGCTGCTATACCCCAACCTTGACTATACAATATATAGTATTGTGGCATTTAATTCGATGGATAGGATTTTCATTGATTGAGCTTTTATTGGTCCACATTATTGATATTAATTACATTTCACCATGGGTAAAGGAAGCAGAAGGGGTGTGTACATATTTAATCACTTATTGATACTTGTATAAACTTTTACTTATTTCTGGAAGCTGTGTGAATATATCTATCATGTATAGCGCACATATTTCTCATAAACCATGGATAATTTTGATCGACAAGAGTGATTCTGCAAAGGACATTCATGGTAATCATCCAATTTATTAGCACCCTTTAGACTAGAGCCAATCACACCTTTACATAATTCCTTGAATTTTAACATTGATTTAATAATTCACATTTGTAAATTGTGGCTAGTAGCAAGCTACCTCTTTACTATGTAATCATTTCACCATTCATCAACTGGCTGCTTGCCCTATTATATTGTCATCAAATATTTGTCCATAATATAGACATGTCACATAGATGAGACCAATAAGCTGAAGGCCCAACAAATTTTAAGAAGAGAGAAAAACTAAATAAAAATTAAACAGGTAGGATCGTATGATCCTCTGATTCAAATCGTAACTTTGACAACCATGTTTGTTACTGACTCTTACTAATGTAAAACGTGCTTCAATTTAATGCCCTACTTGTTGAGGATCTCTTAAAATCAAATATTGTATATTTTCAGGTGCAATCACTGGAGCTATAACAACTCCTCTTGATGTCATAAAAACTAGATTAATGGTTCATGTACAGATAATGGATCTTTTTTCTTACTTTTCTTTCTGTCTTAATCTTTTTCATAGAAGGGGAGTAATGCAAATTCTTTCTTCATTTCATCTTTTCAACCTTTGCAGGGGTCAGCAAACCAGTACAAAGGTATATTTGATTGTGTTAGGACTATCATTAGAGAAAAAGGGACTCCTGCTCTTCTAAAGGTATGCTCTTCCACGCTACGCCTTTTATCCCATAAGATGCAATTCAAAGTATAGTAATCATTCTTTGTGTTATTTTCTCTCGTTGCTCTTTTCAATTTACATGATAGCATGGGAAACTATTAAGAAAAATGTCCTAATTTTGTTAAGATAGATAGCATTTCTAACTTACGGACAATGAGGGTCATATTTGAATAGGAATTGACTTAAATTAAAATTATATAAAACACTCTTAATCAAAACTAATAGATACATATATAGAAAGAGATTGACGAACCTTGATTTTTTGCTCCAAATTGATGTGTATAGCCATCTGAAATTCGAAGAAATTGTGGATTCAAAATAGGAACCCTAGTTTCTTCATAGAACGAACAAATACAAGCAATCTTCGATGCCTCCCTCAATGAATTGTCAAACTTTGCATCAAATTAGAGCAAGGATTAGGGTTCTTTTATGGAGATCTTCGTTTCAAAAACTCATGTCTGACAGCTTCAACAACTTGAATAAGTTAGCTTCAAATCAAATCTCATACATCTACACCATATCAAAATAATTTGTGAAAATAACACCTAGAACAACCCACACATCTACACTTTCATACACACATATATGCATACACGAAAAATAATATCTAAAAAGAAGGCAAAATACCCAAACTCTGTCACACATCTACAACACAAGATCTAATCCACCAACACCATACCAAAGTAAAATAAAACAAGATAATTAAGGACCAAAATCAATAAACTAAAATACGCTCAAAGTGTAATGAGAGTTATTTCATTACCAACTTACTGTCACACCCCAAAACCATAGGGCGTGATAATAAGGTTAAAACAAAAAAAAAATGGAACAGCAGTTTTCAGCTTAAGAAAATTCTGCGCAGCGGTTCCTCAAAAAAACATAGAAAATTCAATTATTATCGAAATGAAACAAACTAAATTTTTTTAGAAACTAGACTCAGATGACAATGTGACCGAGTCACTCCCGGATGCTAGAAAAACACCAAGGAAAACAGTTTTTGGAAGGAAGAAAGCTCTCACAGCTTGTGCTGAAATGGAACCAAGTGTAAAACTTTGGCCTGCTTAGTCTTTTAGAGAGCCAATAAAATTTTGGGGCCTTAACCTTTAGAAACTAGACACTTGAAATAATAAAACTGGAAACTTTCATAATTTATTGATTTCGGGAAGGCCGTCAAATTCTTTTCTCAACTTCAGTTTCCAAACTGTGACCAGAAACCAAACAGCAGATGATATAAGATTTTTTAAAAAATATCCACCAATCAAAAAATTATAAAAATTTTGTGAGACACTTTATACACAAAGGAAAACATATGGTAAAAATTTCACAGCGTTTGAAGCACTACAACCTCTGATTAAAATTCGTTTCCAAGAAAGTACTAGAGGAAATTTAAAACAGATTTTTTTTTTCTTTAAATAAAACCCTCTAACAGAAAATTCAGAGCTTACCCCCATGAACAACTTATATAATACATAGGCATAACAAAGATCTAAAGAGGCTAAGAATATATATATTGCATAAAGTCATCCATAGAAAGATAATTTCAGTCCAAATTTGTACACCCAAAATAAAGAGTCACAGCTCTGATGCCCAGTCACTAAGTACATATGCTACCATTAGCAGGCTATACACAAAACATCTAGATACAGTACCCTGTCCTAAAGAACACATAGTAGAGAGCATATTGTCATCTTTACTCTAGCACAACAACCACGACCTTAACATTGTTTCATAAGGCATCAAACATGAACAAAATAGTACTTCAGGCTAATATTTTACACAAAAACACCAAGCAGAAGATGCTCCACAAAAGGATCCCATCTATGGGAACTCAAGCTCGGGTCTAGCATTGCCGTCCTGAGCACCAAGACCTGAAAAATAACAAGGGTGAGACAATGCCCAGTAGGAAAGCCTTTAACAAATGCCTCCATGAGGTTTTAACTTTTAGGTACATGATCTGATTAAGCAGAATTATTTTGGCGTAAAATTGATAATATACATCAGTCTACCAACATGCTAAGTTCTGATTGGAAAACAATTTAACCATGTAGAGTTCTGAAATAAAATCATAAGCAATACTTGTATGTAACCAAAACTCAGATCAATACCTTTGAACGATGCGACAGAAGAAGCAGTGGTAATATATATTTCCTACCTATCTTATATTTTTTAAATTTCCATTTATAAACATGCTTAAATGCATAACAACAAACATGTTTAAAATATGAAATTTCATAAACAAATGAAAGAGTACACCAAAACCCAACCTAAAGGCACAAGCTCTCTTCGAGATGATAGAGTCACTCATGTACTTGGTCCAGAACGTAAAGGTCGAGTTAGAGGCCTTGGTTTTGGAGCAACAATCTCTAAAATTGAGGCAAATGGTTTTCAAAGGGTGCAAACAAAAAGGGTAGAAGAAATAGTTGAACAAAGAGTAGAACAAATCAAACATGAAATGAGAAATGAGATTATGAATGAGATGAAAGCCTTGTTGGTAAGTGTTACAACAATTTATATACGTATTATTTTCTGCCTATATAGCATTTGAATTTAATGTACTAGTTTTTTTAATCCATGTTTTCATTAATTGTAGTCCCAAAATGCTAGCGTTGGTTCTCAGTCTAATGCTATGCCAAGTCCTATTATAGAAGATCTACAAGGTTTAAAATGTGAGTTGTTACACTGGAATGGGTCAGGTGCAGTTGTTGCAAAGGCTGAGATAGCAACAACGGATCCCAATGCGTTAGAAGATCATTTTCCAATTGGTCCAGATTGTTGGAAAGTATGGATTGATGATATCTTGGTCGGCGACTGTCCTTTGTATCGAGCAAGCCTAAATGGAAATTTTTATCTTCGTGATGCTAACACAAGCTCGGTTGTATGGCCTAAGAAATATGTGAAAATTATTCAGGTCAATTAGTCATTCATTAACTTATTATTATATTTCTTAAATTAGTCATACGATCTGATTTTTTATGTATTTGTTTGCATTACATTTTTGAAATTTTTTTTTTTTTGACAGGATTGATTATTACCAGTTCATTAGGAGCAGAAGAATCAGAATTTCTATGATTCCAGTTTACAACAAAGGTCAAATACTAAGCTTCTTTTATGATTGCACAATTTTAATGCTTTTTATACTCATACTTAGGGGGTCACGTGCCTTTAAGTGACCAATATTGCGGTGTATCTTGAACTTTATTACCTTATTGGTACATCGGCCCGTGTGGAGGCTATTAAATTTTATTTCTTGTTTTAAAATGTTGAAAGCATGGGACTATGGGATCATCGTATGTGGAGGTTTTGATTGATTGTTGTGGAGGAGAAGTTGTTGATGTCATGAGATTTTTCTTGGATCGATTACGTGTGCATGATTGATATTTTTATTAAATAATTTTGTGAATTAAAAAAAATAATATAAAGTGCTTTTAAAAAAAGAGAATTGTAACATTATATGGAGTTTTTATATTCAATCTATTTAGTTTGCTCTATTTCATAATTCTTTCAAAAATATGCACAAGAGTAGAAGTAAAATTCTATTATGAGGAGTCAAAATGTATGATATAAGGTATGTTTTGCATCACTATGACCACTTTGACTGTTCAATTTCATTAATTGATGATTTAAAAATATGATAAGAACTTCATTTATACCATCTTTCCACTCCATCCGAATTTGAAAAAGCCAAATGCAAACACAAAGCCGCCAACAAACAACCACCACTGAGAATAGTATGAGAATAGTAAGTTGTGAGTCATCACTTTTAAGAGTCAAAAGAGTCGTGTGTTGAATGAAGAAATCACAAAGTATAGAAATTATTGATGGGAAGGAGATTTCTTCAAAACTTTGGGCCCCCACAAAACAAACACAAATGCACCTTTCCTTTTCTATATAGAATGACAGCAATATGCATATATCAAAAGAGTTAAAACTAAGTCATGAAACATTTGATTTATTATTATATGTGAAGATATTCATTATCATTTAATTCAGAAAAAAAATTATAAAAAAAATTATATATTGACATTTGATGAAAATAAGATGTACTTGTGATGAAAATATTAAAAGATCACTAACTATTGGTTTTTATATGTTGAAGTGTACCCAATGTTAAACCAGTAACTTCATAATGTAGCTTCAAAACAGACCTTTACTTGTTTCCCCCATCCTAGGTATCTTCAAAAACACTAGCTCAAAAGAATAGCACAATGATAGGAGCAAGATAAAATAGTTTCTCTTCACAAAGGCTTAAACCCCAAAATTGAGGTTAGACAAGTCTTTTCACAATGCAGCTTCTGTTCAGGTCTTCAATTAACTCCCACAGCCTTGTATCATCAAATTATACTTGCTTGATTGTTTAGAACACTTTACATAGCAAGTTACAGCAATAGGCACACACAAGCAGGCTTAATCCCACCAAAACCTAGCTTTTAAGCTTTCAAGGGCAACTTTGTGATTTAAGCTTAGGAACACCTCACAGTCCACTCCTCTAGTCTTTAATAGGCTAGATACACTTGCTTAGGTATTAATAACCAATTAACAAGCAAGGTATATTCCAATGCAAGGTTACAACACCATCTTGTGTTAAAACACTGAATTTCAGTTTTAAAAAGAAAACATATATAAATTAAACTACCAACAAACTGAGATGTAGTGTTCATGAATTTCAGATTTGCTCATAATTATGAGATAAAGAGACTACATATTATGATATTGTAGTGTTCATGAATATAAATGTCAATACCCCTTTCGAAGCCAAGTTAATCATTTTTCTGCTTAGAACAATGATAGTATTATTTATTGCCCATGCAAGATAAAATGCATGCTAAGAGTTCTAAAGCAACAATATATACATGATTGCTGATACCAGAAATGCAGCAATCTTGAGAATTCAGGATCTCTCTAGGAAAGCAATTAGATTGATTTACACATGAGGGAAAGAGATAAATTAACGATGCAAATTCAACAATTTTACAATTATTCTTAATTCTAAATCAGTCCTAGTCTATAGTCTGCATCTAAGCAGGGAATACCGTTAACAAGAATATGAACATCCGGCACTCCCTTCAAACCCCCTAAAAGGGAGGGAGAGAGAAAGAGAGATTAACGGCATGAATCTGACCATTACACTATACCACTTCCCTTCCTCCACATGCACAAACGTTTCATTATATACCCTTGTATTTGGATAGGGTAAGGGTTATTACAAATGCTCATTATTGTGTCAGGTAGGGCGAGTCCCAAGTAAATGACATAAAAAGCGGCTAAAACCGCCATAAAGAAGCTGGCAAAAGAGGAATGAATTGGGGTCTAATGGAGAGAAAGCTTAGATCTGTTTCTTCCCTCAAGGTTAGGCCAAATTACAGGCAATACCTTTAACGTTTTAGAAATTACAGATTCCTCCCTCAAAGTTGGCTCCGCTATGCCCTTTTTTCAGCTTTGTGTTCTATTTTACAGAATTTACAGAGATAAGATAGAAGCCAAAAGAAGAAAGGAAGATAAATAATTTGTGTTCTTTTGTTTGATACTTGAAAGTGAGAAATTGGAGAAATAAATAAATAAAAGAAGAATAAAGAAGGGAAAAAAAGGTAAGTAAGTGTGGAGGGTGGTTTAAAATTTTGCTTGCATTGTTGAGACTAATTGTGGATAGTGTGTATTTTATATAGAAGTTGATAAAATATTCACTGGTTGGAGAAGATCTCTAACCAATCCATTATAATTACACATATCCCCAGTCTCCAACTGGGTTAGGGTCATAGGGCTGGCAATTGTCATAACAACCTCATTAGCTTAGATTCAAGTCATGTGTGATGTGT
The DNA here is from genome assembly GCF_030987335.1 of Cornus florida. NCBI lineage: Eukaryota > Viridiplantae > Streptophyta > Magnoliopsida > Cornales > Cornaceae > Cornus > Cornus florida. The sequence continues at coordinate 62,758,210 of NW_026775572.1, read as the reverse complement.
CCATAGAAGGTCCACTTTCCTAAACCAAACTTCAACTTGTTAAGATGTTGGTGGGTTGGTTTGGTGGCTAAGAACTAGCCACTGCATATATGCCATAAAAATGATACAGGTCATTGTGGATAGTGTAGAAGTTGATAAAATATTCACTGGTTGGAGAATATCTCTAACCAATCCATTATAATTACACATATCCCCAGTCTCAAACTGGGTTAGGGTCATGGGGCTGGTAATTGTCATAACAACCTCATTAGCTTAGACGCAAGTCATGTGTGATGTGTCCATAGAAGGTCCACTTTCCTAAACCAAACTCCAACTTGTCAAGATGTTGGTGGGTTGGTTTGGTGGCTAAGAACTAGCCGCTGCATATATGCCATAAAAATGACACGGGTCATCATCCTTCTTTCTCTAAGCAAATAGTGTGTGTGTGTGTATATATATATATATATATATATATATATATATATATGAATATAGTATAGAATAAAAAATAAAATAAGAGGAGAGGTTTTGGAGTAACGAAGCCTTCTGAAGAATAACTACAACAACCAAAATTGAAAGAGGGGTTTACCCAATCAATGTACCTACTATGTCACTAGACCTTTTTAATGTAAAAAGATTGAATTTTTGAAAGAAAATGAGAGTTCTGAGTTAAACATATTCGAGTTCCCTTTGGCGTACCGTAGAGTGTTTTAATGAGAAAAGATTGAATCTTTGATTGAAAAAACCTCAATCAAGGTACCTGTTATATCACTAGACCTTTTTTAATTCTAAAAGATTGAATCTTTGAAAGAAATTGAGAGTTTTGAATTAAACTTATTCGAGTTCCCTTTAACGTCCCGAAAAAGTCCACTCCCTTAGTCTTCGATAGGCTAGATACACTTGCTTAGGTATTAATAACCAATTAACAAGCAAAGGTATATTCCAATGCAAGGTTACAACAGCATCTTCAATGTTAAAACACTGAATTTCAGTTTTTTAAAAAAAAACATATATAAGATAATATATATATATATATATATATATATATATATATATATATATATATATATATAAGACTTGACTTGTATTTAAAGTTTCAGATTTGCTCATAATCGTTGCACCAAAAACCTACATTGTTTCCGATTTGTTTCAGATTTGCTCATAATCATGAGATAAAGAGACTACATATTATGATATTGTAGTGTTCATGAATATAAAGAGATTATGATATTGTCTGTTCTCATACATCCTTTCAAAAATCTAGTATTCAATTAAGGAAAATTATCTGCTTCAAATATAAAAGCAGATTTAAGGAAAAAATTCTTAGCAAAATGTTTGTGTTTGATTCATAAAATGATAATCTTGTTATTTCCTTTTTTATTAGCATTCTGAATTTAAGACTTGTGTGATATAGTTACTTTCTTGGATTTTGCAGCTACTTCCTTGGATTTTGCAGCTACTTCCTTGGATTTTGCAGCTACTTCCTTGGATTTTGTACAATGAGCTGGTTTTTTGACAAGTGCAGACTGAAACTCAAGTGCTAGAAGGTTTATCAATTTTTCAACAGAAGTGTTAAGAAATTGATGATTTTCTTGACAGATGGATGTATTTTTTATTTTGGAACATTGATAAATGATGATTTGTAAAAATGTTTTAACTCTTTTGATATATTTAATGGGATATGTATGTTTTTTGAATTGAAATGAATTATAGCTGAAAGTGATGTGAATTATAGGTAGTGGATGATTAATAGGAATTAATTAAGGGTGCATTATTTATAATATATATATATATATATATATTTTATTTACGGGGAGCTTGAAATACCGTAAATAAGTGAAAATCTTCCTTAAATAACTTTTCTACGGCATGTACGGCAAGCCGGGAGAATGGTTTATATTATTTACGGGTTCCTAAAATTTGCCGTAGAAAAGTTTTCTACGGCATGATTTAATGCCTCGTGATATTATTTACGGGTAGTTAAAATTCGCCTTAGAAAATTTTTCTACGGCATGGTTTTGTACCTCGTGAGATTATTTACGGGTGGTTACAACTTGCCGTAGAAAACTTTTCTACGGCAGCCGTGGGTACCTCGTGAGATTATTTACGGGTAGTTATACTTCGCTGTAAAAAAATTTTCTACGGCAGGCGATGGTGTCTCGTGAGTTTTCTACGGGTAGTTACAATTCGCCGTAGAAACCTTTTCTACGGCATGCCTCGGCACCTCGTAGGTTAATTAAATAAAATTTAATATATATAAACAAAATTATTTTCTACGGCGACTCTATTGTTTTTCTACGAGGTAGATTTTTTCTCGTAAAAAAAATTGAGTATTTACGGAACCCTCATACAAGAGTGCCTAGAATGCGCCGTGAATAGGTTTCCACGGCGTTTTTTGCCCCTCGTAGAAGCCCTTTTTTCTTGTAGTGAACATAATAAAATGTGTGTATGAATCCATTTCTATCTCTTATCATCTTTGTGAAAAAAAAAAAATTTCTCTTTGAAAAGAATTGTATGCAAATTGAAATACATGGTTAGAACTCATTTTTTTTTTTTTTTTTTTTGAGAACTTTGTGATTTCATAGAGTTTATTCTCTTGGATATTATTTTGAGATATTTTTGCAATATATTAATAAATGTAACATAACTTTTTGTTTTTTGTTTTTTGTTTTTTATTTTATTTTAAAATTCAATGTATTTTTTTCTTTCTCATGTATCAATAATCATATAAGGACTCTCTTTATCACTTCAAAGTTTTATTTTTTAAGTTATTTATTATTGATTGTTTACGTAACTTATAAAAGAAAAACTAAACTACTTAATGACTTAATTACAATCTCAACAACAAACACACCTTTTAAAAGTCATCTCCTTACTGCAAAACACTTCTAATAACTAGACAGAAAGATGATTAAGACCCTCATATAAATCATATTAGTAGTTGTATGACTTTTTTTAATTCTTCATATTAATAGTTATTACTCAAAAAATTAATTTGAATTAACATCTATTCCATTAATCTAAATTAAGTCTAATTAAATTATTTTTTATTTGTATACAATTGTGATGACCCTGGATTTTTTACAAACCCAATGTGTCCTATGATGACCCAAAACGGATCCAATATGTTTTATGGTTTAGTTATACCATAATATTATCGTGAATTTTTTTTTTTTATTACGATGTGAAAATAATATGCATGAATATTAAAATATGAAACTTAACATACCATAATATGAAGTTTAGACAGTTTAGGAAAATCATGGGGGGCATTAAGTTAAGGAAACCAAGAAGAAAATCCTCAAAGTGATGACCAGATAGTCCATACCCTTCAGCATAGGTTTGGATTACTGTTTGATTCTTGCAAAGTTGAAAAATAATTAAAATTGAAGTGCTCCCAGATACGAGCCTAAATTGTCGATGATACTGCTTGACATGAGTATAAACTGTCAACTTGAACTCCTTGATATAAGTTTAAACTATCTCCCAAAAAAAAAAATGACACTTATTGACACGAGTATAAACTGTCTACTAGAAGAAAAAAAATCAAAACTCCTTGATACGAGTATAAATTGTTAACCTGAAGAAAAAAAAATCAAGAACTCCTTGACACGAGTATAAACTGTCTACCAAAAGAAAAAGAAAAAAAAAATGAAGAACTCCTTGATACGAGTTTAAACTATCTATCTGAAAGAAAAAAAAAAAAAAAAAATCAAGAACGCCTTGACACGAGTTTAAATTGTCTACCTGAAAAAAAAAAAAAAAAAAAAAAAAATCAAGATGATACAAGTATAAACTATTTGGAAGAAAAAAAAAAAATTTGAACTACGTGATGACTTGATCCCTGTTCAGGATACATAGGCATCTTGGAGATCTGTTCCAACTTTAGTCAACCCAACCAAAAAAAAAAAAAAAAATCTCAACAATGCTCATTGATACGAGCATAAACTATTTTCAAATTTCAAATTGGTCCATGTCAAACTAAAACGACTTCTAAGCCTTCAAAAAAATTGGAGAATGTAAAGTCAACAACGCTCCTTGATATGAGCTTAAATTATCTTCAAATTTCAGGCCAGTCCACACCGAACTCAAGCTTGGATTACATAAGGCTTTGCCAAGATAAGGTGAAGCTCCATCTTCAAAGAGGTTTACACTAGTACAAACCGTCAACTCCAAATCAAGCTCTGTTTTCAAAACTAATGCATAAGTGCACTTGTACATAGTCAAGTTCTTGTGGAGATTATGTTCAAGCCCACTTGCGTAAGCTATTAACTTGAAGTCAAATTTCACATTCGAGAGTGATGTCTAGATGCACAAGAACATAAAATCAAATTCTAGTGGAGTTTTGTATTCAAAGGTGGATGCACAAGCATACTTATGCAACATGTTAAGATTCTGATGGAGTTTTGCTGAGAAGTTTGTTAAGTTTACTTTATTTGGGATCTTGGTCAGAATTTGATTGCCTTCACCATTCACTTCATTCTTGACTTTTACTAAAGTGGATTTCTCTAATATATATATATATAACAGCGAAACAATGGGTCCTGACGGACTAGATGCATTCCAATGGAACAATGGGTCCTGATAGACTAGATGCATTCCAAAAGAACAATGGGTCCTGATGGACTAGATGCGTTCCAATGGAACAATGGGTCCTGCAATGACTTAGTCATTTTCCTTCCTTTCATTTTTTCTATGATTTCTTTTTTCGTCTTTTTTCCTATTTCATCTTTTTCCCGTTTACTATTTTTCCTTACATAACCTCACTTTTTGTGCCTGGATTTGATTCCGGCTTTGCATGCATTCATGATATTTAAATTCCATGACATCTATATTTTCACTTTTGTAGAAAAGCATACTAAGTGTTTACTTTTTTTGTAAAGGGTATAGATGCATAGTTTCTTAGAAATATTATTGACTTTTGGGGTTTTAGTGCAATTAAATAAAATATTATTTTTCGTCTTAGGGTCCATTTTTCAATTTAATTTAGAAGATGTTTTCGAAAAGGACCTTCTTGTAATTTTTGAAAAGCATGATAAGTGTCACACTCTTATTGGTCCACTTCTTGACTTTGGTGTGAAGACACTTTGATGCCTTGGATGATGACACATGGAGGGTAGAGATTCACCCACCTGTTGGCCTAGGATAGGAGCACTTGTTGGCTTCGATAGTTGACAAGTGTCGGCTTAGGTTTTAGCCTAGGAAGGAGCCATGGATTGGTAACAAGTGTTGGCACCAAATTTAGTCTTGCATTAGTGTGTGTGTGAGAGGTAGTGTAAGAGCACATAGTGAGTGCATGAATATTAGATCCTCCACTCACCACATTCATTTGATCTTCCTCACCACTTTGCTCTCAAACCCTAACGTCGCCTCTATTGAAGGAATAGCTTGGTTTAAAGCCTTAGACTTCATTTTGGCCTCCTTTCACAAACCTTAGACCATAGAGCTTGGAATACAAAAGCTTTGCCTCACCTTCCTCTTCATAACCTTAGAAGGAAGACTTGAAATTCCTTTGCTTCCCTTAGGTTCAAGAGGAACAATCCTCTTGTGAGGTAGGGGGTGATTTATGTTATGTTTTTGATGTTTTATATGCCTTATAACTTAGTGTAAATTGAATACATGTCTTTAATCTAAATTTTACGTTGATAATTAATAGTACCTCGCATGAAATTAAGCTAAAACATGATTTTTGGAAAGGCTATGATTTGATTCATAACTTATGGTAACTTGGAGCCATTTAGGGTTGTTTTGAAATCTAGAGAAATGAACTAATTAATTTAATTAATTTTCATTTAGATATTCGTATGATTTAACTCAAGTTTTGAAATAATTTATGTAATGGTCATGATAGGTTCTTCAACATTTATTAAATTGGGCATATTTGAATGAGAAATGAAATCTAGAGAAATTAATTATTTTATTTAATTAATTTCCATCTTTGTTGTATTAATGATTTGAGCATGTATTTTATATTGATTGCATGTTTAAATCATGATTTAGACTTATATCATATTTGTGAGATTATGTTCTTGATATTGAATAATGTTGTTAAAGAGTGTAACAAGTTGTGCAATGATGATTCAACATTCTTCATGCCATAGTAGTTGTGAATTTAGAGAATGTATTGTGTTTCCAAAATTGGTTTGTGCAAAATAGATGGTTTTACATTGTATATATATGTTATGTTAATATATGTACGTTGTTACACAAATTGTTGATTTTGGAAACTTGGGACGTCGTTGTTATGACTACGGCTAGGGCATGGTTCTAGTACGGGGGATTGTCCCCCTACAATTCTAGTGCGCACATAGGGAGGTTACCCATGGGCTAGTAACCCTAAAGTAACTATGTTGTCGGTCTAATCCGGCGTGATGTCCGAGTATCCACTTTGGTTTGATTTCGCACTTTAAATTCCAAGTTGATAACTTTGTGAGTTTACATCTTATTGTGTTATGTTGGAAAAAAAAAAATTTCCTAGTTAGTACTCACACACACGTCTTCATTGAGACTCGAACCCTTGACCTCTCTTTGAGAAGTAGGGGCTTGGTACCGTTAGGCTACTGGCCTATTGGTTGTTTTGGAAATTTTAATGTTGGTTAAGCATTATGGATTGATTTACATGAATTGTAAAGTTATATAAATTTCGGTGTATGCATACTCATTCCCTATGAGTAAACTTGTTTACTCACCCTAAAGTTATCGGGTTGTTTTTCAGGTAAAGAGACGTTATTGTGGGATGCACAACACCCCTAGGCTTGCTTGACTATTTGGAATATTTTTGTTATATTAGAATATGCACTTGGTAGCATATCATGCTTCATTTGGTTTATTATGTCAAACATGCATTTATTGCTCAAACTATGTAATGTGCACTTAAGTGTACCTTTTGATATTCTTTAGATGTGTATATAATGGGGCCAAGGGCCAAAGATACTTACATGACAAGTATGCTAATTTAACTTCAAAGTTGTTTATGGAAATTATGAGATTGTTAGGGTTGATGGGTCATATTTTGCATATGACATGCTACGAAGCCATAGGCCATTATAGCGCGTTTATTTCATCGTTTTACATATGCGTGCATGTTTACATTTCATAAAACTCTCAAGCTTTAACTTTGGAACTATTTTTGGATGATTTATGAATTTTTTTGCAAAATTCATGCATTGGAGTATGAATTAAAGTTCCCCTTTGATTTGGCATGTTATGGATGCTTGTATGAGGCTAGGGAATGTTTTTAAACTTGTTTCGGGGCATATGGAATACATGTATAACCTTAGGATTAGGCCGAGCACCTTCCTCAAACATTACAGTAGCTTTGTCTATTGTTACAAGGTGCATTAGCCGGCTGACAAGCCTTTGAGACCAATTCCAGTAGCCTCTTTAGTGATAATGGTAATTTTAACTGGCTGATGATTGGGTTTTGGTTGGCTGATGCTTGAGTTTTAGCCGGCTGACCCTTGCCATCGGTCGACCAATCCTCCCTAGAACTTTCTCTTTTCAATTTTTCTTGGATAGTTTTCTTGAGTCAACTTCATAGGTCCATATCTCACTCATTTTAAATCCAATTCAGTTCATTCTTAAGTCTAAATTCAAGAGTTTGAAGTTAGCTTTTAAATGGAGAATGGCATTTAGTTTTATTGTCGTATCTTTTTCGTCCGAACTCTGAATTAGGTGATTCTTGAGTCTAAATTTGTTTATTTTTTGTTGTCTTTCCAATGGTGTACATGATGGCACCCATTTTTGTATAAAATGACCATTTTTTCCTTAGCCCAATTCTTGACGGGTCTTAAAATCCTAGCTTATGTCTTTCTTCTGCAGAGTCACGGGACTTCTCAGTAGATTATTATTATGTCTTAGGGATGATGTACATCTCAAAAGGCTTGTTTATATTTTTGCTTTAGCATTCTGAATCTGTTAACAGGTCATCATAGGACGCACTGGGTTTGAAAATCCAGGGCCTTCACAGGTGGTATTAGAGCTCCTATATTCGAAAACCTTAGACAATACGTTTTGGGTGTATATCATGCTTTCATTGATTTGCTTTGATATGTTTATATGCTACTTGTTTTGGTATTATAACATATTTACGTGTTTGGTTTGATAACATGTCTATGTGCTTATGTGACAGTATGTCTAAGAATCTAACTTAACTGTTTTAGCATGCTGTGTATGCTAGTAGGCCTTAGCATGTGTTTAAGCTTGTTTGGTGCTGGCATGATGTATATGCTTATATAATTTAGCATGATTGTATGTTGCATGCATTTCATGCTTCTATTATATGCTACTTCTTTCATGCATTCATGGCGTGAGTTGCATTAGGTCTTAATGACTTGCGTTGTTATTGACCTTGTCCTTTATGTGTGTAGCACATGGTTTTGACTCGCGAAATGTTTTCTCGTCATGTCAGAGTGGATGAGCAGGTTAAGGACACAGAGCTTATTAGGGATTTTCCTAGTAGGGTCAGGGTTTTAGCTCGGGTTGTGGATGCTAATCCACCTCAAGTATATGCTACTGAGGAGTAGGTTGTAGACACCAGGCTCACATGGGGTCCAGGGAAGCCCAGGACTCGACCTCATGGCGTGGATCCAAATCCTCCACGACCGCCGATATATAAGGAGTAGATCACATAGGGAGTGGCTTTGGGAATGTCAGAGTCCATTCAGTAGATGTTTCGTCAGCATATTGCAGGGATGCAGATTCTAGTACCAGTATTAGCTCTGGTACTACTTGTTAATAAGGCATTGGACTATTTCATGATGTTACAGCGGGTTAAGATTGACCAATTTGCGGGGAGTATGGATCCACTTGCTTTAGAGGCATGGCTTGATCTCTATTGGTCCTAAGTTATCTTCAGTGACTTCAAGTATGATTTCTATCTATATTGTGTGTTGAAATAAGGTCCAGGGATTGTATTATCTTTTACTACCTTGTATCACATTGTACTCAGTGGTTTGTAATAGTGCACTGCAATGGTTCAACTAGTTTTGATCAAAAACACTGTGACAGTGAAGGTTTAGCACTTTAGTTTTAGTTACAAGTGCTCACAGGGATATTATTATCTTTTCTCAGTTGTATTTCATATATATTCGTATGCTAAGGTACTTGCATTGCACTGAATAGCCTTTAGTGAACCTGCATTGTAAATTATATAGTCTTAGGACTATCTGTTGACTGAGAAGAATTAAAACTATTACAAGGGTATTGTGGTTTTTTCCAGCTGTTCTCAAGAGTGTTCCACGTTTCAGTGGTCCAAGTGAGATGATATATGCAGAAATATTGCATTGCTTAAAGGCTAGGTTTGGATATAATTGGAATTCTATACTTAAACTTGTAACTTACTGTAGCTGGTAAGAATAGTGACAAATTAGCTGAGTTGGCAGGCCCACATTGGTGCATTACTCTGAAAATATCTGAAATATGCTCTCTTAATCATTGGCTAGAGGTGATAAGTGTATGTCCTCGGTGTGTAAGGCTTGTGTAATTCAGTGTCAGTATAAATATGCTATTATAGTGGCTTTTAGGGTTCAAGCCTTGTGAAAAGTTGAGAAAAGTGAGCTGCTGCCAATAGTCTCTCGAGACCTTTGAATAAACAAGTTTTTCTGAGTGTTTTCATGATGATCCTTTCAAGAAAAACCTATTGAATCAACTCAAGAGTATGTACAAGGTTTTGAAATGCTGTTATTGTCAAATTTACTGCTGCAAGGGCTAGATTGAGTAGTGACTTTGTGTTTCAAGCTGTTGTGGTCTATTCTGAAGGTTGACACAGGTATAAATAATCTTTTTACACTTGCTCAGACTGTGTTTGTGTTGAGAATATGATGAAAATGAATTTGGACAGTGTGGTCAATAATTAAGCTTATTTTTCTAAAATAATCTTGGATTCAAATGATGTTAGATTATACTTAGCTATTTCATGATGATCTACGCTGCTAACAAGTATATTTTGATGAATTAAGATTGTTAAAGTTGAGCTTATAACAGAAATATGGTATGCTTTGATTTTAACTTTGAGGCTGAAGCTATTTTATGTTGAAGATATTTTGTGTTGAGGCTATTTTGTGCCGAAGGTGTTGTGTGCTAAAGCTAATGTGTGCTGAAGCCATTATGTGCTGAAGCTGTTTAGTGCTCAAGCAAGAACCGTGACTGAAATTTGTGATATATTCATGCTGTGTTTGATTATGCAAAGCTATGAACATGAGTACAATAATGAAAGAAGACTGTGTAAGGTGCTAGTGAATTGATCTCAAGAGGAATTTCCTATTTTACCCCTAAAACACTAGATGCAGCAGATTGCAGTTCTAAGGCAGTAACTTAGAATTCTGTGTTATTCAGCTTATTTTAATTGGTGTATTAACACTTTATTGTAAATGGTAGTGAGGCTTTATACCTCACCCCATTGTTGGTTACGCTATTGAGAGCTTTTGGTCCAAGCAGGGTTGTTTCGGACGGGGGGAGTGCATGGATGCACTATGGTGTACTTGTGTATGTATTGGTTATGAAAACTAGTGTCTATTCTTGGGCCTAGGTGTGTGTAGAGAATGAGACAGCTGAGTGTATAACAAGATACATAAAGTTAGTAGTTGATTGCTTATTACCCAAGGCTGATAACCAAGGTTTTCCCTAATTAAGATGGTTTCCTTGTAAATCTTGTGTTATCTGTTCTTGAATGCTTATTTAGTTGTTTTGAGAAAGTTTTATAAAGCAAAGTTTTAACCAATTCACCCCCTTCTTGGTTCAACAATTGGTATCAGAGCTTTGATTTGCATTGTGAGGTTCTAATAAGCCTACAGTTGATCCAAACAATGGATGAAGGTCAAGTTATCAACAAAGCTCCAGGGTTTGAAGGTTCAGACTATGATTCTTAGAAAACTAGAATGGAAGCCTTCTTAATGTCTTTGTCCTATAATGTTTGGCATGTTGCCATACATAGTGTTGTGATTTCTTAATCCTAATAACCCGTCTGCTGAAGATAAATTGGCTGTGGCTAATGATGGCAAGGCCAAACATGTTCTCTTTTGTGCTTTGAGGCAACAAGAGTTTACCAGAGTCAAAAATTGTAAAACAGCCAAGGAAATGTGGGATTCTTTTCAGGAAGCTCATGAGGGAAATAGGGTTATTAAGAAGAACAAGACACGGCTATTCAAAGTTCAGTATGAGGTCTGTAAAATGGAAGAAAGAGAAACTGTTGCTGAGTATAAGTTCAGGATCAATGACCTTGTTAACAATATGAGAGCTCTTGGTGAAGATATTAAGGATGTTGATGTTTGTAAGAAGATACTAAGGTCACTCACTTCTAGATTCAATCCTAAAGTGACAATTCTCGAAGACATATATCTTTCTCAGGTAAAGATTGATGAGGTTTAAGCTTCTCTCACTGCCTATGAAATGAGAATTAGTGGTCTAACTGTTCATAAAAGAGAACTGCTCTTAAAGCAAAGGAAGTTGTTGAAGAAACTGAAACAATGTCTGAAGATGATCTTAAAGAAGATGAGGTAGCCTACCTGACTAAAAAATTCAGAAAGTTCATGTTTAAAAAAAAGAATCAGCTCCAAAATTTAACCTATTATGGTTATGGTAAATCTAGTTATGTTGTATCTAATTATCCTAACTCAAAAGGGCAAAGTCAGAAGAAGAATAAGGGAGGAAACTACAAAGGAAGGTTCGGTAGAAAAGCACTTATCTCAAACTAGGATGCAGCTCCTGAAGAAGACAAACCTGAGTAGATAAAAGAAGATGAATGTCTCTTTATATCTATTCTTAAAGCACCACAGATGTCAATTCAAGATAAAGAAGATAGTGACACTGAGATTGAGGAAATTCTTGAAGAATGTGAAAGGCTTGCAGTAAAGTGTAATCAATAAAAGTCTCAGATAAAAAGGCTCAATTTAGAATTGTTAAAGTTCAAACAAGTTCTCACTAAACACTTCAAACTTAAACTGTCAATGTTATATTCAGTTTCTCTTATTTTTCAAAGCCTAGTGAAATCTTAAGTCAACACTCAGTGGTCTACCAAGAAGTGTAAAGAAGAACTGTCTCTTATTTTTGAAGAAAGATCCCTAAAGATGGCTGAGATCCGGAAGCAATCCACAAAGAAATTTGGGAAGACTGGAATTGGCTATGTGTGTGATTCAGCCACAAAGGTCAACCAAACTCACTCTATGTTTGTCAAAGCCACAACTGGTGAAGTTTATTTAAGGTATCTTGTTATAAAACCCTTCAGATTAAAGTTTGATTTGCTTGACAACAATTTCAACTCCTCAAGACTAAACAAAAGTGATTTTGTTACAACATCTATAAGGAACTTTAAAGTAACCAAAATGTATATGAAGAAGTCTGATATATCTCAAGCTCAGAAGGCCAAGAACAAAGATTCTATTATGAAATCCAAGATGATATAGATTCCCAAGAAGTTAAACTCAGTGAATTTACTTGTGTATACAGCCTTCAAGGCTTGTAACAAAGTGGATAGATGGTATATTGACAGTGGCTGCTCAAAACACATGACAGGTGATGGCTCTAAATTTATCACTCTGAAATAATTTGATGGTGGAGATGTAATCTTTGGAGACAATCAGAAAGCTAAGATTGTTGGTATAGGTACTGTGAGCAAGTCTGAAGAATTACCTAAGATTCAAGAAGTCTTACTTGTTGAAAGACTCAAACACAATCTTCTTAGTAAAAGTCAGTTATGTGATAGTGGGAGGACTGTGTGTTTTGACAAAGAAAAGTGCAATGTGGTTGATCTTAAATCAAAACAGGTTCTCTTCTTAGCATGTAGATCATCAAAAAATGTTTAAACTATCACAGAAGAATTCCAAGCTACTCAATGCAACTTGATAACCTGTGATTAAGCTAATCTATGGCATAAGAGACTAGGACATCTTCATTCAAGAAATTTATCCAAGATTTTAAAGCTAAAAGCTGTCAAAGGACTTCTTAAACTTAAGTTTAAAGATGATCATCTTTGCAAGGCCTATTAATAAGGAAAACTAACCAAACTTTCATTTCCTTCAAAAGAAATCAACACCTTAAGAGCACTTGAGTTGATACACATGGATCTCTATGGTCCTACTAGAACTACTAGCATTGGTGGGAGTAAGTACTTCATACTTCTCATTGATGACTTTAGTAAAATAGTGTGGGTTTACTTCCTAAAGGAGAAATCAGAAGCTATTACACACTTCATTAAGTTTGTTTATCTTGTTGAAAATGAAAGAAGTAGCACTATGAAGAGACTTAAGTTTGACTTTAGCTCAGAATTCATCATGAAGGAGTTTGAGCACTACTGTGATGATAAGGGTATCAAGAAAGAGTTCTCAGCTATTGCTACTCCTCAATAGAATGGGGTTCTAGAAAGGAAGAACAAGATGGTTCAAGAAATGGGTTGAACAATGCTTTTATAAAAAGTTCTAGCAAAGGGTTTTTGGGCTGAAGCTATGAGTACTGCTGTACACATCATAAATAAGGTTCTTCTTAGAGCTAATTCAACCAAAACACCGTATGAATTATGGTATGGAAGACCTAAAACTATTCACTACTTCAAAATATTTGGTAGCAAATGCTATATATTAAATCACATTGATAGTTTGGGCAAGTTTGATTCAAAGGCAGATGAAAGCAATTCTTGGGATACTCTACAAAAAGTAAAGCTTACAGTTGTTACAATCTAAGGTCTTCGAAGGTGGTTGAGTCAATTCATGTGAAGTTTGATGAGAATCCTAAGTCTACACCTCTTGAAGATTATGACAATACTTTTGGTTCAAATGAAACTAGTTCCTCAATTACTAAATCTGAAGATCTAAGAGAAATCACTTATCTAGCGCTTCAGAAGTAGGTTCAAGCGGAGAACATCATTGGTGCACCTCAAGCTAGAGTTCAAACAAGAAACAAAAAGAAGCTAAATGATTTAGAAGCTGAAGATGGTGAAGAATACAGTCACTTTGTTATACTACCATCCGTTAAACCAAAGTCCTATTTTGAAGCTCAGAAAAGTAAAGATTAGGTAGCTACCATGCAAGAGGAACTTGATCAAATTCATAAGAATGATACCTGGACACTTGTTCCCTGACCTGAAGACAAGAATGTGATAGGTTTAAAGTGGATTTACAAAAACAAGATGGACGAAAAGGGGATCAGTTATCAGAAACAATGCAAGACTAGTGTGTAAAGGTTACTCTCAGCAGGCTGGTATTAATTATGATGAAATTTTGCTCCAGCTGCAAGAATGGACTCCATTAGAATGCTTTTATCATTTTCCTGTCACAAACAAGTCAAAGTATACCAAATGGATGTCAAGTATACTTTTCTTAATAGAGATCAAAATGAAGAAGATTACCTGGAATAACCTGAAGGTTTTGAAGATTTAGAGTTTCCCTCTCATGTTTACAAACTAAGTAAGGCTTTGAATTAATAAGCACTGAATATTGCATATTCAAGTACCCTTATTTGCATTAGTTAAGTCCATTAGTTGGCACAATATTGTCAGCGCGCGGAAGCTATTAGTACCAATTCCTGCGAGCACCAGCCAGTTGCCACAGCCACCCCAGAATGCCCTTTTGCCAGCGCGCGGAAGCTAACCATGGCATCCCGTGGGTGCCCGCCATCTGCTGCAGCACCTACTAAGTTGCAAATAGCAAGTCGTGGGCTGCATTATTTTACCCAATATTGTCCTCTTGATTGAAAGGATGGGTATGCACTCTTCTAGGGATTTCTAGCCACCAAATTAATCAAGTTTGGTGGGATATTTTTCTTATACAAAGGGCTTGAATCATTGTACATCATTATCCAAGATTGGTAGGATTTCTAGAGAGAGAAATATTGTGTTCTTGAGAGCTTTGTGTGTATTTTGCTAGGAGGGGCGAAAATAGAAGGGCTGATCCTCTGAACCTCTTCCTCCCTTGCTTCTATGGGTAACTAACTCCCTTTCTAGGGAGGTGATGAAGCCCTTCTTTGTAAGCATGCTCTAGTTTTGTTTTTAATTTGGGGAATGAATTCTGTATATGGTAGTTTTATAATCTAAAGACTGGCACAAGTTGTAATTGTTTTTCCTTTCTATAAATAATTATGTTGAACTTATTATCTTATCTTAGATTATACTTTCTCATGATTATATGGCTTGCATCTTCATAGTGAGAATGAAGATGAGATTATGAAATGGTTTTTAATGGCATGTTGTATGAAAAGTTTGATAGTCCATAGCTTAGGGCCTCCCTTTGATGGATTATTCTTGGTTTTTGACTTCGTGTGCTATTACCATATTTATTGAGGAGTTTAATAGTCCCTAGCTTAGTGAGCATGTCAAAAGCTACACCCTAGTTTAGGTAGTTCAAGCATGTAAAACTTTAATGGATCATACTTTACTTCTTAATTTTAAAACCTTGTTTGCCATAAACTTGCAGTCCTTGTGGTTCAACTTACCCTTATGATAGCCCTATTTTACAATGATTTGTGCTATTGCAAGTGTTGATTATTATTGTTAAACGTATTTTTGACCGACCAATTTTTGGCACCGTTGCCGGGGATTGCTAATAGTTTTGTAACCAAGGTTTAAAGATCACCTTCGGTTTAATTGTGAATATTTTGTTTTGTGGATATTTTTTTATTTGGTTTTGGTGATTTTTTTGTTTAAGTATTTTCATGGGATTCTAAGGATTCAAGGCTTGCCAAGGAAAAACTAAAAGATTGTAAGTCTAAAGGACTCCGGGTAAGTTTTTCAAAGTTCTAGTTTCAAAAGTTGTGAATATTTTGCATGTGTATAAATTAGAGATCTTTGATTGTGAAGGCCTTGTCGAGGCTATTTCTATTTTTCTATTTTGTAAAGCATTGGTCCTTGTCATGGCCATTTATTTTCTGTCTTGTTGATAATTGAGGAGAAAGGGAACATTGTATGTGGATGTTATGGTGAAAGGGTGTTGTGCTGGTTATGTTAATTTTGTTATTGATGTTGGGTTGTAGGTTATTATCTTTGCCAACTCTTAAAGATCCAGTTAAGATAAATTCACTTAAAATAACTCTTAGAAGAAACCTTAGGGAATCCGAAAATGTAAGAGAAATTGAACATGAATTTCATACAATGGCAGGAAATGAAGAAAATGTGAGGAATGAGGAAATCAATAATGAAAGGACTGAAATTCCAAATGTGGTACCTATAACTCTTAGGGACCATTTCATCCCTACAACTTATGCCTCTCCTTCTTATATAGTGATGCCAAACATCGATGTAGCCCAATATGAGATTAAATCTAGCACAATTCAAATGCTTCCATCCTTTCATGGCTTTGAAAATAAAAATCCTTATAAGCATCTTGATGAGTTCCTTGAAATCTGCTCTACCATCAAGATGAGGGGCTTCCTTGAAAATAGGGCAAAATATTGGTTGAACTCCCTTGTTGCAATTTCCATCACTACATGGGCTTAATTGCAAAAAGAATTCCTAAAAAAATATTATCCAGTGAGTAAGACCAATCAAATGAGGCGTTCCATTTTAAGACCTCCTTAGGAAATATCCACACCACTTAATTCCAAAATGGCAATTGGTGTAAGCTTTCTATGATGGTTTAACCAAACCACATACACTCATGGCTGACTCATCATGTGGAGGAATGTTCATGTCTAAAAATGCGGATGAAGTTTGGACCTTACTCTAGAATTTGAGTGAAAACTCATTGCAACATAATTCTTGTAGGGCTCCAACATTAACCAATGCCAAGAACACTAATCTATGTCAACCAAAGACAATGAGGGAAGAATCTTCTCAAGTGGATGCCATATCTCACAAATTCTATCAATTAATGGCACCACATCTCTTTCCTTCTTTGTCTTCAAATTCAACAAGTGTGGTGTGTGCATCATGTAATAGCCCATTCCATCTCTTGGAAGATTGCCCCACACCAGAGCAATTTTCTAGTAACAATCAAAAGAAAGCAAATGCTATGTTTTTCAGGCCCGGAAATAATCCTTACTCTAATACCTACAATCTGGGATGGAGGGATCATTTGAATTTTTTGTGGAGGCAACCAGCCCCACAAAATTTGACATTTCAAAATCAAGGGCATCAAAATCAGCCCTCTTCTCAATTTCCAAATAGGCAATTTTAGGCTTCTTCAAGTTACCATCCACCCTATAATCCAAATGTTTCTACTCCATCTTCTATGTTTCCAATTGATGAGATTCTAGCTGCAAATAAGTAAATGATGAAATCCTTTAACAAGCAAATGTTAGAATCTAACAAACAACTAT
Organism: Cornus florida; assembly: GCF_030987335.1. Classification (NCBI taxonomy): domain Eukaryota; kingdom Viridiplantae; phylum Streptophyta; class Magnoliopsida; order Cornales; family Cornaceae; genus Cornus; species Cornus florida. The sequence goes on along the minus strand of NW_026775572.1, from coordinate 62,740,990 downwards.
TGACATCATTGCAACCCATTCTCCAAATGGTTCATTCACATACTCAGTCAATAGCTAAACTTGAGAATCAAGTAGGACAAATAGCTAATTTAATGAACCAACTTCTTCAAAGGGATAAGGGAAAACTTACCACTCAACCATTTGAGAATCCTAGAGGGATTCATATGATTGACGAAGTCCCTCTTACGGGTGGACCTAATCATGAACATGTCCGAGCAATCACCACCATTTGGAGTGGCTGAATTGTCTACAATAAGGTTGAAGGAGGAAAAGATGAAAAAGTTCTTCCTCCCAAAATTCCAAATCCCAGCTCATCTAATCCAAATTTCACTCCTGAAAATCCAAAGTCTAGCACTAAAAATTCCAAGCTTGTTACCCATAGTATGGAGACCTCTTATGAGCCTAAGGCTCCGTTTCCTCAATGTCTCCAAGAGTTAACACATTTTGGGAACAAAAGCTGTAAAATTTAGGACATGTAGGAGGTCTTTAGGTGAGTAAAGATCAACCTATCTCTCTTAGATGCTATCAAACAAATTCCTCCCTATGCCAAATTTCTCAAGGATTTTTGTACTCAAAAGCGCACTTCAAAAAGTCATTTATCGAAGAAGGTATGACTAACTGAACAAGTGAGTGTGATAATTTAGCACAACACTCCTCCAAAGTATAAGGATCCGGGTGCCTCGACAATCTCGTGTCATTGGTGACAACAAAATATAATAGGCCCTCCTTGACTTAAGAGCGAGTGTGAACTTGATTCCTTATTTAGTTTACTTACAACTTAGTTAGGAGATCTTAAGACAACCACCGTGGTCTTGCAGCTTGCCTACAGATTGGTTAAGCACTCACGGGGCATTCTTGAATATGTCATTATCAAAGTGGACAAATTCTACTTCTCGGTAGACTTTGTGGTTTGTGACATGAAACCGGTCCATGATCCAAAGAAACATATTCCCGTAATACTCGGTAGGCCTTTCTTAGTTACGGCTAATGCTTCAATAAATTACCAAATCAAGGTGATGGACATTGCCTTGGAAATTTACAAGTTAAACTCCACATTTTCTATGCCTCAATATCCTCCCAATAAGGATGATTTTTTTCTCATTGATGTGTTAGATGAAGTGGTCGAAGAATCTCTCCCCTTCATTCTAAGTAAGGATCCTCTTGAAACTTGCATGTCTCACTTTGATTTTGCAAACTTTAATATTGATCAATCCATCCAAGAAGTAAATTATTTGCTCCAAGTTGGTGCTATCATGGACTTTCCTTCTTGAAAAGTGCCAAGAGAACCACTTCCTCAACTTTCCACTACTCCTCCGGTACCTTCATTAAAATCTCCACCACAACTTGAGTTAAAGTCACTCCCGGCCCACCTTAAGTATGTGTTTCTTGGTACAAATAAAACTTTTTTAGACATCATTACATCGGACTTTTTAAAGGACCAAGAAAATAGCCTTTTAGTAGTTCTACAAGAGCACAAAGAAGCTATTGGCTAGGTAGTGGCTGATTTGAAAGGAATCAACCCCTCTATTTGTATGCATCGCATTCATATAGAGGATAACGCTAAACCTTCTAGAGAGGTGCAGCGCCGGTTGAATCCAAACATGGAGGAAGTGGTCATGAAAGAAGTGATCAAGCTGTTAGATGTGGGAATCATCTCCCCATCTCAAAAAGCAAGTGGGTAAGCTTTACTCAAGTTGTTCTGAAGAAATCTGGCCTCACCGTTGTTAAAAATTCAGTGGGAGAACTCGTGCCATAATGCACCACCACCGGATGGCGTGTGTGCATTGACTACCGAAAACTCAATTCTACCACTAGGAAGGATCATTTCCCACTCCCATTCATTGATCAAATCCTATAAAGGCTTGCTGGCCAAAACTTCTACTATTTCCTTGATGGTTATTCTGGCTATAACCAAGTGGCAATTGATCCTCAAGATTAAGAGAAGACCACATTCACATATCCCTTTGAAATCTTTGCCTATAGATGCATGCCATTTGGGCTATGCAATGCAACGACAACTTTCCAAATATGCATGATGTCCATATTTTCTGATATGGTCAAAAAGGTTTTGGAAGTATTCATGGACGATTTTTCCATCTTTGGATCTTTTTTTACTCATGTCTCCATAATCTATCCCTTGTGTTTCAAAGATGCAAGGAGACAAATCTGATTCTAAGTTGGGAAAAGAGTCATTTCATAGTTCAAGTAGGCATTGTCTTAGGGAACGTTATTTCTAAAATGGAATTAAGGTCGACAAAACAAAAGTCTAATTGATCTCTAACCTTCTTCCTCCAAATTCTATCCGACAATTCCGTTCCTTCCTTGGTCATGTCGGCTTCTATCACCGCTTCTAACAAAATATCCTGGCCTTTGTGTAATCTTCTTGCCAAGGATATTCCCTTTAATTTTGATGAAGCATATTTGGAAGCTTTCAAGAAGCTTCGTACTCTTCTTTCTTCAGCCCCAATCATGAAACCGCCTAACTGGTCTCTTCCATTTAAGATCATATGTGATGCATCTAATTATGCATTAGGTGTAGTTTTGGGCTAGCGTGTGGACAAGTTACCACTTGCTATCTATTATGATAGCAAAACTCTCTCTGATGCTCAATTGAATTAAACCACCACTGAAAAAGAGTTGCTAGCTGTGGTGTATACCTTGGATAAATTCTGTTCTTACCTTCTTGGGTCCAAGGTCATTGTCTTTTCAGACCATGCCACTCTAAGGCATTTGCTCGCCAAAAAAGAAACCAAACCCTAGCTAATTCGATGGATACTCTTACTCTAAGAGTTTAACATTGAAATTTGGGATAAAAAAGGGACAGACAATGTCGTTGCTGACCATCTCTCTTGTCTACTCATTGAGAAATCTTTTGAATTTGCTGCAGTTCGTAATTCCTTCCCGGATGAGAAAGTGTTTCAAATTTCTCATACAAATCTTCCTTGGTTTGCGGATTTTATCAACTACCTTGTGGTAGGAAAAATTCCATCCCAATGGTCCAAACAAGAGAAAGAATGGTTCTTCTCCCAAATAAAAAATTTCTTTTGGGAAGATCCTGAATTATTTAAGTATTGCCCGGACCAACTATCCGGCGATGCATTCCTAAAATTGAATTCCAAAGTGTCCTCAATTTCTGCCACACTCTTACATGTAGAGGACACTTCAATGCCAATAAAACTGTTGACAAAGTCCTTCAAAGTGGATTTTATTGGCCCTCTTTGTTTTAGGATGCTTATAATTTTTGAAAGTCTTATGAGTATTGCCAAAAGCTCAGAGCCATGTCTAGAAGAGACATGATACCCCTGACCCCCATCTTAATCATAAAAATTTTCAATGTATGGGGAATTGACTTCATGGGACCGTTTCTATCCTCTTATAGCTATGAGTACATTCTTGTAGCTGTGGATTACGTTTCTAAACGGGTTAAGGCTAAGGCTACCAAAACTAATGATCAAAAAGTTGTGGTCAAGTTCGTTCAATCGAACATCTTCAGTAGATTTGGTACGCCTAGAGCTATCATCAATGACAGAGGTTCTCATTTCTGTAATCGTTATCTCATATCTGTCCTTCTTAAATACTCCATCATTCACAAGGTTGCCACACCATACCACCATCAAACAAGTGGCCAAGTAGAAGAATCTAATCGTGCGATCAAGCATATTTTGGAAAAAATGGTTCGACCATAACATAAAGATTGGTTATTAAGACTAAATGATGCACTTTAGGCCTACCAGACAGCGTATAAGACGCCCATTGGCATGTCACCATATCGACTTGTCTTTGGTAAAGCTTATCATCTCCCAATTGAGTTAGAGCACCGTACTTTTTGGGCCATAAAACGGTTCAACTTTGATCTTAAGTAGGCCGGCTTTACTCGCAAATTGCAGCTCAATGAGCTTGAGGAAATTCAAAATGATGCGTATGAAAGTGCCAAAATCTACAAGGCAAAAACTAAAGCATTCCATGATAAACACATTGTCAACAAGTCTTTTGCCCCCGGATAGAAAGTTTGGCTTTTTAATTCTCGGTTGCGACTCTTTCCCGGTAAACTCCGTTCAGGGTGGGATGGTTCATATGTTATCTTATCCGTCTTTCCTTATGGTGCCATTGAACTTCATGATCCTACCGATGGATCTCTCTTTAAGGTTAATGGCCAAAGGCTTAAACCTTATGTTGATGGCATAGTCCCGATTCGAAAACTGGAGAGAGTCCTATTAATGGACCCAATTTACGAGGACTAATGAGTAATCTTGGTTTGTCTAGCTATCGACATTAAATTTAGCACTCTTCAGAAGCAATTCTTTCAATTCCAAAGCTTCCATCTTCTAAAATTGCCTTAAGCCAAATTTTTTAGAAATTAGCTAAGTGTAGCCAAAATTTGAGCTTTTTCAAAACTATCTCGAATTGTGTTCAAAAGTCACTTTAGGCTTACTTAGCCATTTTAAGGTATCGGTACCATTTTTAGAATTTTCCAAGGTCGTTTTGGCAATTTCCTCAAAAAATCCAAAAATCACAGGAAATTCGAACCCCAAAATTAGCGCTTTTGCAAATGAGCTTCAATTCCCGTTCTGAGAGTTATACAAGGTGTCTAGGGTCCATAGGAGCTTAAGTTTCTAATTGAAAATTTTTTGGATCCCGGCATAGCCTCCGTTCGACTAAAATGAAAAAATAGTCCTTGCTAGATTTGGCGGGTGCCCGCTAATTCCTGCGGGGGCCCACCAAGTGCCAATGGGCACCCTCAGCTACACGCTAGGCTTGTACCATGCCGTGCCATGGCATCTCACGGGCGCCCGCCATCCGATGCTGGCACCCGCTAAGCTTCGGGACCTCATTAAAATCACCCATATTCAAAGCCCATTTCAAATTCTTTAAATCCCTCTCTCATCCCAGCCGCCCCTCTTTCCTTCCTAACCCTTCTTCCTCTCCTTCCATTCTTTCTCTCTCACATCTATCCCTCTCCCATCTCTATCATTCTCTTAAACTCTTCCCATCCATTTCGGACCAAGCTAGGTGCCATTGGGTTCTCTATTTTTGGGTAAGTTTCTCCTCCTCTATTCTTTCATGTTTTGGTTATTAGTGGAGGATGGGACTGAATGTTGTGTAGGTTTAGTACTTATTTAGGGCTAGTGTATTTCATTTGTAGGGCAAAAATTTTTGGATTTTTACAACTCTAATCCTCTCTTTGCTCTCTGCCTTTTTGTCTGGCATACTAGGTGTTTGATAAATTGCCTGAACCAAATCCATCATCCAAATGGCTCCCAAAATTGCCTCTAAGCGTGCTCGCTCCTCCGAAGGACCATTCGAGGAAGCTCCCATTCCAAATTGCGCTGAGTGGCCCATTGAAACGGAAGCCAAATTTGTCATTAAGCATGAGTTTAAGGAAAATTCAGAAACGGCATGGTCCGTCAAACAGTTGAAGTGTGAGGACTTGCATTTTTATCATTTTTCCAAACATTTTAGCATTCATGCATTTTATTTTAATTGTCAAAAATATGATTATTTTGCAATTGTGAATTAAACATTATTATGTGTTAAAAAGTATTATAAACTTTATTATGCAAATGGCATATTTGTCAATTATTATTTTATAAAGGGCAAAGTTGACTTTTATTTTCCAAATGACATATTTAGCATTTGGTTATTTCATGGGGGTAGTGTGGACTTTTAGCATGCAAATGACATATTTGGAAATTGGTAAATGTGTGAAGGGTCTTTTATTCATTTCATAGGGGCATGCTTTGGCTAGGTGTATGCTTGACATGTGGGGGGTGGATGTGGCTGTTAACTATACAGATGCATGGCATATTAGTTAAAAATTATATAGGAACTCTTTTTTGAGAATTTTCGTCCCTTTTATTCCCTCACCATAGTCTTCTTCTTTACTTGTCATTTTGAAGGCCTTGTGTTGTGAGTTTTGGTTAGCTTTGTGAATGAAAAAGGTTCCTAAGGGAGAGAGCTTCCTTGTGGCATAAGAGTTGTGCACATTTCACAAATTCTGGGTTGTCAAAAGTGGTGTGAAAGGATAGGGCCTTGTTGTGTGTCAAAACAAAAAGGTGTTCTTCACTTTGTATAAAGTTTGTGGCTTTGCTTCCTTCTTGGAGTTGCTTTAAATTATTGTTTAGCAAGGTTCAAGCTTCTTTGGAGGTAGGATTGTCTAACCCTCAATTCGTTTGTCTTTAGTGAGTTATCTCTTTCAATTTGAGCTGTAAAGTGTATAAAAAACATAAACTGATGCTGAAACTGTTTGGCTGAAATTGTATACTGCTATTTTGCTCTAATTCATATAAATTCGTAATTTATCATGTAGATATGATTTGATATTATGATAATATAGTGAATTATATTTCATTGAGAATTGGTTTCATATAAATTGGTTGAGAAATGAATTTACCATGAATTTTTGAAGTTAGAGGGTTCTTGATGGAAATTCTGGGTTAGGGCAGATTCTATCCGAGTGTTTTCCATCAAACCTGCTTTAAATGGTAAGGTATTTTGGTGAATTAAAATTTTATCTTGAAAATATAGTCTTTGAAATTTCAGTGACTTTTGGGTTCACTCTATTTGGATGAGAATTGAATTTTTAATGATTTTTCGAAGATGGAAGCTACAGGCTGGAAATCAGTTTCTGGGCAAGATTTATTTCGAATTTTTGGGTCAAAACTGTTCCAATTGGGAAGGGATTTTGTTAAAATAAATTGACACATTCAAATTACATTGTTTAAGCTTTCATTATGCTTTTGAATCACTCAATTTGACTTCGAATTGAATTTGTTATGAATTTTCAAAGATGAAAGCTACAGGCTGGAAATAAGTTTCTGGCAGATTTTAGTTCGAACTTTGGGTCAAAACTGTTCCAATTGGGAAGGGATTTTGTTAAAATAAATTAACACTCTCAAATTAAATTGTTTAAGCTTTCATTAAGCTTTGGAATCACTCAATTTGATTTAGAATTGAATTTATTATGAATTTTCAAAGATAGAAGTAACATGAACTGTTTACTGTTTAGAAACTTCGAAACATGACACAATTGTGCATTCATCTTGCATGGTCATGGGGTTAAGGTTAGAATGGAAAAGGAAGTGAGAGCATTTGAATAAAATGGTTTTGAAAACCGGATTACAGGGAGGTGCCTTGTATCCGTGAGCTTAAAAAAGGGAATTGAATTAATGATTTTAAAACCGGACAAGGAGTTTCCTTGTCTGTGCAGTTAATGGGAATCTAGAGGAGACGTAGGGAGTGGCTCTACGCGTAGTTGTGTCCCTAGAACCCCAAAATGATCACAAGGAGTGGTCTTGTGTCAAGAATAGATGACTAACTCTCTCCTCGTGGTACTGGGGAGCAGCCCTGGGCGGATTACATTAACTTTTTGTGTTGGATATGGGATTTTCGAAAATGAGAGGTGTCAATGACATTAGCATTGGTATTGGCATTACATGACACTTCATTTTATTATCTCATATGATATGTTGCTTTCCCCTGAGCTTGTATGATTCCTTTATCTTTTATCCGTTCTTTGTTTGGATTCACGGAGGTATTAAGGAGTGCGCTTTAGGCAATTCCTGCTGAGCTGTGGTTACTCATTCCTATTTTATACATATCTTTTCAGGTCATGGCACGGATGGTATGGAGGGTGTTCCTCCTCAGCTGTAGACAGAGTCGGGGCTAGTGTTGTAGTGTTTTGTTCCGCATAATAGCCTATGTTTTTGTTTATATTTCCTTAGAATATTTCTGGCATGTAATAAATGTTATTTTGCACTTTAAAACTTTAATGTTGAAATATTGGCATCTTATCTATTAATTTTCAGTCTTGTTTTTGTAAAGGGAAATAGATAGGTTGATGTGTGGTTGAGACAGGTTACAGGGATATCTTTCTGATTTTGAGACTGTGATTGTTTGTGTGTTGTGTTCATAATCCGGACTACGGTCTAGGAGCGTGACAGGTATGGTATCAGAGCATGGTTCCTATAGCCTAGGGACGATGGGTAGAGGTCTGTCTACAGCTGTATGTATAGGGGTTTGTAGTGTCTTATGTGCTTACATGTGTATCTGTTATTTGCCTTGTAAGCATGCTTATGTGTATATACGATTACGTGTTTATCTGATTATGATAAAGCATGCTATGTTTTTAAAGGCTTTTATTCCTATGAATGAGTTTGGGAGTGTGGATAGTGATATTGTTATTGACTTGCATTTCATTGTAGTATGCCCCCTCGTAAGAAGGATAGGGCACCAAGAGGCTAAGAGATTGGGCCTGCAGCTGGATAGTCTGGGGAGAGTTCTGCATCTCACCTTGTGGGACAGGGAGGTTTGCCACCGCCAGTGATGTCTGCAGGGGAAAATGAGACAAAAAGATGTCTCAAACTCATCTCCACATTTGTCAGACTCATGCCTGCATTATTCGAGGGTGGGACTGATCCGTTGTTAGCAAATGATTGGTTTGACTAGGTGGAAAAGCATATTGATGCTCTGGCAGTTGAAAATGATTCTGTGAAGATTCTATTGGCTACCTACAACTTTACTAGGGATGCCAAATTGTGGTGGAAGTCAGTGTCTAACAGAATGGATGTGAAGACATTGTCATAGGATGCTTACAAAGAGTTATTTTACAATAAGTTCTTTCCTGTGACTAAAAGATGGGAGCTGCACAAGGAGTTTATCTCTTTATTCTAGAATAGTTCTATGACAGTGACAGATTATGAGAATAGATTTACTTCTCTTTCTCATTTTGCTCCGGAGATTGTAAGTAAGGAATCAGATAAAGTTCACAAGTTTGTAGAGGGACTCCATTATCGGATTAGGACTTTTGTTGCAGCAAAGTGCCTACAGACTTATCCTGAGGCTATAGAAAGGGCATTGATTGTTGAAGCTGAGTTGAATGATAAAAATCAAACTCGGGATCAGTGGAAGCAAAGACGAGCCAGTGGTTCATGTGCTGAGGGTTAATCTAGCAAGAGGCATAGAGGGAGTTAATCTAGGTCTGGAGGACAACAGTTAGGCTGACCTACTCCTACAACTTCTGTACCATCAGGAGCAAGTAGGAGTGAGGTTATCTATTTTGGGTATCAATAGCCTGGCCCTTATGAGTCTGATTGTCCACAGTCTTCTTCTATGGGAGCTTGCTTTGGATGTAGACAGCAGGGCCACAAGGTTAGAGATTGTTCGAGAAGGACTGGTGGCTCAGGCAAAGGTTCTGGTAGTGGTTGTGGTACACAACAGAGACCATCTCAGTCTGTTACAGTACCGTCTGGGTCTAGACCACTGCAGCCAACTGCATCTTCACAATGATCGAGACCAGCTGGGAGGGGTAGTTCTATAGGGACTAGTCAACAGTCCGGGGTTCAGGCTAGAGGTTTACAGGCTCAGATATCTCAGGGTCGAGTGTATGCACTTCCTGAGACATCTTCGGGACTGTCAGTGGTAAGGGGTATGTTTCCAGTCTTTGGATCTTATGCTCGCATTTTGTTTGATTCTGGTGCACCTCATTCATTTATTTCATGCACATTTACACTTGCATCGGGATTGGAGGTTGGTTTTCTGGACCGAGCATTGTGCTTTGATACGTCGGTAAGTGGTTCATTGGTTATGAGCAAGGTGGTGCATGATTGCGCCATTATGATTGCTAGGCGGACTTTGGTTTTTGATCTTATCCTTCTTGAGATGACAGGGTTTAACGTCATTCTTGGAATGGATTGGTTATCATCATTTCATGCCACCATTGATTGCTTCAGTGGTAGAGTTTCAGTGTGTACACCAGAGGGGGATTGTTTTGTGTTTGTGGGAGATCGTGGTGATTCCCTGGTTTCAGCTTGTTATGGTGTTCGTGGTCAAGACCATTGTGATTTCTTCTTAGCTAACATTTTGGCTGAAGAAGATGGTGATATGGAGACAGTTTATCCGTTAGTTGTTTGTGACTTTTTGGATGTGTTTTCGGATGATTTACCGAATTTACCTCCTAGAAGAGAAGTTGAGTTTGGATTGACTTGATGCCTAGTACTGCGCCGATTTCTATGGCTCCGTATCGTATGGCACCAGCAGAGTTGGAGGAATTAAAGAAGCAGTTGGATGATTTGAGGCTGAAGAGTTTTATTCGACCTAATGTTTCACCATGGGGCGCGCCAGTGTTATTTGCAAAGAAAAAGGATGGTTCTATAAGGTTGTGCATTGATTATCAGAAATTAAATCATGCAACCATCAAGAACAAGTATCATTTACCGCGGATTGATGATTTATTTGATCAGTTGAGGGGAGTTATTTGCTTTTCCAAGATTGATCTGAGATCTGGTTACTACCAATTATGAGTTCGGGATGAGGATATTCCGAAAGACAACTTTTCGTACGCGGTATGGTCATTATGAGTTCCTTATGATGCCTTTTGGTTTGACGAATGCGCCAGCGGCATTCATGGATCTAATGCACCGTGTCTTTCAAAAATATCTGGATCAGTTTGTGGTAATGTTTGTGGATGACATTCTTGTGTATTCACAATCTCGGGAGGATCACGAGATTTATCTAAGGACAGTGTTACAGATGCTGAAAGAGCACCATTTGTATGCCAAGTATTCAAAGTGTGAATTTTGGCTATAAGAGGTGAAGTTTTTGGGACATGTTGCTTCAGGCAGTGGGGTTTCAGTTGATCCTTCGAAGATAGAAGCAGTTCTGGATTGGGAACGTCCCAAGAATGTGAATAAGATTCAGAGTTTTCTTGGCTTAGTGGGTTATTACCGCCGGTTTGTGAGGGACTTTTCTCGCTTAGCTGCTCCTATAACTTGGATGACCCGAAAAGGGATCAGATTTGATTAGACTGAAGCTTGTGAGTCGTCTTTTCAGGAGTTGAAAACTAGATTGACTACAGCTCCAGTATTGGTAATACTTGAGCGTGGCTTAGGTTATGTTGTCTTTTGTAATGCTTCTCGAGATGTTTTGGGTTGTGTGTTGATGCAGGGTGGCAAGGTAGTGGCTTATGGATCTAAACAGTTGAAGATTCACGAGCTTAACTATCCCACTCATGACTTGGAGTTAGCAGCAGTTGTTTTTGCTTTGAAAAGCTAGAGGCATTATTTGTATGGTAAGAGATTCGAGGTGTTCTCAGATCACAAAAGTCTCAAATACCTTCTCTCTTAGAAGGACTTGAATAATAGACAGACGCGATGGGTTGAATATTTGGAAGATTATGATTTTAATTTACAGTATCATCCGGGTAAGGCGAATGTGGTAGCAGATGCCTTAAGCCGGAAATCTCATGGAGTTTTGACTGGGTTAGCCATTCGGAAATGGAAGATGTTGGAGGATCTGGCAGAGATGGGATTACAGTGTTGTGATGAAAGTATTGGTTGTGAGACAGCTTTTCTATTTCGTCTTGTGATTCAACCTACTCTTGTTACACAAGTGATTGAGGCACAGAGACAGGACTTAGATTTAGCTGTCATTCATCAATTGATTTCAGGTGGGGACACAGTAAAGGACTGGACTTTACACACAGATGGTGGTTTACAGTTCAGAGGTTTGCTTGTGGTTCCTACGGTTTGTTGGGAGGATGCGTTACGGGAGTTTCACACATCTCGTTTTACTGTGCATCCAGGTGGTACTAAAATGTATCATAATTTGAGACGCCAGTATTGGTGGAATGGGATGAAGGCAAATGTAGCTCAGTTGGTTGCTAGATGTCTAATTTGTCAGCAAGTAAAGGTAGAGCATCAAAGACCTGCTGGTTTATTGCAGCCATCGCCAGTAGCACAGTGGAAATGGGAGTGTATTGCTATGGATTTTGTGATAGGACTTTCGAGGTCACAGAGGGGTAATGAGTCTGTTTGGGTCATTATTGATAGATTGACTAAGACTGCTCACTTTTTACCTGTTAAGGCAATAGATTTTGCTGAGGCACTTAGCAGATTATATGTCAGAGAAATCGTCAGATTGCATGGGGTTCCATTGTCCATTGTTTTGGATAGGGATGCCAAGTTCACGTCGAAGTTCTGGGAAGGGCTTCATGTAGCGTTTGGTTCACCGTTGCATTTGAGTATGGCATTCCATCCGCAGACGGACGGCCAGTCGGAGCGTACTATCCAGATCTTGGAAGATATGCTTCGGGCCTGTGTACTTGATTTTGGTGGTAGTTAGGAGGACCACTTACCTCTTGTTGAGTTTGCTTACAATAATAGCTATCAGTCGAGCATTGAGATAGCTCCTTTTGAGGCGTTGTATGGTAGGCCTTGTCGTTCTCCTATTTGTTGGACTGAGGTGGGTGAGACAGCTGCTTTAGGGCCAAACATTGTCTTGGAAACCACTGATAAGATTAAGTTGATTCGGCAGCGGTCGTTGACTGCTTAGAGCCGACAGAAAAGTTACGCAGATAGACGGAGACGACCATTATCCTTTGAGGTGGGAGACCACGTGTTTCTTAAGGTTTCTCCACGAAAAGGATTGCTACGGTTTGGAAAGAGTGGCAAGTTGTCACCTCGTTTCATTGGGTCATTTGAGATTTTGGATCGAGTGAGCGAGGTTGCTTATAGATTGGCATTGCCACCACAGATGGACAGGTCCATAATGTGTTTCCTGTTTCGATGTTCCGGAAGTATGAGCCGGATCCATCATATGTATCGAGTTGGGTTGATGTTGATATTGATGAGGATGTTTCTTACGAGGAGGGACCCGTTCAGATTCTTGACACTCGGGACAAAGTGTTAAAGGGTAAAACGGTGACTCTCATGAAGGTTTTGTGGTGACATCACGGTATTGAGGAGGCAACGTGGGAACGGGAACAGGATGTTTGTTTTGCGTATCTGAGTTTGTTCTCTTCCCAAGGTATGACTTGATTTCGGGGATGAAATCCTTGTATGTTGGGGAGACTGTGAGGACTCGCAATTTTATCATTTTTTCGAACATTTTAGCATTCATGCATTTTATTTTAATTGTCAAAAATATGATTATTTTGCAAATGTGAATTTAAACATCATTATGTGTTAAAAAGTATTATAAACTTTATTATGCAAATGGCATATTTGTCAATTATTATTTTATAAAGGCCAAAGTTGACTTTTATTTTTCAAATGGCATATTTGGCATTTGGTTATTTCATGGGGGTAATGTGGACTTTTAGCATACAAATGACATACTTGGAAATTGGTAAATGTGTGAAAAGTCTTTCAGTCATTTCATGGGGGCATGCTTTGGCTAGGTGTATGCTTGACATGTGAGGGGTGTATGTGACTGTTAACTATACAGATGTGTGACATATTAGTTAGAAATTATATAGGAACTCTTCATAGAATTTTAGTCCCTTTTATTCCCTCACCATAGTCTTCTTCTTTACTTGTCATTTTGAAGGCCTTGTGTTGTGAGTTTTGGTTAGCTTTGTGAATGAAAAAGGTTCCTAAGGGAGAGAGCTTCCTTGTGGCATAAGAGTTGCGCACATTTTACAAATTCTGGGTTGTCAAAAGTGGTGTTAAAGGAGAGGATTTTGTTGTGTGTCAAAACAAAAAGGTGTTCTTCACTTTGTACAAAGTTTATGGCTTTGCGTCCTTCTTGGAGTTGCTTTAAATTGTTGTTTAGCAAGGTTCAAGCTTCTTTTGGAGGTAAGATTGTCTAACCCTCAATTCCTTTGCCTTTAATGAGTTATCTCTTTCAATTTGAGTAGCAAAGTGTATAAAAAACCTAAACTGATGCTGAAACTGTTTGCCTGAAATTGGATACAGCTATTTTTCTCTAATTCATATAAATTCGTAATTTATCATGCAGAGATGATTTGATATTATGATAATATAGTGAATTAGCTTTCATTCAGAATTGGTTTCACATAAATTGGTTGAGAAATGAATTTACCATGAATTTTTGAAGTTAGAGGGTTCTTGTTGGAAATTCTAGGTTGGGGCAGATTCTGTCCGAGTGTTTTTCATCAAACCTGCTTTAAATGGTAAGTTATTTTGGTGAATTAAAATTTTATCTTGAAAATATAGTCTTTTAAATTTCAATTACCTTTGGATTCACTCCATTTGGATAAGAATTGAATTTTTAATGATTTTTCAAAGATGGAAGCTACAGGCTGGAAATCAGTTTCTGGGCAGGATATAATTTGAATTTTTGGGTCAAAACTGTTCCAATTGGGAAGGAATTTTGTTAAACTAAATTTACAATTTCAAAATAAATTGTTTAAGCTTTCATTAGGTTTTGGAATCACTAAATTTTACTTAGAATTGAATTTGTTATGAATTTTCAAAGATGGAAGCTACATGCTGGAAATCATTTTCTAGCAGATTTTAGTTCGAAATTTAGGGTCAAAATTGTTCCAATTGGGAAGGGATTTTGTTAAACTAAATTAACACTCTCAAATTACATTTTTTAAGCTTTCATTAGGCTTTGGAATCACTCAATTTTACCTATAATTGAATTTGTTATGAATTTTCAAAGATGGAAGTAACATGCTACGTGTGAACTGTTTACTGATTATAAACTTCGAAACATGACACAATTGTGCATTCATCTTGCATGGTCATGGGGTTAAGGTTAGAATGGAAAAAAAAGTAAGAGCATCTCATTAAAATGGTTTTGAAAACCATATTACAGGGAGGTGCCTTGTATCCATGAGCTTAAAAAAGGGAATTAAATTAACGATTTTAAAACTGGACAAAGAGTTGCCTTGTCTGTGCAGGTAATGGGAATCTTGAGGAGATGTAGGGAGTGGCTCTATGCGTAGTTGTGTCACTAGAGCCCCAAAATGATCACAAGGAGTGGCCTTGTGTCAGGGATAGATGACTAACTCTCTCCTCGTGGTACTAGGGAACAGCCCTGGGTGGATTACATTAACTTTTTGTGTTGGAAATGGGATTTTGGGAAATGAAAGGTGTCAGTGACATTAGCATTGGTATTGGCATTACATGACGCTTTATTTTATTATCTCATATGATATGTTGCTTTCCCCTGAGCTTGTATGATTCATTTATCTTTTATCCATTCTTTGTTTAGATTTACGGAGGTATTAAGGAGTGCGCTTTAGGCAATTCCTGCTGAGCTATGGTTGCTCATTCCTATTTTATACATATCTTTTCAAGTCATGGCACAGATAGTATAGAGGGTGTTCCTCCTCAGCTGTAGACAGAGTCGGGGCTAGTGTTGTAGCGTTTGTTCCCCATAATAGCCTATGTTTTGTATTATATTTCTTTAGAATATTTTTGGCATGTAATAAATGTTATTTTGCACTTTAAAACTTTAATGTTGAAATATTGGCATCTTATCTATTAATTTTCAGTCTTGTTTTTGTAAAAAGAAATAGATAGGCTGATGTGTGGTTGACACAGGTTACAGGGATATCTTTCTGATTTTGAGATTGTGATTGTTTGTGTGTTGTGTTCACAATCCATACTACGGTCTAGGGATGTGACATGAAGGATCATGGCCTTAAAGCATTATTCAAGCCATGCACTACAACCTTCTATCTGCGTGTAGTCCGGCAGTTCTACTCTAACATATTCTATTCATGTACGAAGCCGGATGTGATTAAGACAACCATTGATGGCACCCCTTATGTGGTCACCATCAATGGCCTTGCCATGGCATTAGGGTGTCCCTTAATATCTCCTCTGGATAAGGAGGACCAGCCTTTTTATGGTGTTTTCCCAAATATTGTGTCTCTGCTAGACTTTGTCTATGATTTGTGCCACAATAACTTTATCGGCACTCAGAAAACAAGAACGGACAAGTCCTATCTTTCGTGTCGACTTTGGTTCTTTGGACTCTGTCTTCTCCAAGAATGTTCTTCTTGTCCCCAAGCACTCTGAACATAAGGGATTTTTTTTTAACACCCTTTATGCTGCAGAAAAGGGGTATTGGTTTTGTGTTCCGTGACTCATCTGAGACCAGCTTCTCAAGGTATATAATGATCTATTTGTTGTGCAGTTGGATAATACATTAACTTGGGTATTGCCTTTCCCATATTTGGTTACTAAGTGACGACTAGCCTCTCGTAAATGCCAAATTTAATGTAGTGAATGTGCGGTTCAAGAAAAGCCTTTTAGGTCAAATTTAAATTTATAAAAACCACTACCAACACTACTACTAAAGTAGCAAGAGTGAGTAGGGATCGTCCCAAGGGATTATGGGGATTGAGCAATGTCATGGAATCACAACCCATCAAGAGATAAGCATAAACCATCAAGAGAATCACAAAAGCATTCATTTAAGCACTATGTTTTGACAATCTCCAAATCTATAGCATCAATACACATAGACATACATTAATAACACAAAATCTAGAGACAAGCACATGAACATCAATTCTAGCATACATAGACATGTGGATTGAAATGAAATGATCAATTGGAAGCATTAAACTACATAAATCATTGAATAAACAAGATCTATATATATCAAAGTGTCAAAACATCAATTACAACACTAATCCCTCAATAATACACAAGATTAAGATACAGAAAGCATGCTTGGGGCTAACTCTAGCCCCAAGAGGATGTCTAGCCACTCATGGTGATAATGCTCCAACCTTGTTGATGAAGAGTCTCCAACGGTGTCTTTAGCATCCTCCTCCTCTAAGCTTCCTCTCCAAAAGATGATATGAAAAATTAAATTGGCCCCCCTTTGTAAAAGCAATCCTTATCCTTATATAGGTAGGTCAAAATGACACCCAAAATGAGCTGGGGTCGTACACACAATATTCCCTAATGATTGGATAAAGGAAAACTTTCAATGAGATGGAATTTTAACTTTTTCGCATCGAAGGAAGTTCGATCGATCGAACCTTGAACTTGGATCGATCGAAAGTAAGTGAGATCGATCGAACTTAGGCTGGATCGATCCAACTGGCTGAGCTTTTTGGAAAAAGACAAATCCGAGATATTTATGGGAGATATTTATGAAAAAAGGACAAAAATGGTTAGTGGGTGGTACAGCTGTGGATAGGATCAATTATTTGAATAAGGACAAAAATGTTCGATCGATCGAAGGATGGTATTGGATCGATCAAACTTTTGGAACTTTATGCTTTTGGGTCAAGGCTTGGATCTATCTTGAAGTGCTGAGATCGATCATTGTTCGATCGATCGAACCTTGAACTTGGATCAATCGAACTTTGCTGTTTGCCACCTTTGGCTTCATTTGCTTCCTTCTTTCTCCACTTTGCTCCTTTCTTTGATTAATCCCAAAATTGCTTCAATTAAGCTCTTATTGGGCTGAGTTAGCTTATTTTCGGGATAAGTGCCTAAAAATGGAAATAATACGAAATCAATCTAAAACGGTAAAATAAGATAGATAAAGGTAGTAGAATGCCTAAGCTTAAGGGGTTTAAATACGCACTTTTCAGTGCTCATCACTAAGCTGCTCAAGAACAAAAGATTTGAGGGACCTCGTAATTTGGAGCGGAGTACAGAGGTATTTCTTTATGACCTCGGTGCTTGGAAGTCAAGTACAGTCTAGCTTAAGACATCTTGGCAAGCACGCATTGGTAGTATGCTAGATTGGGGGGGTGCAAATGTCCCTATGGCTCCTACATAAGCTGCTCCTGCACCTATTGTACCACCACCACTTGCCATGTCCCGTGCCGATTATGACTCTCTCAGTACCCGTATTGACACACTGCAGCTGCGAGTCGAGATCATGGAGGGCACCCTTACGAATTTTCGTAAGGAGACTCAGAAGAAGCAGTAGGTATTACAGGTCATGTTGCAATCTTTGATTGACCGAGCACCAGGCGGAGCCGGTGGCTCATCCTTTACTCCAATGATGGAGTGATTTTTTATTTTCAATTCCTATTTTGATTTTTAGTAGTAGTCTTTGGAATATCTTAAGCCTCGTTTAGCATTCCTTTTAGTTTATATTTTGAACTTATAACTGTATTCCTTTTTGCTGTTTTGCATGGATACTTAGTTTTTGTTAAATAAAGTTGCAGTTATTTATTGTTATCTCTTTCTATGTTCCGTATCATGCTTGTTGTAGATATATGTGTTTTTGACAGGTTTTGAGATTTAAGTTTGGGGCCGTTGCTTTTGGAATACACATGATGGCATGTTGTCACAATGCCACTGATTTTCCTCCTATACTTGGTATTGCTCTTTTTACCCTCTCTATTTTTCATTTTCATTCTGTCTTCCCACATTGAGGACAATGTGACATTCAAGTTTGGGGGTATATTTTGGTATACATTTTTGTTTGCATGTGTTAACTTGTTCATGTAAATTGATAAAATAATTTTTTTTAGGAAGCAATGATCTTGTAATCTTGGAACTTGTTGGAGATTGAAGCATCTATTTAATACTTTGTGTATAGAGGCAAATGATAGTTTTGAAATAAGGAAAATCTAAAATGATCATATGGATTCAAACTGGTTTGTATAAATGCTTCAATTAGATTTTCGTCGGATTTTATTCTCTTTTATGCTTCACACTTCACAGATGCACATCGAAAACTTAATTATGAGGCATGCAACCCGATTTACCTTGACCATGACTCAGTTGATTTGAATTATTGACCCTAATGAATGGATATCTTTGGCATGAACTGAAAAAAAAAAAAAAAAAAAAAAAAGAAATAAAGTTGAATAATGAAAATGACTAGTTTAAGTTCACAGCCTTGCTAACTCGAGTTATTAAGCCCTTGCAATGTCCTTACACTTAGCACCCTAAAGCCATCCGGTTTGGGAGTTTTTGGCTTAACACTTACTACATGGGTTAGTTAGAAAGCTTAAGGGACTTAAGTATTGCACGGTCATTCACAAAAATAAAAATAAATAAATATGTTAAGTTTGAGTTCGTAACCTTGCTAACTCGAGTTATTAAGCCTTTGGAGTGTCTTTACATTTAACACCCTAAAGCCATCTTGTTTGGGAGTTGTTGGCCTAACACTTACTACATAGGTTGATTAGAAAACTTAAGGGACTTTGACATTACACAACCATATATATCTATATATATAAAAAGTTGTATTTTGAATAAAATCATGCCTTAGAAACCTCACTTAAAAGAGAAATTCAATGATTTGAAGGCTTATACTCTTGAAATGGGAAAAAAAAGAAGGTAAAAGTTGCATATTGGGAATCCGGTTCACTTTAAGTGAAGCTAGAGATGATGTCTATTATAGATATGACAATTAAAGTATTTATATAGACTATGATGTTGATGGATGAGAATTAAAAGATGTTTATCCATTTTGTTATATCAAGGCTTCATATACACAAGGTCGTTTTCATAATGATTTCATCTCCAATGTTTTCTATGTTCTAAGTTGCAATTGAGCTTTGTCCATCTTCTTGCACCATGTTTGATGTTTGTGGGTAACATTCCAATTGTTGTCATTTCATTAAATAATTCATTTTAGTTTTGTTATGGGACTAGCAAAATGTAAGTTTGGGGTTGTGATAAGCGCCGAATATTGCATATTCAAACACCCTTATTTGTATTAATTAAGTACATTAGTTGATTTTATTGTATAGATTATCTTCAGTTGCGTGTTTTTGTGCACTTTCAGGTTTATTCCTCAAAAAGAAATAAAATTGAGGTTTTGGTGAGTTTTTGAAGAGCAAAGCATGCCGGGTTGGGGATCTACTGTTTTGCTATGTAAAATATAGTCCAATGAACTCATGAACGCATTTTGCAAAGCCCGAGAAGTAAGATGGAGTCATTGGGCTAAGACAAAGGTCAATGAAGAGAAGTGTTTTGAACCTAGGTTACACCATTGCGGGCGCCCGCCAGCCTCATGCACAAATCCTGCAGGAGCCCGCCAAGCTTTACTCAAGCATTGAATTGAAAAAAATGAAGTTCCAGTAGCCTCCAGAATCAGCAGGACCCCGCCAGTTCCTGCAAGCGCCCGCCAGTTGCCACAGCCACCCCAGGATGCCCTTTTGCCAATGCGCAGAAGCCAGCCATGGCATCCCGCGGGCGCTCGACATCTGTTGTGGGCGCCCGCCAAGTTACAGATAGCAGGTCATGGGCTGCATTGTTTTACCTAATGTTATCCCCTTGATTGAAGGGATGGATCTGCACTCTTATAGGGATTTCTAGCCATGAAATTAATGAAGTTTTGTGGGTTATTTTGCTTATACAAAGGGCTTAAATCATTGTAAATTATTATCCAAGATTGGTAGGATTTCTAGAGAGAGAAATATTGTGTTCTTGAGAGCTTTGTGTGTATTATGCTAGGAGGAGCAAAAATGGAAGGGCTGATCCTCTCAACCTCTTCATCCCTTGCTTCTATGGGTAACTAACTCCCTTTTTAGGGAGGTGATGAAGTCCTTCTTTGTAAGCATGCTCTAGTTTTGTTTTTAATTTAGGGAATGAATCATGTATATGGTAGTTTTATAATCTAGAGCTGTAATGATCCAGTTATTTTCATTCCTTTCCTTTTTTCTCAAATTTTACGGATGAATTTTTTTCGTTAAAATTTCTTTTCTAGGTTCGATTTCTTGTCACTTAGTGTCATCTCAGGTACTCAAAAATAGTTTCTGAGACTCTTACCCTTGAATTGATAACTTCTTTTAAGAATCGAGTTATTTCATATTTTTCATTTTATGACATTTTCACTTTCGTCTTTTTCCCGTTTGTCACTTTGTTGGCACAACCTCACTTTTTATGTTCGGATTTGATTCCAGTTTTGCATGCATCCACAATATTTAAATTACATGCTATGTTTATTTTTACTTTTTCAGAAAAGCATGCTAAGTGTTTACTTTTCTTGTAAAAGGTATGAAACTTTTTGATAATTTTCTTAACTTTTAGGGTTTTAGTGTAATTATGTAAAGTAATTATTTTTCATCTTAGGGACCATTTTGTAATTTAATTTGAAAGATATTTTCAAAAAGGACCTTTTTGTAATTTGTGAAAAAGTATGACAAGTGTCACACTCTCATTGGTCCACTTGTTGACATTTGTGTGGAGACACTTTGAAGCCTTAGATGATGGCACATGGAGGGTGGAGATTCACCCACTTGTTGGCCTAGGATTGGAGCACTTGTTGGCTTGGATGGTTGATAAGTGTAGGCTTAGGATTAAACCTAGGAGGGAGCCATGGATAAGCGACATGTGTGCTTCAAATTAAGTCTTAGAATTATTTTTAGGCTACTTTGGAATTATGTTGTTAAAGAGGGGTTTTTATGCAATTGACCATAAATGTGTGTGTTGACCATGGTATAAGAGCACATAGTGAGTGGATGATTTCTATTTCCTCCACTCACACTTAATCATTTTTATTTCATTCTCTTCCTCACCACAAACCCTAGCCACTATTAGAGAAGCTTGATGCTTAGGCCTTGATCTTGATTTTTGAGGCCCTTCCACTCACCTTTGACAATGAAGCTTGGAATACTTTTGTTCCCCTCATCCTCTTCTACATAACCTTGAAGGGTTTGCCATTTTATGTTGATTTGCCTTGGATTCTAGAAAAACGCTTCTCTACTGAGGTAGGGGGTGCTATAGTTTATTTTTCATATGGTTTTACTTACTTTTATAATGAAAAATAAGTTGTATACATATCTTATGTTGATTTGAAAAATAAATGATTAAATGGTAACTTGCATGTAACTTACTTTAGACTTGATATATGGCATGGCCATGACTTGATCCTTGTTATATATTAAATTGGGATGATTTAAATAAGTTTTCAAATCTAGAGATTTAATGAATTTAATTTGATTTAAATTCTAGTTAATAGTGTTTTGCTTGTATTCCATCTTAGACTTGATATATGGTATGACCATTACTTAGTCATTGTTATATATTAATTTGGGATCATTTGAACAACTTTTGAAAATTAGATATTTAATTAATTTAAATTAATTAAATTCTACGTGATGATCTTTTGCTTATTTTACTCCTTTGATTTGATATATGTAATGAGCATACTATGTTGTTTAACATATAATTATTTGAGGTTATTTAAAATTGATTTGAATTCTAGAGAATTTAATTATTTTTGTTTAATTAAATTCTATCAATTGTGTTTTAGAAGTTGTTTCTACATTCAAATCATGGATTTGGACTTGTTGTATATTCACTTGGTTATGTTTTGAGTATAGGATAACATTGTTGTTATATTTATGTTCATGAGAGCATGTTTTCCTTATAGATTATATTGTTGCCTTGTGTAATGAGTTGCACACTTTATTCTTGACATCTTTCATACCAATAGTAATTGTGGACTTAGAGCATGTATTATATGTGTTTCCAAATTTGGTTGTGCGTGGTAGATAGTTGATTATCTTGTATATACATGTTGATATATACATTGTTGCACAAATTGTTGATTTTGGAAACTTGGGGATGTCATTGTTTAACTACGGCTAGGACATGGTTCTAGTACGGGAAAATGTCCCTCTATAGTCTAGTGTGCACATAGGGCGGTTACCCGTAGGCTAGTAACCCTAAAGTAACTATGGTGTCGGACTGATCTGGCATGATGTCCAAGTATCCACCTTGTTTGATTTCGCATTTCAATTCTAAGTTGATAACTAGATGATGTTGTAACTTGTTGTTCCTTATTTGATTTCCCATTTTAAGTTTCAAATTGTTGACTTTGAGAATTTGTGCTTTATGTATTATATTAAAAGTTCCAATGTCGGTTAAATTGCATCGATATGGTGAATTATGTTTTAAATGTTTAAGTGTAGCTTAGGAATGATCATATAGATTCATTTGGAATATGGACGTTAGGTGGCATGACCCACTTTAGTTGTTTTTCGTATTTTAGATTTCAAGTTGATGGTTTTGAGAATCTATATCTTGTTGCTTTGTACAACATACTTCTATATTGGTTGGAATTGCATGAATGATGTGATTTGTGCTAGAAATGTTCTAAGGTAGCTTAGGATGCTCCCTGAGTCTAACATTTGACATAGATGTTAGGTGGCATGACTCTTTTGAATTGTTTCATGTTAACGTAAAAATATGTAAGAAATTGAGTCGATGCATGTTCATTCCCTACGAGTAAACTTATTTACTCACCTCGAAGTTACTGGGGGTTTTGTTCAGGTATGAAGGCTTGGTTCGTGATGTTCATCATTTGCTTCGATGATTGTAGAATTGAAGGTTTTAATTCTTGTAAAGGTTAGCTTAAAATGCCACTTGTAGCCTTATATGTCAAAAATGTGTATATTTGATTCCATTTATGTAATATGTACATAAGTACACTCTATGCAATATATTTGACTTGTATGTAATGAGGCCAAGGGCCAAAGACACTTATGTGATATGTATGCAAATTTTTAACTTCATTGTTGCTTATGAAAGTTAGGAAATTCCATGCATTAAAGGGTTATATTTTATATACAACATGCCATGAGGCCGTAGGACATTATAGTACATCTACCTTATAATATTACATATACTTACATGTTCACTTTGGCAAACAATACCTTTCTTGATGAAACAAAAACTTAAGGTTGCATTTTTTTGAGTTTTTACCCTATTCTGTTTTAGGGGCATTTCGGGTATTTCACAATGTGTTTTTCTCATTTTTACCCTCGATGTCGGATAGAAAACTCGATTTCGGAAGGGGTTTCTTCTTTGTGTTTTTCCAAAAACACGTCATCTTGACCCTCAAAAATTCATATTTTTTCGAAAAATCCTTGCTGCCAGGTTTTTGTTGATTTTGTAATACAAGTGTACTTGGTACTATTCATCAATTTTTTTTTGAAAAGTGTGACGACCGATTCAAAACTTTCGAGGGTCTTGTGGGTGTATTTGAAGATTGCATTTTCAATTTAGGCAATTTAAAAACCTCCCGAAGCCCCATTTTCTTTCCATGGGCAGCAGCTTTGAAGGATTTTTACCCTCTTGACCTAATTTTCTTGGGGGCATTATGGGCATTTTACAATGCATTTTTTTGGTTTCCGTTCATGTTGCCGGGTAGGAAACTTGATTTTAGGGGTTTTCTTCTTTGATTTTTTCCAAAAAAGTCCGTTTAGATGCCCGTTTTTACTCTCAGTTGCAGCAGCAGTGGGTCAGCAGCACTGTAGCTGTCATGACCCTCTTTTTGTTTTTAACATTTCTCCCCTCTTTTTGTTTTTAACCTTTCTCCCTCGTCCGGACTCCAAATCAAGTAAATTTTTTTTTTGAACTTGACTAATTTTTCGTCATCTATCCAAAGGTGTGCTCAGTTACACTTGGATCGTTCTAAATAATTACTAGTTTACCCTTTTGCTTTGTATATTCATTTTTCTTTGTTTTGTTGTTTCTCCTTCGTCCAAACTTCGAATCATGCGATTCTTAAGTTCATCTTGATTAATTTTTAATTGTCTTTCCAGCGGTGTGCTCGATGGCACCCAAATTAATAATTTCTAAAATGACTATTTTGTCCCTATGGGCTTTAATTGTTAGTTTTTTTGATCTTTTGCTTCTGCGTCAGTTCTTATTGAGTTCCACGACCTCATGGAAGGTCACTTTGAGTTCTTAGAGTCTTATTTTTAGTTTTTGCTTCCGCATTCGGATCCGTTATCGGGTCAATCTTCAGTTCATCACAGGACGCACTGGCTTGAAAAACCAAGGCCATCACAAGAGACTTACATAAGTTGTAATGGTTTTTCTCTTCTATAAATTATTATGTTGAACTTATTATCTTGTCTTAGATTATATTTTTTCATGATTATATGGCTTACATCTTTACAGTGAGAATGGAGATGAGATGTGTGTTTTTTTTTTTTGCTATTTAATAAATAAAAAAAATTGCCCTTTTTCTCTCTTTGCTAGGGCGACAATTTGCACATAGGGTTATAGTAAGAAAGAGGCTGATCTAGCATGGAGGAGGGTCAATCCTCCTCCCCCATTACGTCGGTAAGATCTCCAAGCCGGAGTTTGGCCTCTCCTAAACCTAAATATAGTAGCTTTTTTGATGAATCTCAAGAAAATTTCAAGAATTAACACTATTATCAAGAATGTCGAGGTGTGAAGATATCCATTACAGAAGCGAATGTAGTGGACGAAGTCGCGTACTTGAAATCATCTGTGGTGGGTTACGTAATGGGTAAGAAACCATACTACCAATATTTTAAATCCTTTGTGTCAAAATACTGGGCAAAGATTTCACTTTGCTTTATCTCAAAGATGGTTTCTTAATGGTACGTTTTAAGGATGCTACTAAGGCCCAAAAGTTTTATCCAGGGTGCATACGTTTGCGGGATGGTCGATTATTCTAAAAAAGTGGAACAAGAACGTTAATTTGCAGAAAGAAGTATTGGAAACAGTTCTTGTGTGGTTGAGAATCCATGATTTACCGGTACACTGCCAAAATGAAGTTTCTATCTCTAAAGTTTGTTCTTCCTTTGCAAAACCTATATATATGGATGATCCAGAAATTCATAGAGACAAAGGAGAGTTCATTAGGGTTATGGTTGAAGTTGATGCCAAAGAACAATTACCAGACGACATGGTTGTGGATATTCATGGTATTGACTGTCATATTGATTTGGAGTATGAATTAAAGCCTGTGATTTGTAAACTGTGTCAAAGAGTTGATCATAGTGAAGATAGATGCCCACAGAAAGTTATTCAAAACAAGGTTAAGCCTAAGAAATCTAGTGAACGCTGGGTGGTCAAACAAAAAGGTAAACTGGTTAATTTGGAGAATGCTGAGAAGTTGGTTGTTGATATGCCAATGAGAAACTTGAAATCCTCTGATGTGGCAATTTTAAATACTTTTGCAATTCTGGATGAAGATATCAATCCTGAAGGTACAGTTGTGGAAGAAACTGTGGAGTTGGGTATTCCCATGAGCTCTAATGATAAGGTTTTTGTTGAAGCAGATAAGGTTGCAGATATCACTGGTGAAGATATTGTTGTGGAAGAAAACGTTGATTTGGCTAATCCCAAGAGTCCTACTGGTACTATGGAAAATATGGCTACAGAATTGGGAAAAGGAGATAGAATGCAATATTGAAATTGCCAAAGTTTTTAATGATAGTAATAAATCTCCAGGAGGTACAAGGGAGGAAGTGCAAAAAAAGTCTGTAGGAGATTTTAATGATCAAGAAATTGCAGAAGATAGTCAAGAAAGTGGGAAATTATCTAGACAAAGAAAGAAGCCTTACATCCCCCCATCAGATAGAGTGACTAGAGGAATACAAATTAGCAATGGTTTGCTATCAAGCTCTCGGTAATGTTAAGAGCTTGGAATGTGAGAGGTCTAAATAGACCTCCCAAACAAAAGGAAGTAAAGCAGTGGATCATTGATAATAAATTTTCCTTTGCTATCCTTGTTGAAACTAGAGTTAAGGAAGGAAAAACTCCTATAATTCAGAAGAGAATATGCCCTCAATGGAATTGGCTCGCTAATTATAAGTCTAGCTATTTGGGGAAAATCTAGTTTGGTTGGAATAGAGGCTTATTTGATGTGGTTTTAGTGTATGAAGATGCTCCATCCATGTTGTTACAGGCGAAGCATCTATTGTCTGGCAGAAGTATTTTTATTACAGGGGTGTATGCTACAAATCGACCTAAAGATAGAATCGACTTATGAAAATCTCTTCAAATGCAAGCTACTAAGGTCTCAGGTCCTTGGATTGCTTTGGGGGATTGGAATATGGTTCGATATAGTCATGAGAAGAAAGGAGGTTTGAGGATTCCTCAAAGAAAGCTAGATGAGTTCTAGTGTGATCTTTGATGTTGGTATAGATATCAACAATGGGGAATGGTCTTGGTGTAAAAAGCAAAATTTGCAATCCAAAATTAATGCCAAATTGGATAGGATGCTTGTGAATGACTTGTGGTTGCAAAGGTTTAATTATTCTAAGGTGTCTTTTACTCCTGCATCATTGTCAGATCATTATGGCATGGCAGTTCAATGGTTCTTTGATTGTTCAGTAGGTCCAAAGCCTTTCAAATTTCTCAAAATCTGGTTTCTACAAGCTGAGGTTAAGCAAGTGGTTAGCAAGGCATGGAATATTGCTATTATAGGGAGCCCTCTTCATGTTCTTCAAAAGAAGCTCAGAGCTGTGAAGATAGCCGTAAAAGAATGGAATAAGGATAGGGGTACTTCTTCAGAACAAGTTCAATTGGCTAGAGATGAATTATATTCAATTCAAATGGATTTACTTCAAAATCCAGATGATTAAGCTATTATAACAAAGGAGAAAGATGCTACTGCCAGGTTACAAAGTTCTTTAGATTTAGATGAAATTGTGTGGGCTCAGAAGTCTAGGCTCAAGTGGTTACAAGAAGGAGATAAGTGTATATCATTTTTTCATAATGTTGTAAGGCAAAGGCGATGTGCAAACTCAATTACTCAGTTACAAAATACCATAGGAGAAATTTCTGCAGA
Source organism: Cornus florida (assembly GCF_030987335.1). Taxonomy (NCBI): domain Eukaryota; kingdom Viridiplantae; phylum Streptophyta; class Magnoliopsida; order Cornales; family Cornaceae; genus Cornus; species Cornus florida. The sequence goes on along the minus strand of NW_026775572.1, from coordinate 62,713,750 downwards.
TCCAAAAGTGATCAAAAAGTGGTTAGTTTAGTTTTATACTTAACTATATAAGAAGAAAGGGGATATTTTAGCTGATATCAGACCTCCTAGGAAAGTCTTATCTCAAGAGGATACTGATACATTGGATTGTGTTATCACTACAGAAGAAATAAAGGTTGTTGTTATGCACTTTAACCCTGATAAAGCACCAGGACTTGATGGATTTCTAGCTCGATTCTTTCAACATTTTTGGGAAATTATTGGCCAATACCTCATAAATGCAGTGTGTTACTTTTTCAATTCTGGTACTCTTCCTGAAGGTATCAATTCTACTTTTCTCACTCTTATACCTAAGCCAAACCATGGAGATAAGATTGCAAACTACAGGCCTATTTCTCTATGAATCTTGTCTATAAAGTTATTTCCAAGGTGTTAGCCAATAGGATAAGTTATGCTCTTCCCACTTTAATTGGTCTTGAACAGTCAGGATTTATTAAAAACAGACGGCTCCACGATAATATTCTTCTAGTTGTAGACCTCATTTAAGGGTTTTAGTAAGAAAACCATGGATCCAACTATGGCTTTGAAAGTAGACCTGAAAAAAGCTTATGATTCTATGGAATGGATTTTTATTTAGAGAATGATGCAAGCTTTTGGCTTTAGTGATAAAAGGATTACTTGGATTACAAAATGATATCCTCTCCCAAGTTTTCTATTCTATGTAATGGAGTTCCAGTAGGCTATTTTTCAGCTTCCAGAGGTATTCGGCAAGGGTGTCCTTTATCTCCTCTTTTATTCTCTTTTGTCACTGAATATTTTAGCACTTTGATGGATTATGCTATTGAAGGGGGTAAGATCAAGTTATACAAGGCCGTGGCTCAAACAAATCTAAAGATTTCTCATGCTTTCTATGCAAATGATTTGGTAATTGTGGTAAAAGCTGATATTCCTACTGCAAAGGCCATTGTTGATGTGTTTACACTATTTCAGGAGACTACTGGATTGCAAGTTAACAAAGAGAAGAGTACAGTGATATTTTCTAAAGCAGTTAGAAGAAAACAAAGATTGGCTAATATTATTCGGTTTCACACTAAAAAATTCCCTTTCAGATACCTTGGACTTCCTTTGTCTAACAATCGCTTAAGAGTAGGTGATTTTTGTGTTCTGTTTGATAAAATTAATGCGAGGTTGGCACATTGGAATACTATTAACCTATCTATCACAGGGAGGATAGAATTAATTAGATCTGTGCTATATTCTTACTTATATCGCTGGGTTTTTGGTTTTAAAATCCCATGGGAAGTGAAAAATGAATTGGAAAGGAGATTTAAGAAGTTCTTGTGGAGTGGAAAGAAGGATGTAAAGACGATCTCTCAAATTAAATGGAGCCAAGTCACATTACCTATTATAGAAGGGGGTTTTAATATCCGAAGGATAAAAGATATTGATGAAGCTGCAAAGATCACCCTTTGTTGGGATCTTGTGCAGAAGAAGGATAAATTGTGGGTTAAATGGTTGCATGCAGTGTATTTACAAAAAGCTTCCTTTTGGAATGTTGTTCCAAAAAGCACTGACTCAGCTATCTAGAAACAATTGGTGGAGACTAGACAACTGGTTTTGGATAATCTTGATTTCAAAATAGAGAATGGGATGGAATTTAAGTTATTAACTGATCCTTGGTGTGAGAACCAAACACTGATTCAAAAATTTGGGGTTGCTACTCTTTGACAGGTGGATAGGAGTCTTAAAGTTGCTGATATTCTGAATAATGGTGAATGGAATTTTTTTATTTTTTTGCCTAAGGTTGTAAGAGATGCTATTCAGAGGATAAGAATCTATGATGGAGAGGACAATATTGCTTGGAAGCATTGTACTTTTTCCTTGAAAGCAGCTTGGAATGTCTGTAGATCTTCAATGAAAAGTCTGAATTGGGGTGAGTTAGTTTGGAAACACTGCAGGCCCAGAATTGATGTGGGGGTTTGTATCATTTTGCATAATAAAAATTTGTCATTGGTTAACTTGAAGAAACGTGGGATTACACTTACTGCCATCTGTTATATTTGTTGGCAACATGAAGATACAAATGATCACATTTTTTGTAATTGCAACTATGCTAAAACCATTTGGCAAGAGCTGTTTGGGCTGTTACAAATTGATATGCCTGTGTGTAATACTATACATCAGTTTGTGGAATGGTTCATCTTACAATACCCCAAGAAATTTATTAGATCGAAAATTCTCAGTGGTATTTTTGCAACAATAGTGTGGAGAATTTGGAATGTGAGAAATGCATTGCTTCATGGTGGTGTCAAGGAGCATCCTTCTTATTTGGCTAAAATTATTGTGTGGGAGGTGCTGTCTTACTTGTCTCTTCGTTTAGATGATTTGAGTCTTGTATTCTAATCATCTACATGTTAGTAATCTTCTTTGATTGTTTTTCCCAGTTTACTGGATTTAGTCTTTCTTAAGACTTGTTTTGTAAAAGGAGGTAAGCCTCTTTATACACTTGTACAGTTCTTTTTTACTTTATATATATAAAACATACCCCATTCAGGAGAAAAATAATAATAATAAAAATAAATAAATAAATAAAAAAGAATGGAGATGACATTATGAAATAGTTTTTAATAGCATGTTATATGAAAAGTTTGATAGTCCATAGCTTAGGGCCTCCCTTTGATGGATTATTCTTGGTTTTTGACTTCATGTACTATTACTATATTCATTGAGGAGTTTGATAGTCCCTAGCTTAGTGAGTATGTCAAAAGCTACACCCTAGTTTAGGTAGTTCAAGCATGTAAAATTTTAATGGATTATACTTACTTCTTAATTTTATAAACTTCTTGAAGATAATGTAGCAATCATTTATTACTACATATCATGGTCATATACATAAGTTGTTCCCTAAGTTAATCACAAGCAAGCATGTTTATATGGTTGGTGGTGGATTCAGTACCTTAGCCCTCTCTACATAAGTTCTTCTCATCTTAAATTCCTTCCATTTACCGTTTTATGCAAATTTCATTTCCTAGTTCTAAGTGACAAACAAACCAAACCTTTTACACCTCTTCCCTCAAACAAACTGATTTTAAAACCTTGGTTGCCATAAACTTGCAGTCCTTGTGGTTCGACTTACCCTTATGATAGCTTTATTTTACAATGATTTGTGTTATTACAAGTGTTGATTATTATTGGTAAACATATTTTTGACTGATTATGTATGGTCTCAAACAAGCCCCCAGAGCCTGATATGAGAAGCTATATCAGTTCTTAGTTAAACATTGATTTCACAGAGGCAAGGTTGATAATACTCTTTATGTAAAAACTCATTAAGAATAGTTTCTAATTCTACAAATCTATGTTGATGATATCATGTTTTGTGGCTCGAACATCTCATTAGCTTCAAAATTTGATAATCTCATGAAGACAAGGTTTGAAATGTCACTCTTGTGGACTCTTAGATACTTTTTAGGCCTGCAAATTACTCAAACATCCATTAAAATCTTCATCTCTCAGCAAAAGTATGCCTCTGATCTACTTAAAAAGTTCAAAATGGATGATTGTAAGGCTGTCCCAACACCACTATATCCTAATACCAAACTCTCACTAGAGTGCACCACTGAAGTTGTTCCTTCAGCATTTTACAGGTCAATCCTTGGTAGTTTGCTATATCTTACTGCTTTAAGACATGATATAATGTATTCAGTGGGTTCAGTGGCTAGATTTCAAAGTAATCCAAAGATTTCTAATCTTCAACCTGCCAAAAGAATTCTTAGATGTATCAAGGGCACCATCTCATTTGGTCTACACTATACTTTCTCACCCTCAATGTTTATTGTAGCCTTCTCAGGTGTTGATTGGGGTGGATCTTTACCTAACAGAAAAAGTACCTGTGGTTGTAGTTATGTTCTTAGTTCCAATGTAGTTTTTTGGCTAAGTAAAAAGCAAGACACTTTTTCTCTCTTAACCTCTGAAGCCGAGTAAATAGTTGCCTCACAAGTTGGCTTTCAACTACTTTGGATGAAAAATACACTATCAAACCTTGGACTTCAATTTCCAGGACCTCCAAAGCTTTTTGTGACAACCAAAATGCTATTGCTATCAGTAAAAATCCCATACTACACTAGAAAAGCAAACATATTGATATCAGGTATCACTTTCTCAGAGACGAAGTTCAAAAAGGCGTTATTGATATTACTTACTTGCCAACTGAAGATCAACTTGTAGATATCATGACCAAACCTCTTCTTCCTCAGAGATTTTCAACCCATAGAGCTCTTCTCAGGGTTATTCCTCCTCCCTTTTGAACTTATATTATTGGTCTTACTCACCTTTTGACTTTCAATGTCAGAAAGGCAGAGAAATGGACTGAAATAAGGATAGCTTAAAGCTATTCCTTTTGCATTTAGGCTATTCGAATTTACTGAATCTTTAAAAGTTCTCATTCTCAATATCCTATTTCAAGGTTAATTGATTTTTATCGTTAATGGAAAAAGGGGGAGATTGTTGGTCCTAAGTTATCTTAAGGAATGTTTGCCTTTTAATGTCAAAAAGTGTGGTTTCAGTGGCTTCAAGTCTGATTTCTATCTGCATTGTGTGTTAAAATATGGTCCACGGATTGTATTGTCTTTTACTACCTTCTAGCACATTGTACTCAATGATCTGTAATAGTGCACTGCAATGGTTCAGCCAATTTTGATCAAAAGCATTGTGACATTGAAGGCTTAGCACTTCAGTTTTAGCTACAGGTGCTTATAGGGGTACTATGGTCTTTTCTCAGTTGTATTTCATATATGTTCGTATGCTCAGGTACCTACATTGCACTGAACAACCTTTAGTGAACCTGCATTATGAATTATATAGTCTTAGGACTATCTGTTGGTTGAGAAGAATTAAAACTATTAAATGGGTATTGTGGTCTTTTCCAGCTGTGCTCAGGAGTGTTCCACATTTCAGTGGTCTTAGTGAGATGATATATGTAGAAATATTGTATTGCTTAGAGGCTAAGTTTGGATATAATTAGAATTCTGTACTCAAACTTGTAACCTGCTACAGCTAGTAAGAATAGTAACAAATTAGCTTAGATGGCAAGCCTGCATTGGTGCATTGCTCTAAAAATATCTAAAATATGCTATCTCAATCATTGGCTAAGAGGTAACAGGTGTATGTCCTCGGTGTGTAAGGCCTTGTGTAATTCAACGTCACAATAAATATGCTGTTATAGTGAGTATTAGGGTTCAGGCCTTGTGACGAGTTGAGAAAAGTGAGTTGCTGCTGAGTAGTCTCTCGAGAGCTTTGAATGAAGAAGTTTTTCTGAGTGTTTTAATGATGATCCTTTCAATAAAAACCTATTAAATCAACTTAAGAGTATGTACAAGGTGCTGAGATGATGCTACTATCAAATTTACTGCTGCAAGGGCTGGATTGAGTAGTGACTCTGTGTTTCAAGCTACTGTGGTCTATTCTGAAGGTTGACACAGGTATAAATCATTTTTTTACACTTGGTCAGACTGTGTTTGTGTTGAGAATATGCTGAAAATGAATTTGGAATGTGTGGTCAATAGTCAAGCTTGTTTTTCTGAAGTAATCTTGGATTCAAGTACTGTTAGATTATACTTAGCTATTTCATGATGATCTATGTTGCTAACAAGTATATTTTGATGAATCAAGATTGTTAAAGTTGAGCTTGTAATAGAAATATGGTATGCTTTGATTTTAACTCTGAGGCAGAAGCTATTTTGTGCTGAAGATATTTTGTGCTAAGGCTATTTTGTGTCGAAGGTGTTGTGTGCTGAAGCCATTCTGCGCTGAAGTTGTTTAGTGCTGAAGCAAGAACCATGACTGAACTTTGTGATATACTCATGTTGTGTTTGATTATGCAAAGCTATGAACATGAGTGCAATAGTGAAAGAAGACTGTGTAAGGTGCTGGTGAATTGATCTCAAGAGGAATTTCCCATTTTACCCCTCAAACACTAGATGCAGCAGATTGTAGTTCTGAGGCAGTAACTTGGAATTCTGTGTTGTCCAACTTATTTTAATTGGTGTATTAACACTTCATTGTAAATGGTAGTGAGGCTTCGTACCTCACCCCATTGTTGGTTAAGCTATTGAGAGCTTTTGGTCCAAGGAGGGTTGCTTCGGACAAGGGGAGTGTGTTGATGCACTGTGGTGTACTAGTGTGTGTATTAGTTGTAAAAACTAGTGTCTATTCTTGTGCCTGGTGTATGCAGAGTGTGAGATAGCTGAGTGTGTAACAAGATACATACGACATGCCGTTCTTCCTCAAATTCAACAAAGGACACAAATTCAGAATTCAGAAGTTCAAAAATTCAGACACAAATTCAGAATTCATAAGTTCAGAAATTCAGATACAAATTCAGAATTTAGAAGTCCAGAAACAAAGGACACAAGTTCAGAAATCCAGAGACTCAGAAGTCAAAGATACAAATTCAGAATCCAAACCCAAAAATGAAGAACATTACACACATCCAATGACGTGTCGTTCTTTATCAAATTCCACAGTGATCAACAACAAGCACATCCAGCGATGTGCCGTTTTTCATCAAATTCCACGGTGACTCAAGAAAATAATTATTTCCACCATGTCAGATTGAATATTTTGGTAACAAATCCATTATTATTTTCTCACCAAAAATAAATAAATAAATAAATAAATAATAATAATAATAATTAACAAACTAAAAAATAATTATTTCCACCATGTCAAATTGAATATTTTGGTAACAAATCCATTATTATTTTCTCCCATCCAAGAGCATAGTTGGCTCCAAATCAAGTATTGTTTGATCCTCACATAGTGCACCAATCTGGTCCTCTGGCAATGTCACCATCACAGTTCTTGCAAGCTCTTTTTCAGGCGAAGGCAACACCACAATTAACCCTTCAACCTCCACATTCCCAACATGATAGGACACATGAACAGGCTTCTCGTGTGCCTCAAACTTTACCTCATACAACAAATATCGGTAAGCATTCCCTTCTTCTAGCTCGGATGGTATGATCATCTGTTCCGTACCAACGCATGTCAATTCAGGACCATACATCCTGAAGGGCGGCAGATATTCACCCGTCTCGTCCTTTCACGATTCTAGTCAATTTATAACCGATTGAAACTCCTCTTCCTCGAGACCTGCAATATGACGATGCACTATCTCCGTCACCTGTCCTAACATAACACATCCCAATGTTTTAGAATCCAATGTTAATAGTGAAAAATGTACGGCATTTTGAAAAACCCTAATGGGATTGGCGCGTGCTGCACGTGGTCCTCGCGAGCTATGAAGGTCCAAAAAAAAAAAAAAAATGGAAGTAAACTCCTTAGTATCTGAGTTGTCATATATCACTGGTTGCCTTTGACGGCCAGCCACTGTCCGAAGTGGAGAGAAAGAATTAGGGCGATGTTTGTGATGGGCTTCGTATGAATTTTTAATTTTAGTAAAGGTAAATATATTATAAAATTTATTTCATGTGTATAAAAGAAAATGAATTTTTATATAAAGTATAAAATATGTTTCCATACTTGTATACAGCTGTGGGGCAAAATCACTCCTTCCCATTACAACCAAACACGTCACCTCGCACATTTTTAACAATATTCCCATTGGGTCACCCACTCATGTATCTGAGAATAAATACTAAAAATAACTTATAAAAACCAATAATGTCCACCCAAAACACTTCAAAAAGCTCATGTTATTGATTGCAAAATGATCAAAAAGAGTGTGAAAGCGCCATAGAAAGTTAGAAATAACCAGATAGCCTAGCCAAGGCTTATGTTACCCCATATTCCCAAAGAGTAGACCTAGAGTAATACAATAAACTCAAGAAAATGTAGCCTTGAATTTTGGTTTATATAATACAACCAGCAATAGTTCCCTATTGTTGTAAGAAATTAAAAATACACTTGGACTTAAATACCAATAAAAGAGCTTGACATCAAATTGTCATTATGTTCTTTTTTTTCTTTTTTATTTTGAAATTTCAGTGGACAAAAAACTTAATTCACTACTAAAAATGCAAGACTCCAAAATTTGTGTGCACAAATTTCTGGCACGCCCGGTGGGACTCCTCTGCCTCTCATCTCTTTCTTCTACATCAAATCCTTAACAAATTCATCGTCAGATTCTATGACTTCCAATAAGATTCAGACGAAAAGCAAGAATACCACCAAAGACATCGCGGTCATGACAGATAACATCAATACCACCACAAAAGGTGGCAAGAAAGTTGTAACTTCGTCAAGTGGTACAAACACCTTTGCAAGTTCAATGATGTGGAGCATGGTCAAATCATCCATTCATGCCAAAAGACAGCACGATGCGGTGAGAATCAATTCTGCCAAATCTGTCAAAGTAACAACTCAAACTCATAACGCCTTCACCTCACTAGGGGCAAAAAGGAAGGTTTCTACAACCTCAAAGGTTACTCCAGTCACAAGTTCAAGTTCCACCTCGCTGGGGGCAAAGAGAAAGGTTCCTACAACCTCAAAGGTTGCTCCAGTCACAAGTTAAAGGCTAGTCCACCCAAGGCCAGAGATTTTTTCTGACTCCATCACTATGCCAGCCATGATGACGAGAACTATCTCGTATGAAGAACAACTGACGACTATGACCCGTGCAATTGAAAGATTACAACACTCTCTCAAGGAGTAAGATCTAAAAATTGCCTCGCTGACATAAAAGTTAAAATTACGTGATGACAATGCTAAGTCAAGCAAAGGCCGAATTCCTCATTCTAATTCCATGCCAGAGAACACTCCAATTGATAATCAAAATGCCGTGTACGCCAATCCAACAATTGAAGCTGTCTCCGTCACCTCACTTTCTGTTCAACAACTTTAAGACATGATAGTAAATTGTATAAATGAACAATACAATGGTGTTCCTCAAAGTGCTCGCATGTACTCAAATCCTTACACGGAAAGGATTGACATCTTCAAAATGTCGGTTGGGTATCAACCTCCAAAGTTCCAATAATTTAACAGAAAAGGCAATCCTAAGCAACATGTCACACACTTTGTAGAGACTTGCGGCAATGCTGGTACAGACGGAGATCTCCTTGTCAAGCAATTCGTTCATTCCCTCAAAGGGAATGCATTTGATTGGTACACAAACCTCAGAGATGGAGGTATTGACAGTTGGGAGCAGATGGAATGAGAATTTCTCAACCGTTTCTATAGCACTTGTCGTACTGTTAGTATGTTGGAGCTTACAAATACAAAACAAATAAAGAGTGAACCCGTGATTAACTACATCAACTGTTGGCGAGCTCTAAGTTTTGACTGCAAGGATCGTTTGTCTGAAATTTTTACAGTTGAAGCATGTATGCAAGGCATGCACTGGGAGCTTCTTTACATCCTACAAGGGATTAAGCCTCGCACATTTAAAGAGCTTGTTACTCGAGCCCACGACATGGAGCTTAGCATAGAAAATTATGGTGCTAGAGAAGATGTTCCTGGAATATCCGACAACCTTCAAGAAAATGAGAGAAGTGAGTCCGAAGAAGAAAACAATATACTTCCTAACTCAGATGACGAAATAGCTTCATCTTTTATTATAAGCATCATCTCGAAAGACTTGCATCAAGAAACGCACCATGCTACAACAATGACTTCAATCGAAAGTACAAAATCACAGGGGGTATTAAGTCAAGGAAACCAAGAAAAAAATCCTCAAAGTGACGACGAGATAGTCCGTGCCCTCCAATATAAGCTTAGATTGTCGTCTTATTCTTGCATAGTTGAAAAATAAACAAAACTGAAGTGCTCCCAGATACGAGCCTAAACTATCGATGACACTCTTTGACATGAGTTTAAACTGTCTACCTAAAAAACAAAAAAACAAAAAAAAGAGAATCAAGAACTCCTCCTTGACACGAACTTAAACTGTCTACCTGAAAAAAATTGACACTCCTTGATATGAGTATAAACTATCTATCTGAAGAAAAATAATAATAATAACACTCCTTGGCACGAGTATAAATTATCCGCCTGAAAAAAAAAAAAAAAAAAAAACCTCTTTGATATGAGTATAAACTGTCTACCAAAAAAAAAAATTATGAACTACATGATGACTTGATCCCTATTTAGGGTATGTAGGCATCTTGGAAGTTTGTTACAAGTTCAGTCAACCCAAAAAAAAAAAGGACAAAATGTGCTCATCACATGACATCAAAAGTGCTCGTCACACCTTTCAACTTGGCACGCCACCAAAGTGTAGTCGCAAAGAAAATTTTGGTCCCTCGCCATAATTGTAGCTATAGAGGAAATTTTGATCCGGCAAAGTGTAGTTGCGAAGAAATAAATTGGTTCGTCGCCAGACTGTAGGTGCCAAGATAAATTCTACTCGCCGCTGAAGTTTTGTTGGAAAAGATTTTCCTTGAGCTTCGGCTTGAAATCATCATCAAAACTGATAATGGCTAACAATGCTAGTGGTATGACCTCTTGGAGTTTGTTCTTACTCTCTAAATGGTTGTTGTATGATCTGTGGTTAATGAAGACTACATCTGTCATTGCTCTCTGGATTGATTTATGACTGTTGACGACACTGTCTGTGCTGGTCGCATGACCTCTCGGAGTATGGTCTCGCTCTATCAATGGCTTCTGGATAATCCATGGCTGATGAAGATGCTCTAGCAACCGGCATTAATAACATTGTCTGAGCTATTGGTAAAGCCTCCCTACGTCTACATATCTCATTACTCTCCAAGTCGATTCGTGGTTGTTGACGACACTGTCTGTGTTGGTGGCATGACCTCATAGAGTCTGTTCTCTCGCTCCAAAATGGTGAGAGTATGGGGCTTGAAACTCTTGAAAAACACCATGATTAACTACCACCCCCCTAAAAAAAAAAAGTGCAGATTGGCATGCATGGAAGATTTTCGTTCCAAAGGAACAAAAGGTCCTTATAGACTAGATGCGTTCCAAAGGAATAAAGGGTCATTACGGACTAGGCATTCCAAAGGAACAAAGGGTCCTTACGGACTAGTTGCGTTCCAAAGAAACAAAGGGTCCTTACGGACTAGATGCGTTCCAAAGAAACAAAGGGTCTTGCGAAAAGAAAAAAAAAGTCGTGAAAAAAAACAAGGAAAAAAAAAATAAAAAAGGGGAAAAAAAAGAAAAGAGAAGGAAGAAAAAAAAAAAGTTTGCGGGGAAAATAAAAAAAAAGTGAGAAAAAACGCTGGAAAAAAAAAATCGAGAAAAAAAAAAAAGAGAAAAAAAAAAAAAGAGGAAAAAAAGGAAAGAGAAGGAAGAAAAAAAAAAAAAAGTTTGTGGGGAAAATAAATAAATAAATAAAGTGAGGAAAAACGCTAACAAAAAAAAAAAAAAAAAAAAAATCGAGAAAAAAAAGAAAAAAAAAAAAAAAAAAGAGGGAAAAAAGTCATGAAAAAAAGAGAGAAAAAAAAAAGGAAAGAAAATAAAGAAAGAAAATAAAAAATAAAAAAAAGTCGTGAGGGAAAAAAAATGTGGAAAAAAAAGGGAAGAAAAAAAACAAGGGGAAAAAAATAGAAAAAAAAAAAGGAAAGAAAAAAAAAGTCGTGGAAAAAAAAAGAGAAAAAAAAGTCGTGAGAAAAAGAAAAAAAAAAAAAAACGTGAGGGGGGGGGAGAAGGAAGGGAAAAAAAAAAAAAAAAAAAAAAAGAAACGTTTCGAAAAAAAAAAAAAAGTGAAGAAAAAGAAAAGAGAGAAATCATACCGATTATTCAAGCAAAGACGACAATCTAACTAGTCTTCAGAGACTTTAGAATTGATGGCAAAACCTATAACATTGGTAGTATATATAAGCAATAAAATATTTCATGTTTGTACTGGGATTTGTATAATCCAGTTCAAATAGGAAAGTAAAATACCAATCCCAAGTTGGATAGAAAAGCAAAAGAGGAAATCTTACAATCCAAAGTTGGATAAAAAATAAAAATAAAAAAAGAAGAAGAAGAAGAAGAAGAAGAAGAGAAAAGGAAAGGAAAGTTGAATATTTCAAGTCCCATTTGAAAAATGAGACAAATCCTATCAAATTTGGGACTCGAAGTGGGGGCAATTTGTATACACTAAAATTTTAGTGAGCTTTGGTGTTGACAAATGGACCCATTAAATATGGGTTTAATGTTTAATTAAGTCATTTAATTGGCCCAAGTTTAGTCCACTTAAATTATTTAATTAGCCTAGCCTAGATGTTTAAATGAAAAAGATAATTATTCCTAATAAAATATATTTAGAATAATTATTTTGAAGGATAATTATCATAATATAACCGGCCTGACCCGTTATAATTTTATCCTTATCAAGAGATGACACGTGTCATCATCCTATCAACCCAAGAAACCTATAAATAGAGGCCTAGAGGAAGGGAGAAGGAGAACAAAAAATTCAGAGTCTAGAAATCCAGAAAGTCCAGAAATTGAGAGAATCAGAAATCCAGAGAGCCAGAAATCCCGAGGGCAAACTTGGAGGCGAAGAATACCAAGCACATCCAAAGTCGTGCCGTTCTTCACCAAATTCAACAAATTCTCTCCTTTCGAAAGACGAAGAATAACAAGCATATCTAAAGACGTGCCGTTCTTCCTCAAATTCAACAAAGGACACAAATTCAGAATTCAGAAATTCAGAAATTCAGACACAAATTCAGAATTCAGAAATTTAGACAAATTCAGAATTCAGAAATCCAGAAACAAAGGACATAAGTTCAGAAATCCAAAGATTCAGAAGTCAGAGATACAAATTCAGAATCCAAACCCAAAAGCGAAGAACATTACGCACATCCAACGACGTGCCGTTCTTCATCAAATTCTACGATGATTGACAACAAGCACATCCAGTGATTCAAGAACAAGCTCATGCAGTCCTTGGATCCAACCAACAACAAATAAAGGAGATTGAATCAGAGGACCAATCTTGTTGTAAAGAATATTATTACAGAGGATTGTACTTAAATTTTTCAAATTAATAAATTATTATTTTGCCCATATTTTGTTTCTATTTGCAGTTTACAAAATTTGTGTGTGCACATGCAAATTGCATACTATATTTTACTTATGAAAATCAAATTAGTGGAGAAAAAACCTTGGCTTCCTAGAAGTAGACATCAGCGTGACAGAGGGAAATGAAGAGGATCCTCAAACGAACTTCCATTTTCTATGAGAGTGCAACCTCCAACTTCCCATGCCACCACAGCTACAAAACATAAAACACATTTAATCACACAAAAACACTAATAAATCAACCTATATATAACAATTTTTCATGAAAAAGAGAGAGAGAGAGAGAGAGAGAGATTAACAAACACAAGAGAAATTAGGTGAAAATACGAGTCAAAATTAAAACTCTCATTAAAAGAGGGGAAAAAATCATAAAAATAAGTTGGGACCATCAACCAACAAATCCTAATGCTTTGTCAGTGTCTCCATCCCTTTCCTTCATAGAAGTCCACGTTACAAAAACAAAAAAAACTTCAAATTGTTAATTTTATTAACTGAACAATCTTCGTCATCTATTGTTTAATTACACACATTTATATATATAGAGAGAGAGAGAAAGAGAGAGAGGGTTTGATGAGTGGTGACCCCACTGTGTTTTTTATTCTTTCAATCTGAGGGTTTCGAAGATGCTTTCGTTGCAGAGCGATGCTCGCAATTTCGTGTCAATTAAAACACTCGGGGAAAAAAATCATAAAAATGATCAAAAAATAAAATAAATCCTTCGTTTTTCCTGTTTTAGTTCTGATCAAAAATCAAATATTGAAATCCACGAGTTTAGAGTGTCAAAGGAAAAAACAAAAACAAAAAATAAAAAACAATTTTAATTAAGCAATCAAAAAAACCCAAAACGCCAAATACATACACACACATATATATCTAAACTCAAAATAAATCAAAGCCAAAAACATAAAAGGTGACTGACTATACTAATTTACTCAAGTTTTCAAAATAATTCATAGGGTTAGGAACTCCTACGCATGTCATTATGTCAATATAGTTTATAAATATGAAGGAGTTGTCTAAGAAACCAAAAAATACACTGCCAAACAAGCTTCAATTAAAATGTCAATATCATACTCAATAAACACAGTTCTAGAAAAAATAAATAAATGTCTTTTAAAACATGTCTTTTGACAAAAGAAGCGAAAACAACTTTGACTCGGTTCCTATCCGGATCAACAACCAAAACGTGATGTCGAATCATCTGACTTAACTTGCAGTATCCGTAAACAAGAACACAAGTTCAATAACAACTAAACAGAAATTTAAAATCCAACTATTATATGTCATGATAAATACCCATGAGCATTATTCTATTAGCAAAATCTCCAGAATGTTTTAGACTTAGCAGAAGAAAATTAGTATATATTATGATAAATAGATCAAAGTCATTGCCGCAGCTGTTCAGTTGCTTCACAGTAATTCAAAGACTCATTGAACATTAGAATTTAATGATCCACTGAAAACAACCATAATAGGACAAATTGCCTGCCCCACCTCCCAAAAAGAAAAGAAAAGAAAAAAAAAAAAGAAAATAATTTCACGAAATGTTGCAAATCCCCTTTTGCCATTAGTTGTCAATATAGTATTAGATTGATGAATGTTAGTAATAGCAGCAAATTACCTTTGCAACGAAAAGATATATATATATCCCATACTTCTAACAGAGACAGTATATAACCCACAATTAACCACTGTCTCTGTTAGAAGTATGGGGCGAATCCCATACCATCCTATTTGAGTATCAATTTGATAAATATAATAGGGGATGAAAATACAAACCTCAATTCGTGTCCTTCGAATTTAGGGCTTCGAATGAGAGAGGGAGCTAGGGTTAGGGCTTGGAGAAAGGGGCGAATCCTTGTTTAATCTCGACACCAATCAGCTGTGCCGCTATCTTCTCTGCTCTAACGCTGCGCTGACCGTCGATTCAACCCTCAGTGGCTTCGGTAGAAGGGTTGGGCTTGGAGAGAAAGAAGAATGACGGCTTGGACGGTCTCTTTCCTTCTCCGGCGGCTTCTCCTCGGCAGCAGGCGGCGGTGGAGCTTCCTCCTATATTGCTGCCTCCGTATACATTGATTTCAAGAATTTCAGAGGCCACAGACTCCGAATCATGAACCAGATCGAGAAAGGGGCGGCCAGCTTTTGACATATATGTTTGTGTTCTGTAACAAGGTGTTGTATGTGTGTGGTTTCTTACATGTGAGCAGTATAAATTATATTTTACATATATATATATACATTTTTTTTTATTTATTGACACTAGCGGGAATTAAACCCACCAAAAGATAAGTGAAAAAATTTCACATTCTACCATGGTTTTAAAACCATGGTAGAAAGACGTTTAAATTAGTATAAAAATTTCACTTTCTACCACGGTTAGAAAGACTTACTGAAATTAGTAATTCACTTTCTATCACGGTTATAAAAATAATCGGGATAAAAAATATACTTTCTACCAAGGTTATTTTAAAACCGTGGTCGAAGGACCCGCCTAAATTACATTCAAAATAATTAACTTTCTATCACGGTTATTTTAAAACCGTGGTAAATAAGTATACTTTCTACCACGGTTAATGAACCACGGTTATTCATTAACCGTGGTAGAAAAGATATTCTACTACAGTTTTAAAATAATCGTAGTAAAAGATATACTTTTTACCATGGTTACTTTAAAATCGTGGTAGAAAGGGTCTTCTAACACTGTTTTTTTAAAACCGTGGTAAAAAATTATTTTTCTTGTATTGCGCGCCTTTCATCTTTTTGGGGATTTAAATGTTATATACGTAATTGATGATATAATCTTGTGTATATTGAAACTTGATTGTACCAAGGATTTCTATGGTTAATTCTTCCTGTTGATTCTCTATATTGATTGCATATTGTCTTATGTATAATTAATTGAAAATCAATCTCTACACTAAATTCTTTTTGTAATTGTGTTTAGTGATGCTATGCATGTTTTTTTTTTAGATACAATTGTTGATTAATTTGATGGATTATGCTTATGCTTGATGGATTGCACTACACTTTTAGCTTAATTGTTATTCATTGTAGTTTAATTGCATTTTAAATGTAATTAGGTAGACAATCCATGCTTGAATTTGATAATTCATACTTATTATTGCAAATTGTATTATTCTCTAGATTGATGTATTCTTGTAGCCACATTTTGTTTACAATATGAATTTTTCCAAATTAGTTGAAGGCATGTGGTTTAGTGAATGAGCTTAGTTGTGATTCATATGCCTTAAGACTCCTCTCATATCTCTTAAACTCTACTCATTTTAGCTTAATTTTCATTGCATGCTTTAAATTGAATTTTAGTTTAATCATCAAATAACCAAACCTCTTTTCAATCTCTTTCGCATTAAAGTCAAGTTAGATTCTAGCACGTGTTCAATCCCTAAGAATGATCCCTTCTCAATATACTTAATTGTATAAGTGTTAAGTGGCTTTTATAAATTGTAAAAGTTGATACCCATTTAGCACATTTTTAAATATTCAAAAGTACATTATTTTGTGCACACACAAAGGTCACATCAATTATATATTTCCTTATCTAATTAATATTCTCTTTTATTGAATTTTAGTAATTCGGTTTTAAAATATTTTAGATTTTCTTGTGTAATTATATTTCTGACTACTACTATTATTATTAGTAGTATTTTCTATATTATTAAATAAATCATACAATGCTTATATTTTCTTTTCTAATTAGATTTTTATTTATTGAATTTTAGTATTGCCTATTATATTGTTATTATTATTTTATTCTCTAATTATATTTTCCTTTATTGAATTAAATAAATAATTTTTTTAATATTTTAAAATTTCTTATTGAATTAGATTTTCTTTGATTGAATTTTAGTAGTTTAATTTTTATATATTATATGTTTCTTTCTCTAATTAGATTTATCTATATCTATATATTTTCTTCTCTAATTATAAATAAAACACTATAATGATTTAAAATAAAATAAACACTACAATGATTTAATAAGATTTTCAAAATAATTGCTACTTGCCTTTGTGAAGATTACCAACTTCAACTTGTTCAATATAGAAAAAATAAAAATAAAAAAAAAATAAAAAAAAAAAAACTCATGCTTAAACAAATATATATTTATAGGTGAATTATTAATATAACTTTAATTTTTATTATTCTTTTTATTGAATTTTAGTAATTCGGTTTCCTATTACTAATATTAATAGTAGTATTTTCTACTACTATATTATTATATAGATCATATAATACTTACATTTTCTTTTCTAATTAGATTTTTATTTATTGAATTTTATTATTTCCTACTAGTATATTATTATTAGTATTTTATTCTCTAATTATATTTTCCTTTATTGAATTAAATAAATATATTTTTGATTACTTTAAATTTCTTATTGAATTAGATTTTCTTTGATTGAATTTTAGTATTTCAATTTTTTAATATTATATGTTTCTTTCTCTAATTAGATTTATCTATGTGAAGATTTCCAACTTCAACTTGTTTTTGATTACTTTAAATTTCTTATTGAATTAGATTTTCTTTGATTGAATTTTAGTATTTCAATTTTTTAATATTATATGTTTCTTTCTCTAATTAGATTTATCTATGTGAAGATTTCCAACTTCAACTTGTTCAATATAGAAAAAGAAAAAAAGAAGAAAAAAAAAACCCGTGCTTAAACAAATATATATTTATAGGTGAAGTATCAATATAACTTGAATTTTTATATATGTAATGTATCATTGTACCATTATGATTGTAGGATGAGTATCCTCTGCAAAGCTTCACAAGGTGGTGTCACTCTTGCAATTATCTCTTGACTGTGTAATCTCCTCGTGTTACATGAACATGCAAGATTAATAATAATTTTTTTTAGCATTACATAAACATGTATGATTAATAATAATTTTTTTTAGCATTACAATTACAAAATCTAGACAATGAACACATAAAAACATTGATGGATAAGAGCAGTTAATAAAGTATATGAGACTATCAGAGAGTAAATTCTTTTAATTAGCATTAAAATTACAAATTTTATACTAGAAACATATATTAAAAAATTAAAATCTACACATAGTATAAGAGAACATATATTGAAAAATTAAAATCTAGACATAGGATAGGAGGGATTTAGTTTTAGGGGAAATAGGATGGTCAATTTTAGTTGTTTAAGAATTTATTTATAATTAGAATTTGTGTTAAATTGAAAGTTAGAAAAGGAATTAGTGTGTGGCAAATATATTTTTTAATATTTTAATATTAAATATGTCCTTCTCAAATTACCTTTCCTTTTATATAATTACATATTATATATTAAAACGTTTCCTTTTCTAATTAGATTTTTTTTTTTTTTTTTTTTCTAATAAGGTAATTTGTGATAGAGTTTTATAGAACTTTAAGATTTGAAACTATATTAAATATTATATATTAAAGTGTTATACATTATATATATATATATATATATATATATATAGATACATATTTCCTTATATATTTTCTTGTCTAATTAGACAGACTAAATTATTTATTTACTTTAAGATTTGAAAATATATTAAATATTATATATTAAAGTGTTATATATATTTTTATATATATTTCCTTTATATTTTTTCTTGTCTAATTAGAAAGTCTAAATTATTTTTTTTTTTTTATATATTTGTTTTATATATTTTCTTGCCTAATTAGAAAGACTAATTAGATTTTTTTTTTCTTTTTCTAATTAGGTAATTTGTGATAGAGTTTTATAGAAACTTTTTGAAAGACTAAATTATTTATTGTCTTTATATATTTCCTTTATACATTTTTTTGTATAATTAGAAAGACAAAAAAATATATTAAATATTATATATTAAAGTGTTTCCTTTTTCTAATTTGGCAATTTGTGATAGAGTTTTATAATTTTTTTAAAATTCGTTATATATTTTCTTATCTAATTAAATTTATTATTAAAAAATAATGTACTAAAACACTTTGTTCTTTTAATAATAATATAGATATAGATATATATATAGAGAGAGAGAGATAGTATCGTTATGTTGTGGGGCGATGAAGCAAAATCATATATGAATTTAACGATAATTTTGACATTTTGCATTTTGCTTCTTTTTTATTTTTTTGTTAGTGATAGAGTAAGGTGAATTTAGTAATTTTACTACTAAAATTATGATTTGTCTTTATTTGCGCAAATTGAGAATAAGGGAGTTTTTCGAACAATATGGGTTTCTTGCACATTTTGTATATTATGAGATTTTTTTTTGCAGTTAGCCATATATATAATATATTTAGAATTATAAAGTACGTAGTTAGGGGTGGCAAATTACGACACGACATGACAACACGACACGAACCCGACAAGAGTTACAAAGGTTTGAGTTTGGCATAAACGAGTTTGGATCATAAAAGGGTCGACACGAATAACTCGTTTACTTAACCGTATTGGGTTAGAGTTGAACTCGTTTATAACCCATTTAACTCAATATGTTATAATCGTGATTATGACCTATGTAATATGTTACCTGTTTAAACCCAATTATTATGGATAGTTAAGTCATTTCAATATAAACCTTGCTTATGCCATATGATTTTTCTTTTTATTTTGAATATTTGACTTAATTATGATAATTTTTTTCTATTATTTAATATTTGATTAAATATTAAATGTCTCATTTTAATAAATAGGTCATTAAACGGGTTAACATGTTTACCTGTTTAAGAAACGGATCGGGTTAGTGCTGAGATTTTTGATATGATTATTAAATGAGTTGGGTTTGAATTTACCTATTTAATATAATATCCTTATAATGACACGACACGAACACGACTCACAAACACGAATTGTCACCCCAACCGTAGTGTTCAATTGCTATGTGGAGTAAGAAATTATATACTCATTTCTAATTATAACCTTAGAATCTAATCCTTCAGTAATTAGTTAATTAACCTTTTTTTTTTTCTTTATTTTAAGAAACGTATTCTTTCTTTCCATATCATTAAATATCGTTATAAAGAAATGACAGAACTAGACAATTTATTAAAGGAAACAAGAAGAAAATAATTTTACTTCAATATCTATTTAATATATATACAATTTTTTCATCAATATATTAAATTTTAGGCAATTTTATGTCGAAAAATACAGAATCGATTTATCTGTCAGCTTTCTTTTTTCATAAAACTTATTTCTCATTGATTTCGTTTCAAAGGTTACTCCCAAGCTTTATTCATTATACTCTCTCTCCTAACAACTTGGCCACTGTCAAATTGACCAAGTAAAATTAATTGAGAAATTAGAAGTCATCATTTGTAGTTTCTTCCCACACTTTATCAATTCTATTAATAAATTATGCAACAAATTAAGAAAATATATACCTAAATGATTGTAAATAAATAGAAAACATAATTCTCCATTAGAATACTGTAAATTAAGGACTTTGGGAAAACTTAGGATTGTGCAATGATATTATACACATTTTGGCATGATTAACACTTTGAACATTTAGATGGATATATAATAATGAATTAAGGGTTGTTTTGCTAAACGCTTCTAAAAAAATTATGAAAGTCAATAGTCATCTCTTAATTCTAAATTAGTTGCTCAACAAATTAAAAGTCTTTAATTAAGCGAGTATAAAACATGGATCAATTTTGAAATTTAAATTTGGATTATAATCAATACTTCTCGAGCAATCTTATTCAATGGCCATGGATCAATCTTGAAATTTGAATTTGGATTATAATCGATACTTCTCGACCAATCTTATTTAATGGCCATTTTATCTCGCTTAATTAATTTTATTTGGTTTTGGCTACTGGTTGCAATTTTTTTATTAGCTTCTCATTGTTAAATAGATGGCCGGTAGCAATGGGGAAGAAAATTTTGAAAGATAAAGAAGCCCGGCAAAGAGTAGTAAAATTGTTTTATTCTTGTTTCCTTTAATAAATTATCAGTTCTATCATTTCCCTATAACCATATTTATTTAATAATATGGAAAGAAAGAATAAGTTTCTAAAAAAAAAAGGAAAAAAAAAAAAGTCAATTAACTAATTATTATAAGATTAGATCCTAAGTCTATAATTTTAGAAGTTGAACACTACAATATATATATTTAAAATTCTTTATATATTTTCTTTTCAACTCTCTTTTGGTAATAGACATAGATATAGAGTATATATTATGAATTTAAGGATAATTTTGATATTTTGCATTTTGTTCTTATTTGCACAAATTGAAAACAATAAAGTAGTTTTTAAAAAATTGCACATTTTGTAATTTATGAGGTTTTTTCGGAGTTAACCAAATTATATATAATATACTTAGAATTAGATCTCGGGTTTCACTTTGTCACTGCCACCGTCCAACTCCAAGTTATAAGGATATGGTGTTTTAGGGTTTTTCTACTGCATGCAACAATCATTCTATAACCATGCCTTTCCGTTGTTTTAGGTCTTTGTTACTGCGACGTCAATCATGGCGCGGACGCGAAGAAGAAGAGGAAAAAGAAAGCTCTGTTGTTGATCTTCCGTCCTCCATCGCTGTCGATATAGAAGAGGAAAAAGAAAGCTCTGTTGTTGATCTTCCGTCCTCCACCTATAGAAGAGGAAAAAGAAAGCTCTGTTGTTGATCTTCCGTCCTCCATCGTTGTCGATATTCTTTCAAGGCTTCCAACCACTGCCCTCTTGAATTGCAGGTGGGTTTGTAAGAACTGGCAATACTTAATCTTGCAAGATCATCCTTATTTTACAAAGATTCGACTGTCCAGACCCAACCTGACCACCGATATTGTGTTTTGGGGTAGGGATGAAGAATTTTTTTACCTGCTCGACCTTTCAGAGGTCTCTAATTATGTTGGTCCAATGAGGTTAAGAATCAAATTTAATTTCTCAAATCTGTCTATCCCACATCTGGAAAATGTGGGCTCTTGTAATGGCTTGATATGTTTGAACGATTCGCACAATGTTTACATAAGCAATCCCATTTTGGGAGAATGTGTTGCCCTTCCCAAACCCATAATAGAGTCAAATCCATTTGGAGTGCGATACCTATTTGGATTTAGTCCCACAACAGGGCATTATAAAGTCCTAAGATTCATTAGAAACTGCACGGGATACTACTCGGAGACTGAGGTTTATACTCTTGGAACTGTTACATGGAGATATGTTGGGCGTCTTCTTCCCCCAGGACAAAGGGCGGAGACAGTTAATTTGAATGGAGCTATTCATTGGATGACTCCAGGTGACAAAGCTAACAAGAAAATATTTTCATTTGATGTTGCGGAAGAGCAGATTCGCCTTATCCCACCTCCTAATTTCTTCACGCATAATACATATAATCGTAGAATGGGATTGGGGGTGTTAGGAAATTGTCTGTGTATATCTTTTAATAGTGACAACAATTATAGTTGTAACGGGCATTATCTTGATATGTGGTCGATGAAAGAGTATGGAGTAGCCGAGTCTTGGACTAAAGTCCGAATTTTGAGAACCTCAATTCCATCTGGAATGGAGGGTAGTTTGGCCCATCACTGTCTTTACCCCATCACACTATGGAAAGATGGAGAGATATTGTTTGAAAGTGATCTTCATATTCTACTTTCATATAATCCCAAAAACGGGAGATTTACCGCACTCAAGGTTAATTATCAAAAAGAAAAGGTTGAGTACACGCCGCGCCGTGCATTTACCTACAGCAGCTCAAGCTTTTCTTCACTCAAGGATGTTGCAAGCACAGGAGGTTTAAGGATTGTGGATGTCAAGTCAAAACAGTAATGTACGTACTACTTCCAATCCATCACTAAGTTCTGTTAATGCTTTATAAGCTTTACTTATATCTATGTACATGTGCTTGTGGAATATCAGTTGGTGTCTACTTCAAATTAACCTGAGATGTATACTTTTTTTATTTATTGTAACAACGTCTTATTTTTTTTCTTCATATATTAGGTTCCAAACTTGGATATAGTGATAACAATGTAATAATGTTGTGATTGACAAAGCTTATACTCAACATTTTAAACCAAATCTTAAAGTGATTGTTCATATGCACACTCCAAGGAAATTTTATAATTCATTGGGTTGCTCTTACGATTTAGAAATAGGGAAGTCTATTGTGTTTCGGTAAAATATATTTATGCTTCTTTTGCCATTTTATCAACTAGATTGTTCTTTTGTCAAACATTTTTGTTAACCTTTATATAAAATTAAATAGTTTCCAAACTTTTAGCAAGGCTTAAATATAATTGGTCACATTGCAAGCTTAACTTTGGCTAGTAATGATTCAATTGTTTAGATATATATAAATATTTTTAAACAAGTCATATATTAATAGTGCATATGGAGATTCCTTGCTTTTAGGATTTGAGAATTCAGACAAATCTATTGGTCTTTTCATATGCTTTTCATATTGTTCTTTTCATACACATTTTGATCTGTATTTTTTTTTTTCTTTCTCAAATCAAGGTATTTTCTTTTCAGTTTTCTTGGTAGTTCCTCATGTATCATATTCAAATTACATCTAGTTCTATTTGTTGTACAATATGATTCAAATTATCTTTGCCTTTTGATTCAAATATGATGTATTGTACTCGGATTGAAATCCTTACCTTTTGTCCCACTCCAATTATCACCAGAAAGGGCAGAAGGGTGGGGGTTTTGAAACTTGATTTTCTTAACATTGTTTTACATAATTTACCGCCCCGTATAATGTTGTGAACTCTCTGACTGCACCAGGAAGGAACAAGCTAGATTATCGTTGAGCGAGGTGATTCTTTGTGCGGATGCTGTTGCAAAGGAAGGATGTCTTCTACTTTCATTTGAATAGAATCCATAATCGAGTTATTTTTTCAACGTATCTTTCAGTTAGACAATTAAATTATTATCTTGTATTTTAAAAGTTCAAAAGAGTTCTTTATGGACTAAACTCTATCTATCGTATCTCAATAGAAATTATCAGGCATCGGTGCATTATGGCATATACAAGCTATTTTAAGGATTTTTTTCACTGATATTGCAAAGACAGCATCTACTCAAGCGAATAGTGTATTTGTAGATAAGTTAATTCTTACTTATATCCTGTATATAATTATGTGATTGATAGTAAGATGATTATCTACGATTTAATTATAGAACTCATGATAATTATTTTTAATTAGACTTATATGAGGAGATTACACAGATCTATTAGAATTCAATTATATTTCAGTTGATGGTTAATATATATGTGAATTAGAATGATTTATTTATTTTTATTGAGGTATTGATGTTTTCCTTGTTTGGATTATGGGAATATCAAAAGGATTGGTTATTGAATCTCTCAACTTTCATGTATATTAGAGAATGCCGGTGTATGATTTTAGTTGAATTGATTGGTTGATCTAATATAATTACATATATTAGGCATGATGTGTTCTTTGAACTGGTGTTGACGTTATACATTAAGATTAGGATAGACCTCTACATATAAAGTATATATGCAATAGATTATCTTAATTTAATCTATTGTAGGTGAATTAGGGGAGAATATGGTGCAATCAAAGTATGACGAGTATCATTCTTTTAAACAATTGGCACTTTAAGTTTTAGTCCAAAAATGCATATAGGCCCTACTTCAAGTTTTCGTTGAATTGAATCAGGGTACTCAGGGAAGTAATGAATGCAATAGGTTCTCTCTTCCTTATGACTAGGGAAGATTTAGATGGGACCGAGTGGTCCAACAGTATCACCCCTTCTTTCCCAAAAGGGAGGTTGGAGGTTTGAACCTCGGTGAAGGGAGGGTATGTGCGTTAATTGCTTTAACTTTCAAAAAAAAAAAATAAAAAGATCTAGATGGGACAAGCCCATTTGTTGGGTAGCATTCTGTTGTTGGGTATATATATATATATATATTTTACTTATGTCAGTAGGTGCAAAAACCGCTTTAAAATTCAAGTGATCTATTAATTAGAGTAATGAATGAATTAGATTTAGACTAAGGATGAAGGTGGTGTTGGAAGTAAATGGATTTTGAGGTTTTGTATGTGATAAATTAATATAGCCACGAATACATACATACATACATATGTACATACAACTTTTTTTTTAAGCCCATAGTTTATGATACATTTGGAGTCATTAGAATTAGATATTTAAGGTTGACTTTGTATTGATGATAGATTATGAATTTAATGATATTGAGGTTGGAATTTAGAGTATAAGTTACAACTTATTGTAATTAGGACTATGAGTTGGTATGTCAATATTAATTAATTAATTAAGGTGTTGGATGAACTCGTGATTTTGAGTAAGAATAAATTAAATGTATTTAGTGTTTAATTGAAGTAATTAAACTAGTTGGAGCAGTAATTTGGGAGTTACCCAATGATGAGTTTGTTGAGCGCAGTCAGGACTGTTTACGGGAGTGAATTACTCTTTTGTTATGGCCATTGGGTTAAAGATGTCCTTAGTACGTAGACGTGGTCAGGGGCCATATGGGCAAGTAGACGTACAACCCAGCTACATGTGTGTAGTTGGTAGTCTAGGATTATGCAATTCAACCATTTAATTTTAGTGGAGTCAGGGACTCGTGTGAGGTAATGGCAATATAATGCCAACTGGTTGAGGGGAGCCAAGAGCTCATGTGAGGTAAGTGAAATTTTTAGTAATTTAAATTCTAGATGGGTTACAAGTTCACAGTTTGAGTTAATGTTATAGAATGACATTATAGTTGCCACAATTGTAGTTGAGTCAATTTAATTAATAATTAGGTTGATGATTTGTAAATATTTCGTGATCTTATAAATGTATATATGTACAGATTATAAGTAAGGATTAATTTGTTGAACGATAATAGTATTTAGCAATTTTTTGTTGAGCTTGTGAGCTCACCCCTCTATCACTTTCAAGTGCACATGGATTTATCTTGCAAATGAGGCTTAATGGGAGATAGAAATTTTCGGATTTTCCATATTTTGGTTTTATTATTATTTCTTAGCAAACACTTTGTAATAAGATTCATTTAGTTGGTGAAATTTTAATTAGTTGGGGATGTAATAGATTTCTTTTGGATTGGTGGATTTTTAAATAAAATGTATTCTTACAGATTTAATCATAAATTACGATGGATGAATAATGTGAGTCACATACCAAATTTTAATATAAGATAAGTGTTCTTGTATTAGAATTTTTGGGATGTGACAAAAGCAAAGAAAAAATATGTTTGCAACTACTACCGTTATAGGTTATGAAAACATATATATACACACACACACACGTTTACCATTTAAATTGGCTATTGGGGTATTTTTACTCTTTTGCATAGGTAGAGGATATAGAGAGAGAGCGCTTATACAGAGAGAACACAGGCATACAGGATAATCCCAATTCAACCAGTAGAGAGAGTAGCTGATTTTTGTATATATTATTATTATTATTATTATTATTATTATTTTGTTTGAGTAAGGTTTAGGGTTAATTACCTTTTTTTTTAGTAGGTTACAGGATTATTAATAGTTGCTTTTATTATATATATATACACACACGCGCGAATTAGCACCCAAATCTCTCCCTCGCCACGTATAGTTTGTTTGCTTTCCAAATTGTCGTGTATATTACGGGAGATTTTTGAAAACGGGAGATTTTTGAACGCTTAAGGTATATAATTACTCAATATATATACATTTTTTTACTTTGTCAATATATATAATTGCTCAATATATATACATTTTTTTACGGGAGATTTTTGAACGCTTAAGGTATATAATTACTCAAATTAATACATTTTTTAATATTTAATTTCTAAACTTATTTTTAAAAGAAATTACAGAATAATAAAAATCAAAATAACTTTTTTAAGTTTACGCATAATGATTTATATCCATCAATTCATGAGATTGTCATCTTACTGCCATATCTTCTACTTCCTCCAAATATTTAATTGCTCTCTTTAATTAAATCTGTGTAATTATAAATAGTGCACTACAAATTAAGAATGTCTAAACTTTATCAATCCGAGTATAATAGGATTAATTTTAATTGATAACTTTTAAGAGTATAATAGGATTGATTTTAGTTGATAACTTTTAACTGTTACTTTGTTTGCTCCTCATTGGACTTACATATGTTTGGAATATGATTTTTAAGAAGTGACTGTATAAGTTTGAAAAAACTCCTCAATTACACTTTTTTTCCTTTTTTTATATAAAGAATAATCATATGGCACAATCATATACAATAATATTTTTCTACTTAAAAAGCACTTTTCTCTCTTTTTTTTTTTTTTTTTTTCTTTTATACTTTTTTTTGCCCAAAAATACCTTAAAACAATGCCTTAGGCTCTTTTGTACAATTGTGTTGAGGGAAAAAACGAGAAAATAAAGACGAAGAAAATTGGAGACTTCATTAGACTACTTGCATCACTAAATTGGGCCCAAAATCTCTAAAACTTACACCATTTGACTTGCTCTTAGGTTATGGGTTGCTTTCATTCCAACCAAATGGGAAACCATAAGCAAAATTCGATGATGACATACAGTCAATTCATCTAGTTAATCCAATAAATATATGATCCATTTTGTCTTTTATTTGTTTAAAAAATCAATTTCACAATAATATATCTGTAGTTTTCAACCATAACTAAAAACTAAGGTATGAAAAACATCATAGTTTTTCTTAAATATGGTGGAAAAATACTAACGGTCTTTAAATGAAGCTTGGATATAAAATTGGGCGGTCTTTTTCATTTTAAGAAGCATTGTTGAATGTTCTGAAAGCTATATTGGTGGACACCATTTTTTCTTTTTCTTTTTCTTTTTATTTTTCCATTTGCATGGTAAAGTATATATTAAGCACAAAAATCACCTTTTTTCAAACACTCCTTTTTCCAAAAGCATATTGGTTCTATTTATCACCCCATTTTGGTCTTTTTACTTTTCGAGTTAAATAGGTAGGAGACTAATATCTCTTCAAGTACCATCTGAAAAT
This sequence comes from Cornus florida, assembly GCF_030987335.1. NCBI lineage: Eukaryota > Viridiplantae > Streptophyta > Magnoliopsida > Cornales > Cornaceae > Cornus > Cornus florida. The sequence goes on along the minus strand of NW_026775572.1, from coordinate 62,685,815 downwards.
CCGATTTTACCATGATATCCAGAATATCCCAAAACCATAAAATTCACCTAAATATATATTCACAAGTCAACTATCAACCAACGTTCAATCATAAAACTGAACACAATAGCATGCAAAATCACAAATTTTTTCCTTCATCATGTATATAATATATATAGCTGAAAATTCTAGAAATTTGGCATTATTGGCTCCTCATTTGTCTTGCATGCTTGGAACACTGACTACTACAATTAAAGTGACAATGTCACATCATATAATTAATCAACCATCATAAGATGAACAAATTGTCGTAAATAATGATTACTATGTACATTAAATGAATCCATTAAACTTAACAAATACAGTACAATACAAGAAAATCAAACACATGATTAGCATCAACAATTCGGAGCCAATACTGAGAAGCCTCAAATTTTGGTCTTTGCATCTAATTTTGTAGCGTAATGATTCGAAAATTTTTGTGAGGGGGGCGGCCTTTTAATTTATGGGGACAAATTTATATGGTGTATCCATTTTTATATTTTTAATGGAGTTTTATTCATAAATTCTAAAAAATTTAAAGTATAAAATGTAACAACAATAATAAACAAAAAAAATTAGTGGAGGCAAATCTGTATAAATATATATATATATATATATATATATATATTAAAATTTTCGAAAGGCAAAGCAAATTTATTGATGAAAAGAATGTACAAGGCAAAACGGCCCAATAGCAAATTAGGCCCAGACAAATACAAGCCTGTTACCAAACTAGTACATCCCAAGCCACTAGTGGCCAACCCAATAACAACAAGCCCACTCAATACATAAACAATCACTCTCTCAAATTCAAAATAGTGGAAAGTTGCTCTGAATCATGCGAAAAAAAAAAATTAACAAACTAAAAAATAATTATTTCCACCATGTCAAATTGAATATTTTGGTAACAAATCCATTATTATTTTTTCCCATCCAAGAGCATAGTTGGCTTCAAATCAAGTATTGCTTGATCCTCACATAGTGTACCAATCTGGTCCTCTGGCAATGTCACCATCACAGTCCTTGCAAGCTCCTCTTCAGGCAAAGGCAACACCACAATCAACCCTTCACCATCACACATGAACAGGCTTCTCATGTGCCTCAAACTTTGCCTCAATACAACAAAGATTGGTAAGCGTTCCCTTCTTCTAGCTCGGATGGTATGATCATATGTTCCGTACTAACGCATGTCAATTCAGGACCATACATCCTAAAGGGCGGTAGATATTAACCCGTCTCCTCCTTTCGCGATTCGAGTCAATTTATAAGAGCATCTCCAATGCAAAAATGCCAAATTCCGATGCCAAATCTATATTTTGACAGTGCTACAGTTTTAAAATGCTATACGGAACACATCCTTCAGCTTCTAAACACAGTGGGTTTTCTGGCACTGTGCCATGATATGTTTGACCGAATTTAGAAGAAAATTACTATGGAAATGGATCATGTAAACATTTAATAAATATATATTGTTACATTGTAATTTACATTTCTTTGAAAATCATCAGTCTCTTTTATGGCGCTGGTGCAGATTGTTAAAAGAAAAACCTTTCCAAAGATACGAGTGTGTGTGCAAAACCTTTCCAAAAATATCATATTGATATTATTAAGCCCATAAATTTTCCAAAAAAAAAATAGTTATCCTGAAATTTTTTTCAATATTTAATCAGGATCAAAGCTAATGGCATCAAAAATCTAAACACTTGTTTCAATATTCAACTAAATTGAAACAACAAATGAAGAGCAGTATTAATAGTTGGAGCAGAAATTCCTTTCCATTCAGCAACAAAAATCAACAGTATTAATAGTTGTATATAAAGCAAAATCAAAATTTCCCTCACTCCATCAATTTTTCCAAATATGTAAGCAGAGTAACTGAAAGAGTACCTGGGGTCATTACAAGTTTGGTGTGACACATATACACAGGACGCCCCTTCTTCTCTTTATGTTGCACACCAAAATCAGATTAAGCTCCACATCTCTCTCTACACATATAGGGGAAGAGAAAATACAGGACGTCACTGGTCGCTGGTCTCTTCCTTGTGTGTTTGTGACGCCGTTCTCTTCTCTCTCTATGTTGCAAGCCGGTTTCTTCCCTGTGCTGTCGTTCTCTTCTCTCTCTCTCTCTCTGTTGCCCTAGACAAATAAAAGAGCCAAATAGGAGACGGTCCGCTTCTTTTCAGTGGCCCCAGCCCATATAGCAATTGCTATATATTTTGCTACAATTGGCATAATAAATAGCAAAGTTAAAATGTAGCAGCCCAAATAGCATTGCATTGGAGAGCCCATTTTGAAGCCCACCTGCTATATTTTGAATTAGTAGTCCCTTTGGAGATGCTCTAACAAATCGAAACTCCTCTTCCTCGAGACCTGCAATATGACGATGCACTATCTCCGTCACCTGTCCTAACACAACACATTCCAATGTTTTAGCATCCAATGTTAATAGTGAAAAATGTACGGCATTTTTTAAAAACCCTAATGGGATTGGCACGTGCTGCACGTGGTCCTCGCGAGCTATGAAGGTCCAAAAAAAAAAAAAAATGGAAGTAAACTCCTTAGTATTTGAGTTGTCATATATCACTGGTTGCCTTTGACGGCCAGCCACTGTCCGAAGTGGAGAGAAAGAATTAGGGCGATCTTGGTGATGGGCTTCTTATGAATTTTTAATTTTAGTAAAAGTAAATATATTATAAAATTTATTTCATGTGTATAAAAGAAAATGTATTTTTGTATAAAGTATTATGTTTCCATACTTGTATACAACTGTGGGGGCAAAATCACTCCTTCCAATTACAACCAAACACGTCACCTCGCACATTTTTTACAATATTCCCATTGGGTCGCCCACTCATGTATCTGAGAATAAATACTAAAAACAACTCATAAAAACCAATAATGTCCAACCCAAAACACTTCAAAAAGCTCATGTTATTGATTGCAAAATGACCAAAAAGAGTGTGAAAGCGCCATAGAAAGTTAGAAACAACCAGATAGCCTAGCCAAGGCTTATGTTACCCTATATTCCCAAAGAGTAGACCTAGAGTAATACAATAAACTCAAGAAAATGTAGCCTTGAATTTTAGTTTATATAATACAACCAGCATTAGTTCCCTATTGTTGTAAGAAATTAAAAATACTCTTGGACTTAAATAAATAAATACCAATAAAAGAGCTTGACATCAAATGCTCATTATGTTCTCTTTTTTCTTTTTTTATTTTGAAATTTCAGTGGACAAAAAACTTAATTCACTACTAAAAATGCAAGACTCCAACCTCTACATTTTCCTGTACTAGGCATGTGTCCTAATTAGTTTAATAAGACAGTTACAAGGTGATAACATATTTCTTTCTAACATCTTGATCCAATTGACAGGGAAATAAAAGGCCCCAACTCAAGAAACTAAAATCATTTTTATATCAGACATCAGATCTTTAACACGGTAAAATATAGTAAAATGAAGAAATAACAGCTTTTATTGAATAAAAAAAAATGATATTGAAAAAATAATTTATTTACATTAAATAAAAATAGAATAAAAAAACAGGCTTCTTCTTGATGGCGAACACTGGTGAATTCCATCAAGCACCAACATCAAGATATTGTGCTGCGTGAACCAACACTGTCCACTTTAGCCAACTGAGAGAGAATATCATGCTCAATAACCGCCTTGTCCGAAAACCAAACTGGTCTGCTTTGATCATGTTAAAGTACAGGAGAATCCTCATACGAACTTTGAAATCCACTGTAATTTCCAAATGAAGTACTTTTCTAGTGAGTTACAAGATTGAAAATCAAGCTGTCCATTAACTCCTTTAGGACAGAAAAATCCTTCTTTGACAAATTGAGTTCTTCAATGATTTCACCAACTATATAAAATGCAGTATCCACATCAAGAATAAACAAGAACTCACCTGACCACACAAGTTAGTGACGCGCAAGGTAAACGAAACCGAGTTGTCGCCAGCTTTCTTGCCTCTTAATCTGAAGTCACCTATCTCATTGGACCTTTGAAACTCTAGAGTCACCCCATTGATGGTTTCTGTGCCACTAGTAAATGAAAGATTACTACTTTTGATGTCTATGTCCATCGAGAGAAAGTCAGAATTAGGTATGTTTACATATTTGGGTTACTGTAATTGATGACAATTGAGCTCTTTCGGATTTTCAGACGATAGGAATGGATCCTTCAAGAGCTCTGCTGCAGGCACCCTCGGAGATTCTAGAACCAGACATTTCTCTATGAACTACTTGACAAAAGGGTCATTCATACACTGCCAAGAGAAGCAGGCTTTATACCAGATGTGACCTTCTTATATATTTGTGCATTATTATTGCATTCACTGTAGGATATTCACAAGTAACCATCTCTAAGATGCATATACCAAATGAATATATGTCCACCAGTTCATTATATTCTTCTTTATATAGCTCTGGAGCCATGAATGCAGGAGTACCAACAACACTTCGTGGTTGCAGTGTAATATATGCCAACACAAAGTCTCCAATTTTAACCTCTCTGCCATTTCCATTCACAAAAACATTGTCACTCTTCAAATCTTTATGAATGATGGGTGGATTGTGACTGTGTAGATAATATAAACCTCGGAGTATCTCCCGAGCCCAGTTCTTGATGTGCTTCAAATCGACACACTTTATGCTTCATTTGCTATTGCGTCAAGCTCCCAGAAGTGAACAATTCGGTGATGATGTTGAAAGTTTTCCTCTCATCATCTACCCAAAAGCTATCGCACTTGATGATGTTTTCATGGTTCAATGAATTCATCAATTGAACCTCAGAATGTAATATTTCTGTATCCTTCGATGCCTTCCAATCATCTGCAAGGTTCACTTGGCTCCAAGCAACTTCAATTCCATTAAAACCATCAAATCCTTTATACATAGTCTTGAATGCCCCAATCCCTAATACCTCATTCAAATTGACTGTTTGGGGATTTTTCCACAACGCCATCCAATCTATCATCATACAATTGACTGTTTGGGGATTTCTCTACAACACCATCTGATTTTGAATTTTTCTGCAAAAACCTATTCACATAACCTGCAATGGAATTCATTGCCAACAATAACAATTTCGATCCCAACACAAAAAAAAACTCGTGAAGATAAGATTTTGAAACCCAAAAAACAAAATCCTAACTCAGAACCAAAAGTGGTTCAGAAGGAACCAATTACAATTCAATAGCGGCCGATTTAATCAGGAACCGACAGTCCAAACAATTTATGACTTGTTTGGTTCTTGGAGAACAAGTATTTTGCCACCTCACTAAATATATGTCTAATGAATCTCATGCAATGAGATCATCCAAAATAGGGATGGCAATTTAGGTTTTCGCCCCGCCTTCGCCCCTAATGGGGTGGCCCGAAGCGGATTTGGGGCGGGGGCGATTTTAGAGATGAACCCGTCCCGACTCCGCCCTAATTATATATGTACCTTTTAATTTTTGTATATATATAAAATATATATTTAATATTTTAAAGACTTATTACTTTGCTGGAAGTGTCGTTAATATATTAATATTCAATAATTAGAAACTAATTTTGAGATGCTATTTGCACAAGGCCTTGAGATTTTGGAAGTGTCATTCTTTGTTCTCAAAGCAAACAAATGCTTTACATTGCATCTCACAAGTAAGAAAAGTACTTTTATGATGCAAACTATTTAACAATGGAGTATGGACCAATTGGATAATGTCTTCAAGGTGTCTAAAAGCCCCCCAAAAAAGAGGTGGCAAAATAAAAGCAAATTAATGGACAACACATAGAAGGAAAAGGAAAGATTGAGTTAAATAAGATAATTTCAGAGTAATAGAAAATTAATAAAATAAAATTTTCTTCCGAGAGAGAAAATTTAATTGTTGCTCTTGAAGCAAGGTTTTCCTCTAATTCCAGTGCAATCACAATCAACAATGCACTGCTACTACCATTACCTTGATCTATACTTCTTTTGTCGAGTAAAACACCACCATCAATATTTTATTTCTCAAAAGGCTCCTTTTTTTTTTCTTTTTCTTTTCCTCTTCTTTTTCCTGTTTTCCTAACGGAACCACAATAAACAACCACTACAACAAATTAGGCTTTTACCGGCGCTCTTTTAAGAGAGAGTGCTAGTATAGATGTAACAGTACCAACGCTCTTTTTAGGAGCGCTGGTATAAGGCTAATAGTACCAGCGCTTTTAAAAAAGAGCGCTGGTGTAGGGGTAATATTACTAGCGCTCTTTTAAGAACGCCGGTAATTGCCCTTCCATTCCCTCCGTTGTTTTCCCTTCCCTCCACTTTTTCCCTCTGCTTATTTATATATATAGAATATTTGGGGCTGAAACTACATCATTTTTTTTTGGGTCTATTAACACTATATTCCACTTTCCCATTTCAATTTCATTTAGCCTATGACGACAAGTTGGAATATTTACAACAACAGGTGGCTATGCTAATGCAAATGCAACAACAAAATTGTAGTAGACAGGTATATTTATTATTAGTTTTACTCTTTACTAAATATACGTTTACTTATGCCAAGATTTCATGTATTTTGTTTTGCTATTTTGAAGGGTTCTGATTCTTTAAATGCTCCTAGAGTATCCCCAAATTCATTATCTAGTTGTGATGCCTATTCAGTCAAGGTTATGACCTTTAATTTCTCTTATATGTTAAATTTCCATTTATTATAATGTACGCTTAATGAATTTATAAAAAATGTAGGGTAATTCAAATCAAATGGGCAAGAAGAGTTGTTGAAGTTGAAGTTGAAGCTAAAGATGGGGTCGTGGCTGTGCTTTCTAAATTTCCTTCGCCTTTGATGGGTTCTTTTTGAAAAATTTGTATTACATTTGTCAAAAATTCTTAGTTCTTTTTGTGTAACATTTAGTAGCTTTATCTAGGCAATTTGGATGGTATTTTCATATTATTTTTTGGTTGACATTTACTAGCTTTATCTATTAGACAATTTCAATGGTATTTTTCATATTGGCAGCAAGTTAACTTGTGGTTGTCTTATGTAAAAACAATTTGGATGGTATTTTCATATTGACTTGTGTTATATTGGATGACATTAAGTAGTTGTAAAGATATTTTTCCAAAAACAATAAAAGGGGGAAAAAAAAATGACCCTTTATCAACTCTTTTAAGAAGTGTTGGTGTAGGGAAAAAAATAATAAAAATATTAAATGACCCTTTACCAGTGCTTTTTCCAGAAAAGCGCTGGTAAAGACCCTATGCCAACGCTTCTGAAAAAAAGCGCCGGTAAAGACCCTATACCAGCGCTTCTAAAAAAAGTGTTGGTAAAAGGTCTTTACCAGCTCTTTTGAAAAAACGCTGGTAAAAGCCTACCGAAGCAGGAATCACCTTCAAAAGCACTGGTAAAACGCTGGTAATTCAATTACCAGCGTTTTTTTAGACTTTCATCAGCGTTTTTGAGCGCTGGAGAAAGTCATAACTGTTGTAGTGAACCACAATGGTATAAACAGTGTCAACAAGTAACACAGCCTTCACTACTTTTTGCATTACCTTCACCTCCTTTTCTTGCTGCGATATTTCATTCTATTGCTACCTTGCTTGCCATTGAACATTGCAATCACCACTTCACCAAAGTAGGTCCAAGAGACTAGCATTGCCTCTATAGTGTGACATATACTTAGGGGTAGCAAAATGGGTCATAAACCATCAACCCGCCCATATTCGTCCGCTTTTTAATGGTTATGGCTGAACCATATTTAATTTGAGGGTCAAGATAGATTGGGTAATTTCTAACCACTTAATTTAAGGGTCAAGATGGGTTGCCATATTCAACCCATATTTTACCCATCACATAATAAACACACAACATACATCTATTCTATATTGCAGTCAACTCATTTCTCTTTTTCAAATTCTCTCACTCACGATCCTCTCTCTCTATATTGCACTCAACTCATTTCTCTCACTCACGATCCTCTCTCTCTAAATTTGTCTCTCATCAATCCTCTCTATCTAAGTTTCTCTCTAGAAATTTCTTTAAAAAAAAAAAATAATTTTAAAAAATTAAAAATAATTTTAAAAAATTTAAAAAATAAAAATAAAAATAATTTAAAACGTTCCAAAAAAATATATAAAATAAATAAAAAGTTTAAAAATACATAAAAAATTTTAAAAAATAAATAAAATTTTTTTAAAATTTTTAAAAATAATTAAAAATTTTAAAAAATTTGAAAATAAAAAAATAATAAAAAATAGGTTCACGGGTTATAACGGGTTGACCCTGATCATTTTCAACCCGCCCATTTTTAACCCCGTTCTGAACGGGTTGAATATGGGTTTTGACCATGTTAAGCCGCCCATTTGCCACCCTACATATACTGTAACACCACCATTGTTGAAATATAACCAACATTTGCCTTTTTTCTTTACAATAGCATGCAATATTATCTAATGCAATCTACAAATGTGCTTTGAACCTTTAATTTGTGGCATGCGACAACAATAAGAAAGCGGTTTAATGCTTTTATGGCTTCTCGCAAGTAATTTACAATTATAATGAAATTGTGCCCTTAGCATATTCCACTCATGAAACAAAGGAACTTCAGGCGGCAGAGCTTCTAGTGCAACCTCTCACCTTCAGCCTTGCGTTCAAAAGATTCAACACAAAATTAACAGCCCCAGAAGCAATAGTTTATCAGTCAACTGGCGGCCAGAAACCAACTACATGAAAAAAAACTAGATTTACAGAGCCAGATTTTGTTCGTCTTACCACGTACAGAGAGAAAAGGCAGTCATTCAGCAATGAAAGGACTTTGAATCCAAGTTTATCTGGAGCTGAGCAAGATACAACACTTGATAAGAAAATTACTCCAAAACCATCGAATATTGTCAAGGCTCCAAAATTGACTCCAAGGAATTCTCCTGCTACTCCTAAGAAACGAGCAGAGCTGTCAAAGAATCGCGAATCAGTAAGATCACAGATAGTATTATATATATATATATATATATATATATATATATTTTCTGTGTGTGCGCATATACATATTTAATTATTTTGTTTCTGCTTCTTGTTACCTAGTTATTTGAATTGTTTCTGCTGCATATTTTAATTCCTTACTTTGCTTGGTGCGCTAGGTTTCAGGATACCTTGGCGTCTGTTTGCTCCTTGAGCCTTAAATAACTGTGTTTTAGAATGAGGCTTTCAAATGGTGCATTTAGAAGCAAAATTTATTTTTTATGCTAAATTTATAAATGTTACCTTTTGGAAAAAATATTGTAAACTTTAAATATAGAGTGAGGGAAGAAGATAGGAGGAAATAAAGAGAACATGATAGAATATTGCCGAGAAGGTTGAAGGTATGATGATATGTTGACTTGAGAAAAATGATTTTAGATTGCATCTTAAAGGTAAAAGTCAAAGAAAATGTTGTAATACCAATTGGTAAAGATTATATTTTGGAAATGCCATTCTAGCCACACCCATCATTTAGTATTAACAAAACTAAATAAAATAAACGGTTAAATACTCTCACATCCCCTCAAGTTTGGTTTTATTGCTCTTATATTAAACTTCAGCCAAAATTGCTTTGACACCCCCTTTCCAAAGTATGAGAAAAGTAATTTTACTATTATACCCTTAACTTTATTTTAGTCTTAAACTTTGTCAATATTACCCTTAAATTCTTGAGCTCTCTCTCTCTTCGTTGACTGTAACCCAACACCATCACCACTGCTATCATGTTTATTTGTGTATATATAAATAAACAATCACAAAAATACCCATTTTTGATTTCTAAAATAAATTGATTCAGTAATTAATTTATCATGTTCATTGCCATACTCTCCCTCAACTGTATATGTTATTAGACATGTTGCTTCCAATTAATTATTACCACCATTATTGGTCATTGATACCAAAACATAGTGAGAGAAACATATCGTCGCCAGATGTGAAAAAGGTTGTTGTACAAAGAGAAACAGATGAGCACAGTTGTTGTACGAGAGAAAATGACCATAATGACTCAAGGTGTTCAACGATGGCGTGGATGAACTTGGTCGGCATGGATGATGCCTTACCGGCGTGGATGCATACGGCTGGAGTTGTATCTGCTGAACTCAACCGAAGGAGAGGTGGGTTTGTTCAGCAGTGGGTGAACTTACCCGCTACGATGAACGGTTGTCGCAAAACTTCAATGGAGAATAACGGTGAAGCAAGGACTACCGGCGATGAAACTTTCCGATGAAGAAACTACTTGGCTGTTATGTTTGGCGAGTGTGGGTGTCACTTATCAAAGGTTGACGTGGCATTTTGATAAGTCAATACAATATTAACCAAGCCTCCATGGCAAGTTAAAAAGTCAAAAGCCTCGAGAGACTAACCCTCGAGTGCCCCAAGTCCTAATGTCACACCAGGCCCACCAAGCCTTGAGAGACTAACCCTTGAGAACCCCAAACTCTGGTATCACACCAGGCCCACCAACCCTTTTGGAACCAACCCTCGAGCACCCCAAGCCCTGGTATCTCACCAGGCCCACCAAGCCTCAAGGAACCAAGCCTCGAGCACCCCAAGCCTTGGTATTGCACCAGGCCTACCAAGCCTCGAGCACCTCAAGTCCTGGTATCACACCAGGCCCACCAAGCCTCGAGGAACCACCTCTCAAGCACCCCAAGCCTTAGTATCGTACCAGGCCCACCAAGCCTTGAGGAACCAACTCTTGAGCACCTCAAGCCCTGGTATCGCACCAGGCCCACCAAGCATCGAGGGACCAACCTTCGAGTACCCCATGCCTTGGTATTACACCAGGCCCACTGAGCCTCGAGGGGCCAACCCTCGAGCACCCCAAGCCCAGGTATCGCACCAGGTCCATAACATATCGAAAGATTGGAGCCCTAGAGAGCTCGTCATCAGAATGCCACAAGTCCATGTATAGCACGAAACGAAGGTAGGGTCGCAGTTATGAGAGATCTAAATTTTAGAAACTTAGGAGGAGCTTGGATTGGTGGATGAGAAGTCAAGAAGTGCCTTCACTCTTAGCAAAGCCCAATTAACAAGATGATGGGATTATACACATTATGACAGCAAACCTGAAAATCATATTTAATGCTCTATCAGGCTCGACCAACCGGCGGCCAAGCAACATTTAATGCCCCAATTGGGGAAGAAGTGACATAACAACATAGTGCAAGGCTCGATGAGAGGATTGGACTCCTCAGGCTCCTAGACCCCCAGGACTACCCACGTGATCCTAACTGGGAACCGTGCATGCTAGAAACCATGCATAAAAGAGACCATTGGTTAATGACCAATGGAATCCGGGCCTATAAATAGCATTATCCCATAAAGGAATAATGATAAGTGTCAAATATTGCATATTTAAACACCCTTAATTGCATGAGTTAAGCCCATTATTTGATCTGTGTATATAGATTAACTCCATTTTTATGTTTTGCGCTTTTGCAGGTCTAATTGCTAAAAAGGAATAAAAATAAGATTTTAAGGTTTTTGGAGCACAAGTCATATCCGGCCTAAATATCAAGTGGTTCTTAAAGAGAAATGGCCTAAATAGACGATAGATATAACCAGTACTATAGAAGAAAAAAAAGCTAAGCAGCATGTTTTGCGTTCGAACGCAGGAACTGGCGTCCGGACGCCAACTAGTAGAGCCTTGCGTCCGGACACAGGAAGTGGCGTCCGAATGCCAACTAGCAGGGCCTCGCATCTGGATGCCATACTTCATGTTCGGACGTAAGGCTACTGGCCCCATTTTGAATAAGTCAGAGTTTATTCCATATTAAGTGGGGATTTAAATTTTGATGAGTTGTTTTGTTTTGAAACTTATCTAGGGATAAAGAGGGGGCAAAGGCTTGAATTAACACATGAGTTATTTTGTTTTAAAACTCATATGTTTTAGAATGAGGCTTTCACATGGTGTATTTAGAAGCAAAATTTATTTTTTATGCTAAATTTATAAATGTTACCTTTTGGAAAACATATTGTAAACTTTAAATATAGAGTGAGGGAATAAGATAGGAGGAAATAAAGAGAACATGATAGAATATTGCCCGGAAGATTGAAGGTATGATGATATGTTGACTTGAGAATATCTTCTTTTCAAGAAGTAGAAGCAAATAAAACTTGCTTTTTCTAAAAGGAAAAAAAAAAAAAAAAGTAAAAATGATTTTAGATTGCATCTTAAAGGTATGTTAAAGTCGAAGAAAATGTTGTAATACCAATTGGTAAAGATTATATTTTGGAAATGCCATTCTAGCCACAGCCATCATTCAATATTAATAAAACTAAATAAAATAAAGGGTTAAATGCTCTCACATCCCCTCCTCAGCCAAAATTGCTTTGACACCCTCTTTTCAAAGTATGAGAAAAGTAATTTTACTATTATGCCCTTAACTTTATTTTAGTCTTAAACTTTATCAATATTACCCTTAAATTCTTGAGCTCTTTCTCTCTTCGTCGACCGTAACCCCAACACCATCACCACTGCTACTAGTAACGCCACCGAAACAATCAGATTGAGTATCAACATCACAACTGCCATGGGTATGGGCACCTCCACCACATCCGTTAACACAACAAAAACATTATAAGACAGTAGTTTGTTATTGCAGCTTATTTTTAGAAGTTCACCATTCCTTCTCAAGCCTAACAACTGCCTGGGTAAGCGATTGTAACCAATAGTGAATCATTTTGTCCAAGACCCTATCATGCTACTATCCATTAACCATATGTAAAAGTAACTCAGTCTACTACAATTAACAAAATAGAGCAATTCACCCGAGATGAAAATACTCTGAAAACTGTAAGTATGCGGTAGCATTACTTCTTCAAAAGCTTCATTACCCATGTCAAAATGCTAAAGAGTAGCTTTCATATATGCCAACCAATAGCTCTGTTCGTGAATGCAGGTATGCATGGTATAAGAAAATGAAGGGGGGTGGGGCATCAATTCTTATCCAAGAGTCTGTGTTTAGACTATAAACCTCAACTAGGGATGATGTTTTGTAGGGATTATTTATGCCTCATTTGAAGAACAAAATCCTAACTACTTTGTAGTCATTAACTTGGGCATGGAAGGCAAAGGCAATAGAGACAGTTGTGACAACCCTGGATTTTACAAACCTAGTGTGTCTTGTAATGACCCGAAACGGATCCAAAATGCAGAAGCTAAACATAAACAAGTCTCTGGAGATGTACGTCATCCCTAAGACGTAAGAATGACTTCCCTAGGGAGTCTCGAGACTCAATGGAAGCAAAACGGAGACAGGTATCAAAATCCTACAAGAGAAGGACCAGGGGTAAAATGGTCATTTTACCTTCAATGGAGTGGTTTTAAATTAAAAAAAGTCAAATGAAGTCAAAAATACCCAAAAAAATTCTTTGGTAACTTCATATGAAGTCCCAAGGCTTTAGAAGAGAAATTCCAAAAGAACCCTATCCCGGTTCGAACCAAATCTGACACCCTCTCACTAAAATAAGGATATCTCATAAGAGAAGAATATAAAACTAAAATTTACACCATTGGAAATCTTACTTCGACGCGGTCCGTTTAGACTCGAGAACGGACTAATTCGGAGTTGAAACAAAAAAGTTACGACAGTTCAAAGTTTGAAGGCCAAAACTGAACTTGCAGAAAAGGTTCTGGGAGACTTGAACCGGTTCAGCACCCCTGAATCGGTTCAACATGGATAGAATGTCCATGTTGGACCCAAAAACACACCTTGAACTAGTTCAGCCCCTCTGAACTGGTTCAACCCAACCTGAATTGAACCCAAACAGTAGAAAACTAGAAAAATGGGTTTGAAACGCGATTTTTGATACCAAGAAGACATTTTTCAAAAAAATTCCGCGAAGAAACTCCCCCAAAAATCACATTTTTTATGTGATAAAGTCAATACCGGAATTTATTTCCAAAAAGAAAACCCCAAAATGCCTTTAAACCATACTATGCAAAGAAAATGTAAAATGAGTCGATAGGAGGCTCATTTCACCAAGGAAAGGGTTTTTCTTGGAAACGATCATGCACGTAGATGTAACTTACCTATTAGGATATGTTACAATAATCCATAGCTTAAAAACACCACCAATGCAAAATATGACCTATCTAAACCCCAATGCATGAAAAATGCCCTTTAAAGGCAAACAATGTAACAACCGGACTTTAATGTGATCAAAAGACCATTTGGCCCTTGGCCACACTTCATACATATTAATTGAGTCCTAGTGGATGTGCTCGTGCACACTTTACATCACCCGATTTGGATTTAAACCCTTAAAGGCTCGGATTTTCCTATTTTAGCCTAAAAATGTAATATATGAAACTAAAATGCAAAACCTAAAACAAAATGGTGTTTAGCACCTCATATATGGTAAATGAATGCCAAAGGATGAATTTCATACACAATGCACACTCCGGTGCAAAAATGACACGTTAAAACCTTAGTTTTTCATATTATTCTCATTAAAGGCAAATTTCAACAATTATGAATATATATAGATTTCAAAAGAAGTTTAGCCCTTGGCCACATATTATGTACATCAAATGAATATCAAAAAGTGTGCTTAGGCACACATTACAAGTCTCAAGACAAAAATGACATTTTTGACCTAACTATGAATTATAACTTTAAAAGTAAAAATCAAATATGCTAACTGTGATACCCCTCGAATCCGAGACATGGGTTGATCAAGCCCAAGCCCAAACCTGAGGAAATGTCAAACAATTAATATTTTAACTTAACACAGATTACAAAATGAATTAAGAATTAAATAATTAAAAGTTGAAAGATCTTTAAAATATAATCCTTTAAAATTAAATACTTAAAATCCAAAACCTCCAATAGTTTAACAACTCGGGAATCCATCCAGTGGATCCCTAATAAAAATCCAAATTGAAATGTAAACTAAAAGAAATCCACTACTAAAACACGAAGAGAGATCCTACGTCGTCAAAAGAATGAGTGGCCATCTCTGCTCAGCATGAACCAGCTCGAAGCTTAGAATTGACGAACACCTAAACAAAAAATAGAAGTGGGTTAGGCCCACGAACAAGTTATATCCTACTACAATCCAAGTAGAGACTCGATACGCATGTACATCCTAACCAACTCAACAATAGCTATATAATCCGTATATATATATATATATATATATATATATATATATATATATATATATCTACACTACAGGACCCTCACTGGACTATGCAGGGAGTCTCAACCTGAATAGAAGACAACATGCAAAACGCACCTGAGTGGGCATAAGTACCTAAGCCTAACAGGGTATACCTCAACCTATCATATCCAGTTACACATCCTACTGCATATACGCTCCCTAAACGACGACTCTAAGACTCATGCTCAGATCGCGATATCATAAGTATATTGATCGGTCTCGTCGACTATCAATAATAATCAACCCTTTGCAATAGCACAAATAATTGTAAAATAGGGCTATTGGACGGGTAAGTTGAACCACTGGGATTGCTAGTTTATGGCAACCAAGATTGTAAAATCACTTTTAGTTTGATGAAAGGGGGTATAGAGTTTTGTTTGATTTGTCACTTAGAACTAGGAATTACAAAGTGCATAAAACAATAATTGTAAGGAAATTAAGAGGAAATAAATCTAGGTAGAGAGGACTAGGGAAGTGAATCCATTACCTACCCTATTAACATGCTAGTTGAGATTAACTTGGGGGAACAACATAAATATGTGACCATGGAATGCTACAACACAAAATTGCTACATTCCTTCCAGAAATTCGTGAAATCAATAGGCAAGAATAATCTATCAAAGATTTTGCATGCTTAAACTACTTAAACTAGGATGTAGTCTTAGATATGCTCATTAAGTTAGAGATTATCAAGCCCTTAATCACATGAAATCAAGAATCAAGATTAATCCATTAAAGGAAAGCCCTAAGCTATAGACTAATAAGGCTCTCATAAAACATACCATTAAAACCATTCCACAATCTCATTTCCATTGTCACTATGAAAATGCAAGCCATACAATCATGAGAAAATATGATCTAAGACAAAATAATAGATTCAACATAATCATTTATAAGAATTTAAGTTCATTACATCAAGTGTAAACTCTAGATTATGAAATAACCACATATACACATTATTTGTCCCAAAATAAACTAAAACTAGAACAAGCTTGATGAGCACTGAAAAGTGCGCATTTAAACCCGTTAAGCTTAAGCATTCTAGTACCTTTATCTATCTTACTTTGCCGTTTTAGACTTATTACGTGTTATTTATATTTTCAGGCACTAATCCCAAAATTGAGCTAACTCAGCCAAATAAGAGCTTAATTGAAGCAATCCTAAGATAAACCAAAGGAGGGAGCAAAGTGGAGAAAGAAAGGAGCAAAAAGGAATCAAGTTGTGCAGCTGAAAAGTTCGATCGATCCAACTTAGAGTTCGATCGATCGAACATCTATGATCGATCACAGTACTTCTCGATAGATCCAACCTTGGCCTTTGCTGAAATTCCAAGTTCGATCGATCGAACATCACCTTCGATCGATCGAACCCTATTTTGTCCTATTCAAATGATTGATCTTATCCATAGCTGTACGCCTACCAACCACTTTTGTCTTTTTCCCCATAAATATCTTGAAAATATCCCAGCCTTGTCATTATCCGGAGGAGTCAGACCACTTCGATCGATCCAAGATGCAGTTCGATCTATCGAACCCATTTTCGATCGATCCAAGTTAAGGTTCGATTGATCGAACTTCCTCCAGCGAGAAAAAGTTAAAGTCCAGCTCATTTATTCCGTCCTTCATCCAATCATTGGAGAATATGCCTTGCACGACCACAGCTCATCATGGGGTGTATTTGACCTACCTATATAAGGAATATGATACACTTTTTGAGGGAGTTTCTTGTCACACATTGAAAATCATCTTGGAGGCTATTCTTGGAGAGGAAGAAGGGAGGAGCTAGAGCAACCTTTGGAGGAGACCTTCATCATCAAGGAGCATATTTTCACCATGGATTTAGCCCTTGAGGGTTGGAGCTTCATCATCATGAGTGGCTAGACATCCTTTTGGGGCTAGAGTTAGCCCCAAACATGCTTTCTTTACCTAATCTTGTGTAATTTTGAGGGATTTATGTTGTAATGCATATTTTGACTCTTGAACTTATGAAGATGTTGATTATTCATTGAGTTCTATGGATTAATGCTTCTAATTGATCATTTTCTCTATCTATATGTCTATGTATGCTAGAGTAGATGCTCACCTCTAGATTTAATGTTATTGATGCATGTCTATGTGTATTAATGCCTTTAATCTTGAGATTGTCAAAATATGAAGTTCTTAATGTAATGCTCTTGTTATATCTCTAGATGGTTCATACTTATTCCTTGATGGATTGTGCTTCTCTTTTAAGTAGTGTAGTGTTAGTTGGGGAAACAATTCATGCTTGTTCTTTGATGTTCCATGCTTTTGAATGCAAGAAGCATATGCTCTAATATTGTGGTGTAATGGAATTTTGAACTTAATGAAGGATTAATGACTAGTTATGATATGTTGTATCTTTCACATGTGTTTAGATAATTTATTCCTCTCCCAATAGATATTTGGTACCTCTCACATGATGTTTAGATAATGCATGTTTAACTAAATCATCCTTATGGATTGCTTAGACTATGAGCTTAATGAAAGGTTCAATGACTTGAATTGTTATTTTGTTATCTTCACATGATGTTTAAACAATATATTCCTCTACCAATAGATGTATTGTGGCCTCACACATGTTGATTGAGATAATTTGCACTTGTTGAGTCACCCTTACCAATTGAATGTCTTTTACACACATAACATTGTTGCAATACATTCATTTTCCTCATTAGTCACTTGATTATGGTTTGGAATAGTATTGTTTGGTGGTGATCTCTACACCCCAAGACCTTTCCTTCTTACTTACTCTTTATCTTATTGCATTGCTTTATTATAGTTTAGCTCATTTAGTATAATCAGCCAACCAATCAATTGTGTGATCACTCGACCTACTAACCCTAATTACCATAGTTTCACAATTCAATACACCATCAAATCCCTTGGGACGATCCCTACTCGCCCTATCTATATTTTATATAGAGAAAGGTAGTAGTGGCTTTCTATAAATGTAAAACTTGGCCACCTCCTAAATTCACAACTCTTCAAGCTTTGTTGGTTGTGGCGACTCCATCAAGGAAGCCAACAACAAGTTTTTGGCACCGTTGCCGGGGATTTTAAATTGGCAACGTCGAATTGTGAAATTCAATTAGGATTAGTACTCTTTTGATCGTGTCTTTACTTTCTTTTTATTTCCTTTTTTTTTTTATTACTTATTAAGTTTGTTCTTCATTAACAAGGTGCATTGAGCAAGGAGCTAGCAAAGAACTTCAAAGCTAAGGAGCAAAGCAAGCAAAAAGGAAAAAAATGCTAAAAATGAAGAGTTGCTAAAATTTTTTTTTGCTAGGCTAAGCTTTTAAATTTGGAGTTGAAGTGCTAAAGGACCATTGTGAGACCTTCTTACTCAATCTTCTTAGTTAAATCGGGGGCCCACGTGGTGGCATTGCATATCATTGAAAGCATGGGAGTATGGGAATTATTGTATATGGAGGAAGTTGTTGATATATGACTTGTTGTGGAGGAGAAGTGTTTGTTTGATTGCTTTGTTGTGATTTGTAGTCTTTACTTGATCATTCACTCTAGGCATTCACATGGAAAACCTAGAGGGTAATCTTGGCTACCTAGACCCGCATTTCATGCAAAACCTCCCTCCCGATCAATACGGTCTTGGAGCTCAAGCTCCAATGCCTCCAATGGTACTTCGTGACTATTATGATCTCCATGCATACCATGCACCTTCTTGTATCATGTTGCCTAATTTCGAGACAAATCAATATGAAATCAAGCCCGAAACTATTCAATTGTGTCCACTTTTCTATGGTCTAAATGATGAGGAGCCTTATAAGCATCTAAATGAATTCTTTGAAATATGTTCCACCATTAGATACATGAATGTTCCGGAGGAAGTGATTAGACTACTCCTTTTCCCTTTCACACTCAAAAGCAAGGCAAAGCATTGGTTCAATACTTTGGAAGTAAATTCTATAACTTCTTGGATGCAAATGCAAAATGAATTTTTAAAAAAGTTTTATCCCATGAGTTTGACCAATGCTATGCGTACTTCAATTAGAACTTTTTCTCAAAAAGAAGGGGAGTTATTACATGAGGCTTGGGAAAGATTGAATGACTTGCTAGGGAAATGCCCACATCATGGCATTCCAAAATGGCAAGTGGTTCAATACTTCTATGAGAGCCTATCCGACATTCATAAAGACATTGTTGATATATCATGTGGAGGATCATATTTTGGGAAACATGAGGATGGCATTTGGCAACTCTTTGAGAAGATGAGCGAAAACTCTTTACAAAAATTTTATACTTCTCAAATTGACCATGAAAGAAAAGAGAAGAAGAAAAATTCTCAAGTTTGTCAAATAGAGAGTTCAATGGGAATTGTAGCCGAGATTGAAACTCTTTCTCAAAAGTTTAACCAATTCTTGTTAAATCAAAAACCGGCTAACAATTCATATCCTCATCATCATACCTCTCAAATGTATGAGCCTTGTATGACATGTTCAAGTGTTTTGCACACTACTTTTGATTGTCCCCATGGACATGCTAATAATGAACACTATGAACAAGTCAATGCTACATTTGCTCATCCCTATTCCAATGCTTATGTTCCAAGGTGGAATGAACATCCAAATTCTTTTCAAGTTCAGAATTTTCAAAACAAGTACATTCCACCTCACAAGAGAAATGAAAGTTTTCAAGGGTTCACTCCTTCATATCATCAAAGAATGAATAATTCTTCACATCCTCAAATGTATGAATTCCAAACGGAGCATCATCCTCCTCATGCACTTCATAATAATTCTACATTTGAAGATAAGGTTTTAATGGCTTTGGATAGCTTAGAGAAGAACACAAATTTGTTGCATTCACACTCTCAATCTATATCAAAGCTAGAGTCCCAAATCGGGATCATAGCTAATGCATTGAATGCAAGGGAAGTGGGTAAGTTACCTAGTCAACCCAAGAGGAACCCAAAAGCTCAATTTTGTGTGGAGGCAAACTCTACATCGGAGAATGCCTCACAAGTTCGAACACAAGCAATCACTACTTTGAGAAGTGGTAAGCAAGTTGACAATAAGGTTGAGTTGCCAAAGGAGGATAGTGAATCGGTGCAACCAAATGTTGTCACTCATCAAAATTCCAATTCCATACCTATATCTTTGGATGAGAATGTTCCAAATCGGAATACTCAATCTTCATCATCTTCTCAAGTGCCAAAATGTCATGAGCCAAAAGCTCCTTTCCCTTATGCTTTGAGAGAAACCTCGCCTCAAGAGAGGCAAGATGGGAAAATACTTGACATGATGGATGTTTTCAAGCAAGTGAACATAAATCTTCCCCTCTTAGATGCAATTAGGCAAATGCCGCCTTATGCCAAATTCTTGAAAGATCTTTGCACACAAAAGAGGAGGAACAAAGGACAAGGTCCTAAGAAAATGTTCATCACGGAGCAAGTGAGCTCTATTCTTCAACAAAATACTCCATTCAAATGCAAAGACCCCGGTGCTCCAACCATTTCATGTGTAATTGGAAATCACAAGATCTGTAGAGCTCTTCTTAACTTAGGTTCAAGTGTTAACTTGATTCCTTATTCTGTGTATGTCCAATTGGGGTTAAATGAGTTAAAGCCAACCTCGGTGGTGCTTCAAATGGCCGATAGATCCGTCAAAACACCTAGGGGTATGGTTGAGGACATCCTTGTCAAAGCAGATAAATTCTACTTTTCGGTTGATTTTGTAGTGTTAGACACCGAACCGGTTGCTAATCCCACTACCCAAATCCCAATCATCTTGGGAAGACCATTCCTTGCCACCGCCAATGCCACTATCAATTGTAAGTCCGGAATCATGGATCTTTCTTTTGGCAACATGTTGGTCAAACTCAATGTTTTCAATGCAAGTCGACATCCCATAGATGAAGATGAGTGTTATGTTATTGATGTGTTAGATGAGGTTGTTGAGGAATCAATTCCCACAATGATCATGAAACAACCACTTGAGGATGATCTCTCATCTCTTTTATCCGATGATCCTCTTGCCTCATGTCTTCTTGAAATGTATGAGAGTTGTGGGTTTGATAATGAAAATTCAATCAATGAAGTAAGCAATATAATGGAATCCGAGCAAGTTTGAATTGTCCACCATGGAAAACTCCAATTGAGCCTCTTCTTTCACTTTCTAGTACTCCTCCGGTTCCATCTTTGGTATCTACACCAACTCTTGAGCTAAAAACTTTGCCTTCTAATCTTAAGTATGCATTTCTAGGTCCTCACGACATTCTTCCGGTTATCATCTCTTCAAGCCTAGATGAGGACCAAGAAAATGCTCTTCTTAATGTACTTAAAGAAAACAAAGAAGCTATATAGTGGAGTGTGGCGGACCTTAAGGGAATTGATCTTTCCATTTGTATGCATCGTATACTCATGGAAGAGGATACAAAACCCTTTAGGGATGCCCAAAGGAGATTGAATCCTAACATGAAAGAGGTAGTTAAGAAAGAAGTAGTGAAACTTTTGGATGCCGGAATCATCTACCCAATCTCCGATAGCAAATGGGTGAGTCCTACACAAGTAGTTCCCAAGAAGTCGGGAATTACCGTGGTTGAAAATGCTAAAGGTGAGGAAATCTCTAAGCGCACCGCCAACTCATGGCGTGTGTGCATTGATTACCGAAAATTGAATGCCGCCACTAGAAAGGATCATTACCCTTTGCCCTTCATTGATCAAATCTTAGAGAGATTGGCGGGGCAACAATACTATTGCTTCCTAGATGGATATTCTGGTTACAACCAAGTGGCCCTTGACCCATTAGACCAAGAGAAAACCACTTTTACATGTCCATTTGGCATATTTGTTTATAGACGGATGCCTTTTGGTTTGTGCAATGCTCCTGCTACATTCCAAAGGTGTATGATGTCTATCTTTTTGGATATGGTGGAAGAGTATCTTGAGGTCTTTATGGATGATTTTTCTGTTTTTGGGTCTTCCTTTGATGCTTGCCTAAAAAATTTGGACTTAGTGCTTAAAAGATGCCGTGAAACAAACCTTGTTCTTAGTTGGGAAAAGAGCCATTTCATGGTTCAAGAGGGAATTGTTTTGGGTCACGTCATATCTAGAAGAGGAATTGAGGTTGATAAGGCGAAAGTTGAACTCATCTCTGAACTACCCCCACCTTCAACGGTGAGGGAAGTTCATTCTTTTCTAGGTCATGCCGGCTTCTATCGCCGCTTCATCAAGGACTTTAGCAAAATCACTAGACCTTTGTGCAATCTTCTTGCCAAGGATACTCCTTTCATCTTTGATCAAGCATGCCTAGACGCCTTTCATAAATTGCGCACTTCATTGTCATCTGCTCCTATCATGCAACCTCCTAATTGGTCTTTGCCCTTTGAAATTATGTGTGATGCTTCTGACTATGCCATGGGGGCAGTTTTGGGCCAACGAGTAGGTAAGCTCCCTTGTGCCATATACTATACAAGCAAAACCTTCTCAGGAGCTCAATTGAATTACTCTACTACCGAGAAGGAATTACTTGCTGTAGTATATGCTCTTGATAAGTTCCGCTCTTATTTGCTAGGATCTAAGGTTGTTGTTTACTCTGATCATGCTGCATTGAGACATCTTTTAACAAAGAGGGAAACAAAACCTAGA
The DNA here is from genome assembly GCF_030987335.1 of Cornus florida. NCBI lineage: Eukaryota > Viridiplantae > Streptophyta > Magnoliopsida > Cornales > Cornaceae > Cornus > Cornus florida. The sequence continues at coordinate 62,663,006 of NW_026775572.1, read as the reverse complement.
TTGATTAGATGGATTTTACTCCTCCAGGAATTCGATTTTGAAATCAAGGACAAAAAGGGCACCGAAAATGTGGTTGCTGATCATCTTTCTAGATTACAAATAGAGCCTTTCCCTAGTCCTCCAATTCATGATTCCTTCCCGGATGAACAACTTTTTCAAGTCTCAAATGGAATAATGCCTTGGTTTGCTGATATTGTGAATTATTTGGCAATAGGCAAGCTTCCAACCTCTTGGTCAAAGAATGACAAAAATCGTTTCTTTGCCAACATCTGGAATTACTATTGGGAAGACCCTGTTTTATACCGCTATTGTCCCGATCAAATTGTGAGAAGATGCATTCCGGAGAGTGAAATCCTAAGTGTCCTAGTGTTTTGCCACACACTTGCATGTGGTGGGCATTTTAGTGCAAAGAAGACCGCCCTAAAGGTTCTTCAAAGTGGGCTTTTTTGGCCCACTATTCATAAAGATGCCTACAACTTTTGCAAGTCGTGTGAGAGGTGTCAAAAGATGGGAACAATGTCTAAAAGAGATATGATGCCATTAACCAATATATTGGTTGTTGAAATTTTTGATATTTGGGGCATTGATTTCATGGGTCCATTTCCCATGTCATATGGTTATTAATACATTCTTCTTGCCGTTGATTATGTTTCTAAGTGGGTTGAGGCTTGTGCTACCAAAACGAATGATCACTCCGTGGTCATTCAATTCATTAAATCCAATATCTTTGCTCGTTTTGGTATGCCAAGGGCTATGATAAGTGATGGAGGAAAACATTTTTGCAATCAATTCTTGAGGCAATTATTTCTTAAGTACTCCGTCACTCACAAAGTAGCCACTCCCTACCATCCTCAAACAAGTGGACAAGTTAAAGTGTCTAACCGGGAAATTAAGCATATCCTTGAGAAAACGGTTAACACCACTCGGAAAGATTGGTCAAGAAAGCTAAATGATGCTTTGTGGGCTTACCGGACGGCATATAAGACTCCCATTGGCATGTCCCCCTATATAATTGTTTATGGGAAGCCTTGCCATCTTCCGGTTGAGCTAGAACACAAAGCCTTTTGGGCAGTTAAAAAGCTCAATTTTGACCTAGCTAAAGCCGGAGAGAATAGGCTACTTCAATTGAGTGAATTGGAAGAGCTAAGGTACAATGCTTATGATAATGCCAAGCTCTACAAAGAAAGAACCAAAGCCTTCCATGATAAGCATATTGTGAAGAAGTCCTTAGAACCCGGTCAAAAAGCTTGGCTTTTCAACTCTAGGTTAAAACTCTTTCCCGACAAATTGAGAACCAAGTGGGAAGGTCCCTATGAAATTATCTCGGTTGCACCGCATGGAGTGGTAGAGATACAAGACTTGAAGAAGGGAAACATCTTCATGGTGAATGGGCAAAGATTGAAACCATACATAGAGGGTCAAGTCTTTCAAAGACATTTAGAGGCTGCAAATCTTATTGACCCGGTGTATGAACATATTGATGAAGATTTTGATAAGAACTTAAAAACATCTTTTGAGTTAAATCCAACAAGTTCTTCCAAGAACCATTTGTTGGGTGGAACTCAAAACATTTCTCAACCCAAAAAGGAGGGGATGCGTCACAAAATCTTTGATCCGGGCTGAAAGAGCCCAAGGTCTTGCTAGAGACGTTAAAGACTAGCACCGAAACTCGTAGGATGTCAAAACCCTATTCCTCCCTCATTTCTATCTTGCATTTTGATTCTTGCGAAGTCTAGATACTGTTTTTGTGGTTTATATACATTGGAAGGAACTGAGTAAGGGATTGCATGAGCATTCAAGTCATTTTGAGCATTTAGGCATAATTTCGATCGATCCAAGTTTTGGTTCAATCGATCGAACATTGGTTCGATCGATCTAACTATGGACTCAATCGATCCAGTTCTCATTTTACACCCAACACTTAGAAAAATTTTGGACATGCATCCAAATTCCAAAATGCATGTTCTCGGGATCTCCAAATTTTCAAAAGTTCGATCGATCGTAAACCAATTCGATCGATCGAACTACCTTTCGATTGATCCAACATGTGGTTCGATCGATCATGAGTCCCAACACTTAGAAAAATTTTGGACCTGCATCCAAATTCCAAAATGCATGCTCTTGGGATCTCCAAATTTTCAAAAGTTCGATCGATCGTAAACCATTTCGATCGATCGAACTACCTTTCGATCGATCCAACATGTGGTTCGATCGATCATGAGTCCCAACACTTAGAAAAATTTTCAGGCCTCATCCATTTTTCAAAAATGTATGCTCTCGGGACTTTTCAAAATTTTTCATGTTTGATCGATCGAATTCAAAGTTCGATCGATCCAAGGTTCCAACATGTGTCAACTCTTGAGCCCTTAAACTTGTACATTCTTTACCCTCTTCGATCTATCGAAATCTTTCTTTGATCGATCAAAATATTGCATCTCATTAATTTAATTTCCTTTGATTTTTCAAAATTCAAAATTCAAATTCAAAATTAAAAAAAATTTTTTTTATTTTTTTTTTTATTTTTTAGAGTGGAGACCTAGGTTCGATCGATCGAACTTAATGTTCGATCGATCGAACTTTGCATATCGTGTTTTTAAAATAAAACCGAGTTGGATCGATACACTTGGATCAATCCAACCTCGAAACAAACCCTAACCCTAAGTCTCCCTTTCTCTCAATCTCAAGCTCAATCCGGCCAACCTCCATCCCAATCATCTTCCCCATCTCCGGCGAGCCAATTCTGCCAAGGATAAGCTCCATTTTCATCGCGGCTTTGCCCCTTCTCTCTCATCTCATCTCTCTCGGTTTAGAGGTAAACCGAATGCAATTTTCTTGATTCCAAGCTTAAATTGATGCATGTTATTGATTGTTTATGTTAAATCATGTTCAATATGTATGAATCATTCATTGTCAAAGCTTCAATTTCATGATTACATGCTATACATACACACATGCATTTGGCTGAACCAAAATTGGGGGTTTTTGATTTGATTTGAAGTTGGGGAGTGTTTGGCTGTTGTTGATTGTATGAATGGTGTGTAGATGGGCCCTCAAACACGTTTGTGTGGGCCTCGTACTCTAGATCTCACAGATTTGCGACTTTCAAATTCGGCATTCGCACAGTTCGATCGATCGAACTTGTGCTTCGATCGATCGAAGTAGTGAACTTCATTTCACTACCTTTGATCGATCCAATCTTGTGTCGTCTTCATGCTATCTTTATATGCACAATGCCTGTGATATTCCACATTGGATGCATTTCATACCTACATTGCTTAGCATGATTCACATTTCATCACTGTCATAGATTCATGTCATCCATATTTTGTCTATCTTATTTGACATGAATATTTCTATATTATGCTTCAAATTATTTATTCTGGTACTGATTTCCATTGCAAGTTTTTCTGTTTGCAGACCATGGATACAAATGCCGCTTTTTCTGCTTCTGCCATTTCTGAGCCTCATGATCCGATGCCTCGCTTTGAAGAGCAATTTCAGATTCTTGAGGATATGCTAGTTACCCTTAGAGCTAACTTTGCTACCCTTCGTCTGACTCTAGTGGCTGCCCTCAGGAATGAAATTGCTTGCCTGCGCGGAGAGATATTGACTGCTATTGAGGGCCTCACCAGCGAAATCCGCACAGTTCACCCTACGCATCCCGCTCCCTCTATCTGATATCTTTCTATGCTCTATATCTTTGATATGCCTCTGCCATATTTGTGATACTTTTATTTTTGCAGCCAGACCTGTCGGCTTTGACTCTGGATGTATTGCACTTTATTATCATTTCTTATCTATGATGGATGTTTTATGATTTTATCTTGATCTATCACTGTTTGATCCATCAGGTGCATCCTAATCACTTCAGTGAGAGAGTACCACCCGATTTTTTAGAACCACCTTACACCTCTCTCTATTCTCTATCTTTCATCCCTTTACACTTGCATGTCCACTGTGCATTGATTATCCTACTTTGTTATCTAATGAGTTTATCCAAGTGCAAACTTTTCAGGACCACAGTTTATCCCAAGTTTGGGGGGGCTATGCCACCCACTTTGGATACTTCTATCCCGATCATTCATGTCTACAGCACTGGTATACTCTTTCCTTTGTTTTCTTCACACATTGAGGACAATGTGCAGTTTAAGTTTGGGGGTATTGGTGTATGTTTCAGTGTTACTTTAAAATTCAAATTTTGAGCATGTCTTGTGTATTTGAGGGATATTTCTATACTTGGTCCATTTCTAGCTATGATTTTGATCTTTTGAGGACTATATTGCTTAAAATTTAAAAATTGCTTGACTTGAGAGTCCAATACTCCTTGTATGCCTTTTGAATGCCATTTAGGAGTAAATTTTTCAAAAAAAAAAAAAAAAAAAATATTAATATCATGCTTGCACTTGTGGTCTACATCATCTTGATTCTGTGATTGTTTTGAGATTCATTCTAGGATTCTACACTAGCACCGGCGCACGCTAGCATTCAATTGTGGGGTACATGCTTTGTTAATTATTGAATTGGTTATATCCCAATTGGGCTAGTAGTGCATTGAAAGCTTTCATTCTTGATAAATGTGGATAACAACCCCTTTTCATTGAGTAGCCGGGATTCTTGCCTCATTAAGCAGTGAACTTCTCGCACCGAAAGGTGGAGGGCCCAAACTCTAGGTTAATAATTGATTAAAAAAAAAAAAAAAAAAAAGAAGAAGAAGAAGTTGCAAAAGCAATAAAAGTGAGGACTTCTCCCAAAAGGTGAGAAGTAAGAAATGATTAGATGGTTGTTGTCTTGATTTGTAGCCTAGTTGATTTGAGTTTGTAAGTCCGTAGGGGTTTCTTAACACCTAATACCCTAAAGCCATCTGGTTTGGGAGTCATTGACCTAAAGCTCGCTACATGAATCTTCTAGAAAGCTTAAGAGATCAACACATTGTACAATATTTCCATCTTTGATCCTCAACAAAAAAAAAAAAAAAAAAGAAAAAGAGTGAAAAGAATAAGCGCACCTAGAACAATAAAGCTTTAATAAAAGGTCCACTCTCTTATCATGATGATCGGTACTAGATTTGTGTGCTAGTTTGAGGGTAAGGATGTGATTACTTCTCTAGTTGGCTAAGATAACAACACACTTGATGCCGGACCTCTCACATGGATTCTAGACTTGTTTCGATTTTCATGATCATTTTCTTGATATGTGGAGGACCATACTTGCTTGCTTGATATTGAAATTTTGGGAGATTGCTTAGAAACGGTTGAAAAATTGCATACTTGAGGTAGTTTTCTCCCAATGTTTGTTTGCAATATTGGTGCCTCTTTTGAAAAAATGAGCTTAATGTTTGTGGGTACCATTTCTGGAAACCCTCACGAGACTTTACTCGTCCACTAGGGGTAACCTAGGGGTTTAAAAGGCTTGTTGCATATGCTAAATGCAATCGTGTTCCCTACGAAAATGGTAATCATTTTACTTGCTTTCCAGTTTATACTTGTATAGTTATTTATTTCATTCCTTTACTTCTTAGTTCATTGCTAGGGACTAGTAATATTTAAGTTTGGGGGTGTAATGAGCACTGAAAAGTGCTTATTTAAACCCGTTAAGCTTAAGCATTCTAGTACCTTTATCTATCTTACTTTGCCGTTTTAGACTTATTACGTGTTATTTATATTTTTAGGCACTAATCCCAAAATTGAGCTAACTCAGCCAAATAAGAGCTTAATTGAAGCAATCCTGAGATAAACCAAAGGAGGGAGCAAAGTGGAGAAAGAAAGGAGCAAAAAGGAATCAAGTTGTGCAGCTGAAAAGTTCGATCGATCCAACTTAGAGTTCGATCGATCGAACATCTATGATCGATCACAGTACTTCTCGATAGATCCAACCTTGGCCTTTGCTGAAATTCCAAGTTCGATCGATCGAACATCACCTTCAATCGATCGAACCCTATTTTGTCCTATTCAAATGATTGATCTTATCCACAGCTGTACGCCTACCAACCACTTTTGTCTTTTTCCCCATAAATATCTTGAAAATATCCCAGCCTTGTCATTATCTGGAGGAGTCAGACCACTTCGATCGATCCAAGATGCAGTTCGATCGATCAAACCCATTTTCGATCGATCCAAGTTAAGGTTCGATCGATCGAACTTCCTCCTGCGAGAAAAAGTTAAAGTCCAGCTCATTTATTCCGTCCTTCATCCAATCATTGGAGAATATGCCTTGCACGACCACAGCTCATCATGGGGTGTATTTGACCTACCTATATAAGGAATATGATACACTTTTTGAGGGAGTCTCTTGTCACACATTGAAAATCATCTTGGAGGCTATTCTTGGAGAGGAAGAAGGGAGGAAGCTAGAGCAACCTTTGGAGGAGACCTTCATCATCAAGGAGTAGATTTTCACCATGGATTTAGCCCTTGAGGGTTGGAGCTTCATCATCATGAGTGGCTAGACATCCTTTTGGGGCTAGAGTTAGCCCTAAACATGCTTTCTTTACCTAATCTTGTGTAATTTTGAGGGATTTGCGTTGTAATGCATATTTTGACTCTTGAACTTATGAAGATCTTGATTATTCATTGAGTTCTATGGATTAATGCTTCTAATTGATCATTTTCTCTATCTATATGTCTATGTATGCTAGAGTAGATGCTCTTGTTATCTATGTATATGCTATAAGTATATACCTTAGCATATAAGTATGTATGCTAGAGTATATGTATGCTAGAGTAGACATAGATAGTCATCTAGTATGTCTATCTATGTATGCATATTTTAATGTTATTGATGCATGTCTATATGTATTAATACCTTTAATCTTGAGATTGTCAAAATATGAAGTTCTTAATGTAATGCTCTTGTTATGTCTCTAGATGGTTCATACTTATTCCTTGATGGATTGTGCTTCTCTTTTAAGTAGTGTAGTGTTAGTTGGGGAAACAATTCATGCTTGTTCTTTGATGTTCCATGCTTTTGAATGCAAGAAGCATATGCTCTAATATTGTGGTGTAATGGAATTTTGAGCTTAATGAAGGATTAATGACTAGTTATGATATGTTGTATCTTTCACATGTGTTTAGACAATTTATTCCTCTCCCAATAGATATTTTGTATCTCTCACATGATGTTTAGATAATGCATGTTTAACTAAATCATCCTTATGGATTGCTTGGACTATGAGCTTAATGAAAGGTTCAATGACTTGAATTGTTATTTTGTTATCTTCACATGATGTTTAGACAATATATTCCTCTACCAATAGATGTATTGTGGCCTCACACATATTGATTGAGACAATTTGCACTTGTTGAGTCACCTTTACCAATTGAATGTCTTTTACACACACAACATTGTTGCAACACATTCATTTTCCTCATTAGTCATTTGATTATGGTTTGCAATAGTATTATTTTGTGGTGATCTCTACACCCCAAGACCTTTCCTTCTTACTTACTCTTTATCTTATTGCATTACTTTATTATAGTTTAGCTCATTTAGTATAATCAACCAACCAATCAATTGTGTGATCACTCGACCTACTAACCCTAATTACCATAGTTTCGCAATTCGATACACCATCAAATCCCTTGGGACGATCCCTACTCGCCTTATCTATATTTTATATAGAGAAAGGTAGTAGTGGCTTTCTATAAATGTAAAACTTGGCCAGCTCCTAAATTCACAACTCTTCAAGCTTTGTTGGTTGTGGCGACTCCATCAAGGAAGCCAACAACAAAGCTTACTAGAGAGGGCTTCATCACCTCACTAGATAGGGAATTAGTTACCCATGGATGCAAGGGAGGAAGGAGAAATGATGAAAAACCCTTCCATTTTTGTAGCTAAAGCTCCAAGACACACCAAACCTCTAAACTCACAATATTTCTCTCACTAAAACTTGCAAAAATGTGAGATATCTTCATGTCAAGCTCAAGCCTTCTATTTAACCAAAAATGACCTCTCAACCACCCTATTTTCGTGGCCAAAAATACCTAGAAAAGTGCAGAGCCACACAATGGGTCAAGGGGACAGCATTGGAAGAAACAATGTAGAATCACGCACATTTGCCTGTAGATCGGCTGGCGCCCGTAGCTTCACGAAGATACTGGTGAAATTGGCGGGCGCCCGCGGCTTCTGGGCCGGCGCCCGCGGAGTTACTGACCCGCTGCTCGTTTTGGCGGGCGCCCGTAGGTTTTGGGTAGGTGCCCGCCCGCCATGCTCTAACCTTTTACCCTTTCATCTTTCATTGCTTTTGGAATGGCCCGTTGATGCAGTTTTTCTTCTTGGAACTTTTTGCGTAGAGCGTCATGAGTTCTATAGATCATTGACTTGGCTAAAATGAATCTCCTCGGCAATGACATACTTTGATCTTCAAAAACTTATCAAAGCGTCACTTTTAACTCTCTTTGGGGGAACCAACCTAAAAATAGACAAAAGCATGTAATTAAGGCTAATTTATGTAGTATAGTTAACTAATGGACTTAACTAATGCAAATAAGGGTGCTTGAATATGTAATATTCGGAGCTTATCACACCCTCAAACTTACATTTTGCTAGTCCCATAGCAAAACCAAAAATGAAACTCTTATCAAAATGACAACATTTGAAAGGCTGTCAACATGCAGTGGCTACAGTGCAAGAAAATACATACATAGCTCAAATATAACTTGGAACCGACAGAATGATGGAGATCGAATCATTTTGCAAACTACCTTACATATATAAAGCCTTGATATAACAACATGGCTAAACATATTTTAATTCTCATGTATCAACATCATAGTCTATATAAATACTTCAATTGTCATCTCTTGAATAGAAATCAACTCTAACTTCAGTGAAAGTGAACCGAATTCCCAATATGCAGCCTTTACCTTCTTTTTCCAATTTCAAATCACTAGCTTTCAAATCATTGAATTTCCCTTCTAAATGAGGTCACTAAGGCATGAATTTATTCAAAATACAACTACCTTTTTTTTTTTTTTTTTTTTTTTTTTTTTTTTTTTTTTTTTTTTTTTACATATTATAGTCGTGTAATGCTAAAGTCTCTTAAGCTTTCTAACCAACCTATGTAGCAAGTGTTTGGCCAGCAACTCCCAAACCCGATGGCTTTAGGGTACTAAGTGTAAAGACATTCCAAGGGCTTAATAACTCGAGTTAGCAAGGTTACGAACTCCAATGAACCATATTTATTTATTTTTATTTCGTGAATAACCGTGCAATACCTAAGTCCCTTAAGCTTTCTAACTAACCCATGTAGCAAGTGTTAGGCCAGCAACTCCTAAACCGGATGACTTTAGGGTACTAAGTGTAAGGACACTCTAAGGGCTTAATAACTCGAGTTAGCAAGGCTACGAACTTAAACTAGTCATCATTCTTATTAAAAAAAATTAGATTCAATGCCAAAGATTGTAATACCCCCAATTTTAAAAGGATAGTCTCGGTATTTATTTATTTATTTTAATTGTATTTTTAATTATTTAATTGATTATTTGACTAATTGCTTATGTGTTTAATTGAATTAGGTATTACTTGACTATTTGATTATGTGTCTATGTATTATTTGTAGTTGTCTATGTATTAATTGTTTAATTAGATTATGTGCTTAAATGGTGTTTTAATTAATTGTAAATTAAATGCTTTCTTTTCTTTTTTTAGTTTATTTTATTTTTCTTTTATGGTTATGGTTAGTAGTCATGGGCCAACTAATTGGGTCCCATGGATTACTTGGATAGGAGGTTGAATGTGTATGGATTATTACCTATGGATAGTTGTGCATGTATATATATAGATATATATTATATACATATATAAAAGGAAAAATAATTTATTAATTACTTTTATGGTAACTTAGGTAGTAATATTTAATCTGATGTATATGTTTTATATTTAAATAATAAAAATATATATAGATTTGATACGTGTTATGTTTTAAGTTACTTTATAATATTATGGTAACTTAAGTATTATTGGATAATCCATTAGTAAATAATGGAATGTGTATAATTTATTTATTTAATAAAGATATACATAAATTATATACGTAACATATTTTACTTACATTTTTAATATATATAAAAGGGAAAGTAATTTATTAATTACTTTTATGGTAACTTGGGTAGTAATATTCAATCTAATGTATATGTTTTATATTTAAATAATAAAAATATACATAGATTTGATACGTGTTATGTTTTAAGTTACTTTATAATATTATGGTAACTTAAATATTATTGGATAAGCCATTAATAAATAATGGGATATGTCTAATTTATTTATTTAATAAAGATATACATAAATTATATACGTAACATATTTTACTTACATTTTTAATATTTTAATTTTAATTTTTTTAAGTTGACTTGGATTGGGAAAAGGGTTAGGATTATTTTATTTAGCCTATAAATATATAGGTATAGGTTGTAAAAGAGGGCTAGAAATATTCACGTGATATATTCTAGAGAGAGAGAGAGTTAGGAGGGAAGGAGGAAAAAACCCCGTAGAGAGAAGATCAAGGAAGAAGAAGTGTAGCTTTCGATCCGAAAATTAAAGGCAAGTTCTTCTTCTATCTCTTTCCCTTTGATTCGTGTTTCTGTACATGCCTAGGAAATTCCAAGATTTATTAAACACATAAAATTAAATAATTATGCATGTTTAATTGGATTAGATCGTAGGTTTTATGAAATTGGTTCATATCTGTTTTTGTGTTATGAATTGATAAGTGCATGATTTTGATTTGCTTTCTGGTGTGAATTTTTATATGTTTAAATTATGTATTTTTCATATCTGTGGAATGATGGAACGTAGAAACATGCCTAGGATTCCTGAACATTAAATAGGAACTAGGTTTGGGTTTAAATAAATTTAAATAGACTCAATTATAATGATGTTTGCTATTTGAATGTTTTAAACAAAAGAATGGATTTAATCTTTTAAAATGTTTTAGCAATTGAGATTAAATGTGTAGGATGAATTGGATATGAAGAATACTTATTTGATAGTATAATAAAATATCATCATGTATAAGATTCAGTTTATATAGGACATAGGATATAGGTTGCTTAAATAAATAATAAGTCATTCCTATTTTGTGATAACTTGATATCATATTATCATAGTTATTTCTGGATTGTTTGATGTATTTCCTTAATCGTTACATCAATTGTTGGATTATGTAGTTTAATGCACCGGTATGGGACGGTGGCATTCTAGGGACGGATTAACTTATCAGTTAAGTCCTACCTATTTTATATAAGGGAATGGATTTACTAAAATGTTAAGTCCTACTTTTATTCAAGTCAGGTCAGCTGAACAAGTTGAATGACTTATGGAGGATTAATTTATTATATAAGGGAATGGATTAACTAAAATGTTAAGTCTTACTTATATTCAAGTCAGGTCAGCTGAATAAGTTGAATGACTTATGGAGGATTAATTTATACTGAATATGATGGTTACTAGATTATATATATATAAGTATGGTGCCATGATATGAGCTTGAGTCTCAGGATCAGTGGTTAGGGTGCGTATATCGCCAGGGATGTGTAGCTAGATGTAGTGTAGTTGTGTACCCTGGTAGGTCTAGGTACTCATGCCCACTATATGTGCGTTTTGCATGTTGCCTACTATTCAGGATAAGACAACCCTATAGTCTAGTGAGGTTCCTTTAGTGTGTATATATATATATATACGGACTACTAGTTACTGTTGGATTGATTAGGATGTATACGTGTATCGGATCTCTGCTTAGACTGTAGTAGAGTAGAACTTGTTTGTGGGCCTGACCCACTATTACTTTTCAGGTGTTCGTCAAGAGTAGAGGTTGTTCGTGCTGAGTGGGGATCAGTCTACTTCATTCTTCCGATGCTACATAGGAGTTCCTTTATAATTCAGTTTCCTGATTTAGACAGTTATTGATGTCATTTGTTTTGTTTGGATTTTTTAGGGGTCTACACAGTATGGATTCCCGAGTTGTATTTTGGAGCATCAGTTGTATCAGAAGAGTTTATTAATTAATGGAAATATATTCTGAGGTTTATTATTAGATTATCATTTTAGTTTCTTGTCAGCATTTTATTTATTCTTCTTTATTCTTTTGTACTCTGTGTTCGTTTATTGCCGATTTTGTTTTTGATATCCCCGGGTATTCGGGCGTGGGCCTGGCCAACCCGCACTCGGAAATCCGGGGGTATCACAAAGATATCCATTCATTAGAGCCATCAATTCAAATCAACTGAGTCATGGTCAAGGTCAATCAGGTTGCATACCTTACAATTGAGTTTCCGATGTGCATCTGTGAAGTGTGAAGCACAAAAGAGAATGAAATCTGACGAAAATCTAATTAAAGCATTTATACAAACCAATTTGAATCAACACGATCATTTCAGATTTTTCTTTTATTTTCAAAACTATTCAGTTACCTCTATACACAAAGTATTAAACACAGGCTCCATTCTCCAACAAGTTCCAAGATTATATTATCATTGCTTTCCAAAAATGATTTTATTAATTTTATATGAGCAATTTAGCACATGCAATCAAAAATGTGCTACCAAAAATGCAATAATGTACCCTCAAACTTGAATGTCACATTATCCGCAATGTGAGAAGACAAAGAATGAAAATGGAAATGAAAAGAGGGTACAAAGAGTAATAATACCAAGGGGAGGAAGAAATTCAGTGGCAGTGCAAAAATAAGCCACCTTGCGAATTCCAAAAGCACACCCCCAAACTTGATTCCAAAAACCTGTCAAAATATATCTAGACACAACAAGTATCATATAAATCTGGACAAAAAGGAAAATAAATAACTGCTATTTTATTTACCTAAAACCAAATATTCATGCAAAATAGCAAAAAGGCTTGCAGTTATAAGTTCAAAATACAAACTGAGAGTAATGCCAAAAATGGCCCAAAATAAATCCAAATGGTACTACGGAAAAGTAAAATAGATATTGAAAGCAGAAAAATCATTCCATCATTAGAGTGGAGGATGAACCACCGGCACCCCTAGTAGGGCGGTCAATCAAGGATTGTAGTATGGCATGCAACACCTTCTGCCCCTCCTGAGTCTCCTTACAGAAGTACGTAAGGGTGCTCTCAACGTTCCCGACACGCATGTGAAGTGCATCAAGACGAGCTCTGAGAGAGTAATAATCAGCACGGGACATGGCAGGAGGCGGGGCAACAGGCGCGGGAGCAACCGGCGCAGGAGTAATCGGTGTAGGACCAACAGGGATAGCTGGAGCTCCCCAATCCAACACACCGCTAATACGGGCCTGACGAGAAGTCTTAAGCTGGACGGTGCTAGATTTCCATGTAGCACCGTCCAGCTTTGCATTAACCTTTGCAATAGCATAAATCATTATAAAATAGGGCTATTAGTCGGGTAAGTCGAACCACTGGGATTGCTAGCTTATGGCAACCAAGGTGTCTAAAATCACTTTAAGAATGATGAATGGGTATAGAGTTTTGTTTGGGTTGTCACTAAAATTAGGAATTGAAAAGTGCATAAAACAATAATGTGCTAGGAAGTAAAGAGATAAAGAAAATAAAGAAGGGACTAGGGAAGTGAATCCACTACCTATCCATAAGCACGCTAGGACATGATTTACTTGGGGAAATAACATATATATATGACCATGGAATGCAACAACACAAAATTGCTACATTACCTTTAAGAAATTTATAAAATCAATAAGCAAGAATAACCTATCAAAGCATTACATGTTTTGGTTACCTAAACTAGGGTGCAACCTTAGACATGCTCACTAAGCCAAAGATTATTAAGCCCTAAATCTCATAATAAAAGCACATGAAATAGAAATCAAGAATAATCTATCAAAGGAAGGCCCTAAGCAATAGATTATCAAACTTCTTAAATATCATGCCAATAAAAACACTTCCATGAACTCATCTCCATTGTTATTATAAAAATGTAGCAATATAACCATGAGAGAAAGCAATCTAAGACAAGATATTTAACTCAAAATGATCATTTATAGAATTTGAAGTTCATTACATCATGTAAGGTGCTCTAGCTCATGGAAAAACCATATATATACATTATACCCCTAAATTAAATCAAAACTAAGCAATGCTTACAAAATAGGGCTTCATCACCTCCTTAGGTAGGGAGTTAGTTACCCATGGATACAAGGAATGAAGAAGAAGAAGAAGCCTCAATCTCCATTTTCACACCTAAGGCTTCAAGAACACACCAAACCCTCCAAACTCACTATTTCTCTCTCTAACTTAGCACAAAAAGTGAGATATGATATAATACATGCTTTTTTCTTCTTATCAAGCCAAAATCCTCCCTCTCACCACACAATCCCGAGCTCTAACTACCCTAGGAGCAATAAGGACCACAAAAATTGCATAGGGAACAAGATTCAACACAAAAACAGGAGCAGGTGAACTGCTACCTGCACATCGGCGGGGACCTGTGAGGCGCTGGCGGGTGCCCATGGGTTCTAAGCATCCGCGGAGATTTTCTGGCGTGTTTGGCTGGCGCCCGCGGGCACAGGGCGGGTGCCCGTGGCTTGACGAGCATTCTGCCCCTTTTGGCGGGCGCCTGCGGAGATTGTCCTTCAACAATTTTAGCCCTTCTTTTGACATAAATGGAATGTCTGTCGATCCACTCTTTGACCTGAGCTCTATACCGCAACTCCACACATGTGAGGACTCAAGAAGCTTGGCTCAAAAAATAGTCCCCAGCAATGGCATGCTCTGATCCTTCAAAGGATTGTCAAAACTGCTCTTTTAATCATATTCGGAGGAACCAACCAGAAAGTAAATGAAAACAAACAAATAAAGCTAAACTATACATTATTATCAACTAATGGACTTAACTAATGCAAATAAGGATGCTTGAATATGCAATATTCGGCGCTTATCACACCCCCAAACTTATATTTTGCTAGTCCTATAGCAAAACTAAAATATAGAACCTAACAAAAATGACAACATATGAAATGCTGACAACATGCGTCAATCATGAAGTGCGAAAATACCTACAAAGCTCAAATATAACCTGGAATAACAAAAAATTGGAGATAGACTCATTCAGCAGACTACCTTGCATATATGAGGCCTTGAGAAACAAAGATGGCAAAACACATTTCAACTTTTATACATCAATCATCATAGTCTATATAAACACTTCAATTGTCATTTCTAAAAGAGAATTGAACTCTAACTTCAGTGAAAGTGAACCGAATTCCCAATGTGCGGCTTTTACCCTCTTTTTCCAATCTTAGAAACACAAGCTTTCAAATCATTGAATTTCCTTCTAAATGGGGCTTTTAAGATATGACTTTATTCACAATACAACTTTTGTTGCTTGTTGAAAATTTATTTAATAGTTCAAAATGATACGTACTATGGTTGTGCAATGCCGAAGTCCCTTAAGTTTTCTAACCAACCCATGTAGCAAGTGTTAGGCCAACAACTCCCAAACCGGATGGCTTTAGGGTGTTAAGTGTAGAGACACTCATAGGGCTTAATAACTTGAATTGGCAAGACTACAAACTTCAACGAACCATATTTATTTATTTTTGCTTTTGTGAATGACCGTGCAATGTCTAAGTCCCTTAAGCTTTCTAACCAACCCATATAACAAGTGTTAGGCCAACAACTCTCAATCCGGATGGCTTTAGGATGTTAAGTGTAGAGACATTCCTAGTGCTTAATAACTCGAGTTGGAAAGGCTATGAACTTAAACTGGTCATTATCATTGATTACTTTTTTTTTTTAAAGACTTAGAATTTACAAAAACATGCCAAAGATATCCATTCATTAGGGCCATCACTTCAAATCCACTATGCCATGGTCAAGGTCAATTGGGTTGCATACCTCATAATTAGGTTTTCGGTGTGCATCTGTGCAATGTGAAGCATAGAAGAGTTTAAATTCCAACGAAAATCTAATTGAAGTGTTTATACAAACCGATATGAATCAACATGGTCATTTCAAATTTTTCTTTATTTTCAAAAATATCATTTCTCTCTATATACAAAGTCTTAAACATATGCTTCCATCTCCAATAAGTTCCATGATTAAACTATCATTGCTTTCAACAAAATGATTTTATTAACTTACATGCATCAAGATACAGCCATGCAAGCAAAAATGTAATGTTATCTAAAAAATGCAACAATTGCTATGCACCCCCAAACTTAAATGTCACATTGTCCTCAATGTGAGAAGACAATGGATAAATAATGAAAAGGGAAGAGTGCAACAAGAACAATAGTACCAAGTTGAAGAGGAATTGAGTGGCGGTGCAAAAATAGGTCACTTCGTGAATTCCATGAGCATGCCCCCAAACTTGGTTTCAAAGACCTGTCAAAAGACATCTATACACAACAAGCATCATATGAATCCAAAATAAATGAAAATAACTGCAATTTATTCAACTAAAAACTATAAACCATGCAAAGCAGCAAAAGTGATTCAGTTATAAGTTCAAAAATAAGACGGAAAAGCAAATGCCAAACATGGCCCCAAAAGAAGTTTAAAAAGTAATACTGAAAAGGAAATAGAAACTAAAAGCATAAAATCACTCCATCATCGGAGTGGAGGAGGAAGCACTAGGTGCACCGAGGGCACGGTCAATCAATGTCTGGAGTATGCCTTGCAAAACCTGCTTACCTTCCTGAGTTGCCTTAACGGTGCCCTCTATGCTATCGAGGCGCATGTCAAATGCATCAAGATGAGTAGTGAGGGCAAGATAATCAGCATGGCTCGTAACATCCATTGGCGAAGAAACAGGCGTAGTTGGAGCATGATGAGCAGGCGGAGCAGGAACCATAGGGGGAGCTGGAGCACCCCAATCCAACTCGTCCCCAATGCGGGCCTGACGGGACGTCTTGAGCTGCACAGTGCTGGACATCCAAACCCCAAGGTTGAAGTTAAACACAGTCCTCTCTTTTTCCTCGCCACGGAGTGCTCTGAAACCTGCATTTTTTAGCAACCTGGTGATAAGGCAGGGAAATGGGAAACCCCAGGTGGTGGCATTGCTCGACCGTACTAAAATTAGATCATTGTAGATTTTGAGGATTTGGTCCCAGACAAGCTGTGGGATGCAAAACCAAGTCTTCGTCTCAGCGACGTAGAGGGCTTTCAGAAAATCCCCCTTTTGCTCGGAATGGCCTAGCACGGGAAGGACGTTCTTGGCCAGGACCGAGTCCACAAACCATAGTTGGCACGGTAAGAATGACTTATTGGTGCTTGTGGTTCGATTGTCGGTAAATTGATTATGGCAAATCTCCCCCACAATGTCAGGCAATGTCATGTCGGGAGGGGCAACATACAAAGGCAGGCCCGCATCATATACCGGCGATGTCAGGGGCAGTCCATAGCCATGGCCAAGTCATCAAGGGAGAATTCAAAATCCTCGCCATCAATGGTGGTTTTGATGATCTCTGGATTTGCATATGAATGGAATAAGTTGGTGTAGAACAGATGGACCACGCGTGGGTAGTAAACATGGGCGCATGGCTTGAAAAGAGCTGGGAGGCCACGTGCCTTCAATTCGAGGACAGACCATGCGGTTTCTTGATTGTGTTCAAAATCCTTTTCAATGTTGAAGTGTGCTTCAGGGATGATTGGCCATTCAGCCCAATTTGGAGTTGGGGGCACATTGGAAGGCCCCGCGGACGAGCGAGCGCGCTTGGAAGCAACTTTGGGAGCCATTGGAGTGAGGAGATCTGGTTCAGGAATTTCTACGAACACCTGGTGTGCATAAGGAATAGGAAGAGGGGCAAAATGAGGTTAGATATATGAAAATCTCAAAAATTTAACCTGAAAATCAATAATACACAATCCCAGCAATCATATATCCTTCCACAAAAGTAATCCCGTCCTTCTTTGATCAAAAATTGAAAGAAGATGAAGGTTAGAGACTTACCTACAATGGAGGAACCAAAAACCCTTGTGCTTGATGATGGAGGGGCTTGAGGATGAAAGGGAGATAGAAAAGAAGGATGGGAAGAAGAATGAGAGAGATGGGAGAGGGAAAGATGAAAGGAGGGTAGAAGATGAAGGAAAGGGGGGGGGGGGGGTTGGGTCGCCGGTTGAGAGAGAGCTAGAATGTTTATAAACATCGAATAGGCCTTCAAACCCATTTAAAAGGCACCAGGGACAGGCAGCAGGCGCCCGAGGAGCTTTGAATGCCACTGCTCACTTTCGCGGGCGCCCGCGGGCTGCGGTGGGTGCCCGCAAGGCTATTTCAATTGCTGCCTTGTGTAGCATATTGCAGCCTACAAGGGTTGGGATGAAATCAAATACAACCTAAACATGGACTGAAAGTGCTTGGTGATCCTAGTAAACGTGTTGAATCACTGGAACTGGATTTGATACTCCATGGCTCAAGAGAGAGTCACGGAATCCGAATGTCATTTAAACTTTGGATTTAGACGAGATAGATGCCTCAATAACCTTGAATATTTGCAGAAATGGTACAGAGATCTGAAAACGATGAAGAAAACCAAATGTGACCGCCGGAATACTAGATGAGATAATTCTGGAAGGATGCACATTTTCGGTTACTTAGTGAATTCCCGAAAAATTCTTGGCACATTGGCACATGGAAGAGGGAAGCTTGGAAGATGAAAGAATTGCTTCCCAAGAGTACTAAATTTTATGTCGATAGCTAGACGAAGTAAGATCGCGCATTAGTCCTCATAAATTGGGTCCGTTAATAGGATTTTCTCTACTTTGCGGATAGGGACTATGCCGTCAACATAAGGCTTAAGCCGTTGGCCATTAACCTTAAACAGAGATCCATCGGACGGATCTTGGAGTTTGATTGCACCATGAGGAAAAATAGAAGTGATGATATATGGACCATCCCACCAGGAACGGAGTTTACTGGGAAAGAGTTTCAAGCGAGAATTGAAAAGCCAAACTTTTTGTCCAGGGGCAAAGGACTTGTTGACAATGTGTTTGTCATGAAAATCTTTAGTCTTCGCCTTATAGATTTTGGCGCTTTCATATGCATCATTTTGAATTTCCTTAAGCTCATTGAGTTGCAATGCACGAGTAGAGCCGGCTTGTTTGGGATCAAAGTTGAGCCTTTTATGGCTCAATAAGCACGGTGCTCTAATTCAACTGGGAGACGACAAGCTTTGCCAAAGACAAGTCGATATGGAGACATGCCAATGGGTGGTCTTATACGTTGTTTGGTAGGCCCAAAGCGCATCGTTTAGTCTCAGTGACCAATCTTTGTGGTCCGGTCGAACCATTTTTTCCAGGATATGCTTAATCTCCCGATTAGATACTTCCACTTGACCACTCGTTTGAGGATGGTAAGGTGTGGCAACCTTATGACTGACGGAGTACTTGGAGAGGACGGATTTAAGGTAACAATTTCGGAAATAAGATCCATTGTCACTGATGATTGCTCGGGGTGTACCAAAATGACTAAAAATATTGGACTGAATGAATTTGATCACGACTTTATGATCATTGTTTTTGGTAGCCTCGGCTTCAACCCATTTGGAAACATAATCCACAGCTACAAGGATATACTCATAGCCTTAAGAAGATGGAAATGGTCTCATAAAGTCGATCCCCCATACATAAAAAATTTCAACAATTAGGATGGGAGTGAGAGGTATCATGTCTCTTCTGGACATGGATCCGAGCCTTTTGACATCGCTCACATGACTTACAGAAGTTGTAAGCATCCTGAAACAAGGAGGGCCAATAAAATCCACTTTGAAGGACTTTGTCAGCGGTCTTTTTGGCACTGAAGTGTCCCCCATAAGCAAGAGTGTGGCAGAAATTTAAAACACTTGTGGTTTTGGTTTCAGGGATGCAATGCCGGATGATTTGGTTTGGGCAATATTTGAACAACTTTGGATCTTCCCTAAAGAAATGCTTGACTTGGAAAAATAACCAGTCTTTCTCTTATTTGGACCAATTGGACGGAATTTTGCCTACCGCAAGATAGTTGACAATATCCGCAAACTAAGGGAGACTTAAATGGGAAATCTGAAATAGCTGCTCATTCGGAAATGAGTCTCGAACTGCAACAAATTCAGAGGATTTCTTAATAAGTAAGCGAGAGAGATGGTCGGCGACAACATTGTCGGTCCATTTTTTATCCCGAATCTCAATGTCAAACTATTGGAGTAAGAGTATCCATCGAATTAGGCGGGGTTTGGTCTCTTTTTTGGCGAGCAAATGCCTAAGAGTGGTATGATTCTAAAAGACAATGACCTTGGATCCAAGAAGATAAGAGCGAAATTTATCCAAGGCATACACCACAGTTAGTAATTCTTTTTTAGTGGTGGTGTAATTGAGTTGGGCATTGGAGAGAGTTTTGCTAGCATAATAGATGACATGTAGAAGCTTGTCTGCACGCTGGCCCAAAACCGCACCTAATGCATAATCGGATACATTACACATGATCTCAAATGGAAGAGACCAATTAGGCGGTTTCATAATTGGGGCAGATGAGAGAAGAGTGTGAAGTGTTATGAAAGCTTCCATACAAGCTTCATCAAAATCAAATGGAACATCCTTGGCAAGAAGATTACACAAGGGCTGAGAGATTTTACTAAAATCCTTGATGAAGTGATGATAAAATCCGGTATGGCCAAGGGAAGAGCGGATTTGACGGACGAAATTCGGAGGAGGAAGATTAAAGATTAACTCAACTTTGGCTTTGTTGACCTCAATTCCCCTTTTTGAAATGACATGTCCTAAAACAATGCCTTCTTGGACTATAAAGTGACTCTTCTCCCAACTTAGAATCAGATTTGTCTCCTTGCATCTTTGAAGCACAAAGGATAGACTAGGGAGACATGAGTCAAAGGAGGAGCCAAAAACAGAAAAATCGTCTTTAAAAACTTCCAAGAACTTTTCAACTATATCGAAAAATATGGACATCATACATCTTTGGAATGTGGCCGGTGCATTGCATAGCCCAAAAGACATACGTCTATAAGCAAAGGTTCCAAAGGGGCATGTGAAAGTGGTCTTCTCTTAATTTTGTGGATCAATTGCCACTTGGTTGTAGCTGGAATAACCATCAAGAAAACAGTAGTAGCTTTGGCCTGCTAGGCTCTCTAGGATTTGATCAATGAATGGGAGTGGGAAATGATCCTTCCTAGTGGTGGAATTTAGCTTCCAGTAGTTAATGCACACACGCCACCCAGTGGTGGTGCGTTGTGGCATAAGCTCGCCCACTGAATTTTCAACAACGGTGAGGCCGGATTTCTTAGGTACAACTTGAGTGGGACTCACCCAGTTGCTATCAGAGATGGGGTAGATGATTCTCGCGTCTAGTAGCTTGATCACTTCTTTCATGACCACTTCCTTCATGTTGGGATTCAACCGGCACTGCACCTCTCTAGAACGTTTAGCGTCGTCCTCCAAATGAATGCGGTGCATACAAATAGAATGGTTGATTCCTTTTAAATCAGCCACTGCCCAGCCAATAGCTTCTTTGTGCTCTTGTAGCACCACTAAAAGTCTATTTTCTTGGTCCTTTAAAAGGTTCGAAGCAATGATGACTGGAAGAGTTTGGCTCGTACCAAGAAATATATACTTGAGGTGAGCCAGGAGCAGCTTTAACTCAAGTTGTGGTAGAGATTTCAAGGAAGGGACTAGAGGAGTAGAAGAGAGTTGAGGAAGTGGTTCTTTTAGCATCTTCCAAGGGGGAAAGTCCATAATAGTACCTATATCGAGTAACGAATTCACTTCTTGGATTGCTTGGTCAATATCAAAGTTCGAGAGGTCAAAATGAGACATGAAAGTTTCCAAAGGATCTTTGCT
Organism: Cornus florida; assembly: GCF_030987335.1. NCBI lineage: Eukaryota > Viridiplantae > Streptophyta > Magnoliopsida > Cornales > Cornaceae > Cornus > Cornus florida. The sequence continues at coordinate 62,641,232 of NW_026775572.1, read as the reverse complement.
TAGAATGATTCAACCACTTCATCGACCACATCAATAAGGAAACAATCATCCTCTTCGAAAGGATGTTGAGTGGTATGGAAAATGTGGAATTTGACTTGCATATTTCCAAAGGCGATGTCCATTACCCCAATTTGACAATTAATTAAAGCATTAGCTGTAGCTAAGAATAGCCTACCAAGGATCACAGGAATATGCTTCTTTGGATCATGGATCGGTTCTATGTCGAGAACCACAAAGTCTACCAGAAAGTAGAATTTGTCTACTTTGATTATGACATCTTTAAGAATGCCCCGTGGATGCTTGACCGATCTGTCGGCAAGTTATAAGACCACAGAGGTTGGCTTAAGATCTCCTAACCCAATTTATAAGTAGACTGAATATGGAATCAAGTTTACACTAGCTCCTAAGTCAAGGAGAGCTCTTTCTATCTTGTTGTCGCCAATGACACATGAGATAGTTGGGGCACCCAGATCCTTATACTTTGAAGGAGAACTGTATTGAATGATTGCACTCACATTTTCAGTCAATCTCATTTTCTTTGGCAAATGATTTTTGGAAGTACGCTTTTGAGTGCATAAATCCTTGAGGAATTTTGCATAGGGAGGGATTTGCTTAATAGCATCCAAGAGAGGCAAGTTGATCTTTACTTGCTTGAAGACTTCCCACATGTCTTGAATTTTACAATTTTTGTTCCCAAAACGTGTTGACTCTTGGAGACGTTGAGGAAACGGAGCCTTAGGCTCATATGAAGTCTCCACATTTGGGGCAACCAGTTTGGAATTTTCAGCATTAGACTTTGGAAATTTAGGAGCAAGATTTGGATTGGAAGAGTTGAGAATTGGATTTTTGGGAAGAAGAAATTTTTCCTCTTTTCCTCCATCAACCTTGTTATCCACAACTCGACCACTCCTAAGGGTGGTGATTGCTTGGACTTGTTCATGAGTTGGCCTACTCGGAGGAGGGGTTTCATCAATCACATGAATCCCTCTAAGATTCTCAAATGGTTGAGCGGGAAGCTTCCCCTTATCTCTTTAAAGAAGTTGGTTCATTGAATCGGCTATTTGCCCCACTTGATTCTCAAGTTTAGCAATAGACTGAGTATGAGAATGAATCATTTAGAGAGTGGGCTGCAATGATGTCAAGAGTTGCTTGTTGGATTCCATCATTTGCTTATTTAGAGATTCCATCATTAGCCAAAATCTCATCAGTTGGAAACATAGGAGGTTGATTAGAGACATTTGGATTATAAGGGGGACGGTAGCTTAACGAGGCCTGAAATGGCCTATTTTGAAATTGAGAAGGGGGCTAATTCTGATGCCCCTGATTCTGAAAGTTTGAGTTTTGTGGGGCGGATTGCCTCCACGAAAAATTCGGATGATCTCTCCAGCCTGGATTATAGGTATTAGAATAAGGATTGTTTTCAGGTCTAGAAAACATCGCATTTGTTTGCTCATGATTGGGATTAGGAAATTGCTCCGGCATGGGGCAATCTTTCGAGAGATGGAAGGGACTCGTGCATGATGCACACACCGCACTTGCCAAATTTTGAGACAAAGAGGGAGAGAGATGTGGTGCCATTAATTGATAGAATTTATGAGCTATGGCATCCACTTGAAAAGATTCTTCCCTCGTTGTTTTTGGTTGACAAGGATTGGTGTTTTTAGCATTGGTTGAGATCAAAGCCCTACGAGAATTGTGTTGTAATGAATTTTCACTCAAATTCTTGAGTAAAGTCCAAGCCTCGTCTGCATTCTTAGACGTATACATCTCTCCACATGAGGAGTCAACCATGAGTCTACATGGTTCGGTTAAACCATCATAGAAGGATTGCACTAATTGCCATTTTGGGACTAGATGGCGTGGGCATTTCCTAAGAAGATCTTGTAATCTTTCCCAAGTCTCATGGAGTTATTCTCCATCAATTTGAGAAAAAATAAGAATGGAGTACCTTACTTGATTGGTTTTACTCACTGGATAGTATTTCTTTAGGAATTCTTGTGGCAATTGGGCCCATAATGTGATGGAGTTTGCAACAAGGGAGTTTAACCAATACTTTGCCCTATCTTTTAAGGAGAATGGAAATAGACACAGGTGGAATGCATTCTCAGGGAAACCCCTCATCTTGATAGTAGAGCAAATTTCAAGGAACTCATGAAGATGCTTATAGGGATCTTCATTATCAAAGCTATGAAAGGATGGAAGCATTTGGATGGTGCTAAATTTGATTTCATATTAAGTGGCTTCAATATTTGGCATCATTATGCAAGAGGGATAAGCATAAGTGGTAGGGATGAAATGGTCCCAAAGAGTCATGGGAACCACATTTGGAATTTCAGACCCACTATTATTGATTCCCTCATCCCCCAAATTTTCTTCATTACCGGCCATTGTATTAAATTCAAGTTTAATTCCTCTTATGTTAGCAGATTTCCTAAGATTTCTTCTAAGAGTTCTTTTAAGTGAATTTATGTCAACAGGCGAGTTAAGAGTCGGTAAGGAAAGTGATCTATGGCCAAACATCAACAAATCATAACATAATCAAGACAACCATGAATCACCATAACCTCCACATAGGATGTTCCTGTTCGCCTCAATTATTAAAGACAGAAATTAAATGGCCACGACAAGGACTAATGCTTGAAATGCAATAAAATAATAAAAACCTCGACAAGGGCTCCGCAAGCTAAATATCTCTAGATTAAACACATGCCAGGCATTCACAAATTTGAAACTAGAGCTTCAAAAACTTACCTGAAGTCGTCTAAACTTACAAATTTGCTAGCTTTCCCACGGCAAGCCTTAATTACCTAGAATCTCACAAGAAAACTTGAAACACAAATTAATCAAAACCAACAAGAAAATATCTACAAGAACACAATATTCATAATCAAACCAAAGTAAATCCTAAAACCTCGGTTACAAAACCGATTGCAGTCCCCGGCAACTGCGCCAAAAATTGATCGGTTGTTAAATATACATCAACCTTTGCAATAGCACAAATCATTGTAAAATAGGGCTATTGGTTGGGTAATTCAAACCACTAGGACTGCTAGCTTATGGCAACCAAGGTGTCTTAAATCACTTTAAGAATGATGAATGGGTATAGAGTTTTGTTTAGGTTGTCACTAAAATTAGGAATTGAAAAGTGCATAAAACAATAATGTGCTAGGAAGTAAAGAGATAAAGACAATAAAGAAGCGACTAGGGAAGTGAATCCACTGCCTATCCATAAGCATTCTAGGACATGATTTACTTGGGGAAATAACATATATATATGACTATAGAATGCAACAACACAAAATTGTTACATTAACTTCAAGAAATTTATGAAATCAATAGGCAAGAATAACCTATCAAAGCATTACATGTTTTGGTTACCTATACTAGGATGCAACCTTAGACATGCTCACTAAGCCAAAGATTTTTAAGCCCTTAATCTCATAATAAAAGCACATGAAATAGAAATTAAGAATAATCTATCAAAGGAAGGCCCTAAGCAATAGATTATCAAACTTATTAAATATCATGCTAATAAAAACACTTCCATGAATTCATCTCCATTGTCACTATGAAAATGTAGCAATATAACCATGAGAGAAAGCAATCTAAGACAAGATATTTAACTCAAAATGATCATTTATAGAATTTGAAGTTCATTACATCATGTAAGGTGCTCTAGCTCATGGAAAAACAATATATGTACATTATACCCCAAAATTAAATCAAAACTAAGCAATGCTTACAAAATAGGGTTTATCACCTCCCTAGGTAGGGAGTTAGTTACCCATGGATACAAGGAATGAAGAAGAAGAAAAAGCCTCCATCTCTATTTTTGCACCAAAGGTTTCAAGAACACACCAAACCCTCCAAACTCACTATTTCTCTCTCTAACTTAGCACAAAAAGTGAGATATGAGATAATATATGCTTTCTTTCTTCTTATTAAGCCAAAATCCTCCATCTCACCACACAATCCCGATCTTCAACTACCCTAGAAGCACTAAGGACCACAAAAATTGCATAGGGAACAAGATTCAACACAAAAACAGGAGCAGGTGAACTGCTATTTGCAGATCGGTGGGGGCCCATGAGGTGTTGGCGGGCTCCCGCGGGTTCTAAGCATCTGAGGAGACTCCTTGGCATGTTTAGCGGGAGCCCATGGGCATAGGGCTGGCGCTCGTGGCTGGACGAACATTCTGCCCCTTTTGGCGGGCGCCTGCCCGCGGAAACTATCCCTCATCAATTTTAGCCCTTCTTTGAACCTAAATAGAATGTCTGTCGATGCACTCTTTGACCTGAGCTCTATACTGCAACTCCACACATTTGAGGACTGAAGAAGCTTAGCTCAAAAAATAGTCCCCAGCAACGGCGTGCTCTAATCCTTTAAAGGATTGTCAAAACTGCTCTTTTAATCATATTCGGGGGGAACCAACCTGAAAGTAGACGAATGCAAACAAATAAAGCTAAACTATACATTATTATCAACTAATGGACTTGACTAATGTAAATAAGGGAGCTTGAATATGCAATATTTGGCGCTTATCAACACGTTTATGTCACATTGATAGTTTTTGAGAGTTTTTGTGCTTATTTCAAACATATCTTCTTGGAATTGATTTTTGACTAAGTTTTGGGGTGTGTTATGGGTGTTTGGAGTTTTAAATCCATTATTGGAATGTGATTTATGTACTTTGGCCTTAGTATTACTTTTTGAGCTTAACTTGAATTTTGAAATACAATTTAACATGAGTCCGATGATTGTTTGCTTTGTCTTGAAAATTGTATATTTCAATGCCATTTACTTGATATCATATACTTGTGATCTTTTCCTGTAAGCCAAGTGGGCTTATGACCGAGGTTCTTTCCAGTCTTGATTTTGATTCCACAATGGTAAGCTTTTTATATTCTCAGTGTTTGACCATTCTTTGCTTCATTTAAGATTTAAAGGGGGTCGAAAACCATAAACGATCATTTTTCTGCTTATCTATTGCTTAGAGGGGGGTCAAAAGCTATGAGTGATCATACAATGTTGATTTTGTTACACTGGATTACGGGATAAGGAAGGTTAAAAGACATTAAACTTGTGCCGTAGCATGTCAAGAATCAAGAATTGTATCACAAACAAGTTTAAAGGTACTTAGCACATGCAATTGGATGGAAAGAAATCAAATGGAACAAGTTTCAATTCAAACAAGGGCATTTTGGTCAACTTTGGAATTACTCTGCACTTTTGGGGCTAAATTAAAATTTTTGAAAACTTTGGATTCAAAACATTCAATTGCATTGTAGAAAACCTTCTAGACAAGAATCATGCAATGAATAAACAACAAAATAATGACTCAAGCAACTCGACTTGTCATTTTCAAAATAAAGTTCAAAATCTTCCTTTTTAATCATTTGAACCCAAGAAGTGTGATCACAAAGCATTTTAAACATTTTAGTTCATTTTACTAAAACAACGCACTTGAATCATGAGCTTTAGTCAATTGGAGATTAAAACTTTTCAAAGAGGTCCATTCGAAACACTTTTATGCATTTAAGACAAGACTTTGCATTTTCAAGTTCAAAAGTACAAAATTCAAGTCAAAACATGCTTGTATACATTTAAGATCATTCAAAAGCAACACATCCATGCATTTCATACTCAAGACAATCAAATGAAACAAGTTGAGGTTATGATCACAACAAATTTGCAATGCCATTTCAAGAAAATTTGCAAAAATATTTCAAGTTCAAGAAGATTTTCCTTTCATTTCAAATCTCAAGACAACAAGTTCATTTTGACATTCAAATTTGCATTTTAAATCAATGAACAAAATAGCACAATCATGATATTTCCAAAGTCAAGAACTACACATGTCAAAGCAACTTGGATTTTCAAAACAATTTTCAAAAAAATTAAAATTTTCTTTCTCTTCAATACAAAACCAAATCCTTAACTTCAAAACACTTTTTTAAAATCCATTTCAAGTTTCAAAAACAAACTACATGCCTTTTGGAAATCAAAGTTCAAATTCGAATTTTTCAAAAATCCGGTATAGGTTCCCCTTAAAAATGGACATTTTCAAAATTTTCAAACACAAACATATATGCATTTCAATCATTTAATCAACAATCAATAAATATATGGAATGTAAATTAACTTCATTCAATCAATTCAACAAGGGACACCACCCACAACCACAAATCCAAGTACAAAATTGTCCATTCTCCTTCTAATTATATCAACAACCACAATCCATTCTTCATTTGTCAAAGTGCTCCTATCACAATGCAACCAAAATCAAAGGTATGCAATTCAAAGGTAAGTGGTCCATTTTCTTTTTAAAAACAATTTTTCATTTTCATTTTTATTTTCATTTTCATTTTCATTATTTTATTTTTTATTTGGTTTCCATTACTGTTTTATATTCACAAACATATGTACAATTGAACAATAAAAATGGAAAAGACTAAATAAAATAAAAATAAAGCAAAACATTAAAGAAATAAATGAAAAAAAATAAAAGAAATAAAAGAAAAATAAAATTAAACGTACCCGATCTAAAGGGGAAAAAAGGAGATTGAAACGAAGAGATTTGGGAGAAAATGAGGATTTTCGGCCTCACCGTGGCTGGAAAAGATAACCAGAAGCTTGCCGGTGCTTCGTTGGAATCTGCAGAGGTTGCCGGAGATGGTGACTAAACTCTCCTTGGCCTAAATTGGCTAGAGATGAAGGATATAAGTGAATCTAAGAGAGATGGAGTGAAAAAGATGGGAGAACTCAGCCCCTTAGCCAAAAGTTCTTCGTAGAAAATAATAGAGCTTGATGGATAACGACGAGGTGTGGTTATTGGGTTGCTGGCAAGAGAAAAGAAGAAAGAGGTTGGGGTGGTCTTGTTGGTGGTGGTAGATGGAGATTGAGAGAGATTGAGATTTGAGAGGAAGGGGGAAATAGAGAAATAGGGGAGAAAGAGAGATGGTTTTGCCAAGAGGGAGAAGACGAAGAGATGAGAGGGGGGAAGAGAGATAAATAAAGAAAGAAAATAAAAGAAAAAAGAAAAGAAAAAGAAGAAAAGGAAAAAGGCAAAATAAAAAGAAAATTAGGGTTAGGGGGAAGGTGAAAAGTCAAGGTATTTTTCGAAAAGTCAAATGACGCAATTTCGATTGATCGAAGGTTTTTCGACCGATTGAACACTTCGATCGATCCAAAAGGATTTCGATCGATTGAGATGGGCTTTGATCAATCAAAATGGAAGGTGAAAAGTCCCAAATTCAGAGGTTTCGATCGATCAAAATGGAATTTCGATCAATCAAACTTGGGTTCGATCGATCGAAACTTCACTGAAAGTGTAGAAAATGCAAGAAACTGCCCGGAAACTAGATTTTTCAATTCAACTCATATCTAGATGACGTAGGAAAAATCAAAACAAGAAATGAGGGAGAAATAAGGTTGGCAAACTCTACGAAGCACTAGTTCTTAACGTCTCTAGCAAGACGTTGGGTTCTTTCAGTCCGGATCAAAGATATTGGTATACATCCCCTCCATGACAGGGTGAATGGAACATTAAACCCCACCCAACAAACTATTCCCTAAGGAACCTGTTGGATTTGGTTCAAGTGAAATTGATGGCCCTTGATCAACAAAATTTTTGGGCTTCCATGCCTGTGCAACACTAGAATGAAAACACTTTCATTTGAAACTTTTTTAGAAGACAAATTAATTAAAGTTTTAACACCAAGCAAAGACTCATTTTTTTCATTTTCAAAACACTTTTCAATAACACATATCTCTTCATGTTTGTCCGTAGAATTCGGGGTTAGATTAAAAATGTTCAACTTCACTTTCATGTGACCAAATGAAATCTTTATTATCCCTGTCCTACAATTGATGTTGACATTAGTGGTAGCCAAGAAACGACGACCAAGGATACCGGGAAATTGGCTCTTAGGATTTGGGACTGGCTCCATGTCAATGGCAACGAAATCAACCGGGAAGAAGAACTTGTCAATTTTACTCAATACATCCTCAGTGATACCCCAGGGCTTCTTAATGTATCGGTCAGCTAGTTGCAAAACTACCTGTGACAACCTTGATTTTTTGACCAGCGTGTCATGTGATGAACCAAAGATTGACCTGATAACGGATCTGATATGCGGAAGCGAAAACAGAAAATAAGATTCTAAGAAGTCAAAGTGACCTTCCAAGAGGTCGTGGAACTCAATAAGAACTGATGCGGAAGCGAAACATCAAAAATATGACAAATAAGCCCCCAGGGGCAAAATAGTCATTTTTAAAATCGCCTAATTCGGAGTCCGGACGGAGGAGAAACGGCATGACGAAGAAAAACGAGCAATTAAGGCTAAAAGGGTAAACTGGTAATTATCCAGGAAGATTCGGGTGCAACCGAGCACATCGTTGGAAAGACAACGAAAAATTAGTCAAGTTCAAAAAAAATTTCGCTCGATTTGGAGTCCGGATGAGGGAGAAACGAGTGTTTGAAGTTGTGACGTTGCGGCGGCCCGACGAAGGCCATGGCATACCCCATGCGCGCCCGGCGCCTATGCCGGCACCCCATTTGGCGTCCAATGGCATGCACCATGACATGCTAGGAAGGAAAACGACTCAGCCAGAACTGAGAGCAGAAACGAGGTTCGAACCAACTTTTTATGGAAAAACACGAAGAAGAAACCCTCCCTAAAATCGAGTTTTCTACCCAATTACCCAGACGGAATCAAAAAAACCTCACTGTAAAATACCCAAAATGCCCCTCCAAGAAATCTGGTCGTGAGGGTCATAAAGCTGCTATAGGATCTGAGATCCGAAACAGGCTACCAAACGAATTTTTCTGGAAAAATACAAAGAAGAAACCCCCCCTAAAATCGAGTTTTCTACCCGCCCTCGCTGACGGAAACGACAAAAGACTCACTACAAAATCCCCAAAATGCCCCTAGATCAGAACTGGTTAAAAGAGGCAAAAAGCTGCTAAAATGCAAACTGGAAGCTAAAACTTTACGAGGGATTTCCGGTACCAAGATGACATTTTCTGGAAAAACACAAAAAAAAAAACCCCCCTAAAATCACATTTTCTAAGTGACCATGAGGAGATCGGAATTTATTTCCCTAAGGAAAATCCCAGAATGCCCTAAAATCAGATTATGCAATAAAGTTGTAAAATGAGTCCACAAGAGGCTCAAATCACCAAGGATGAGGTTTTTCTTGAAAAGATTATGCATGCAAACGTAACTTACCTATTAGGACGTGCTACAATGGTCCATAACTTAAAAATACCACCGATGCAAAATTTAACCCCCTGACGGCCGAAAAGGCAAAAATGGACTTGAAATGGAAAATATGAAAACCAAAATTAATAAATGATTTCAAAAGACCGTTTGGCCCTTGGCCATACTTCATACAAGATAAATGAGACCTAGTGGAGGTGCCGGAACACACTTTGCACCACCCGATTTGAAAATGAACCCTTAAAGGCTCGGTTTGTACTATTTTAGCTCAAAAATGCAATATGTGAACTAAGATGCAAAAATGAAAACTAAAAGGTGTTTGGCCCTTGGCCACACCTCACATAAGGAAAATGAATGCTAAAGGATGAATTACATACACAATGTACACACCGGTGCGAAAATGACATATTAAAACCAAGTTTTTATACTTTTCTCATTAAAGGCAAAATTCTACATTTTTTCAATATACATGGATTACAAATGAAGTTTGGCCCTTGGCCATATATCATATACATAGAATGAATACCAAAAAGTGTGCTTAAGCACATAATACAAGTTTGGAATCAAATATACACATTTGACAAAATGGCTACAAATGGCATTTCATGCTAACACTTGTAAGGAATGGAAATTTGAAAAGCTAGTAGCCACCCCAACGAACGACAAACATCACAAACCAAGTCTTCGTACCTGATCAAAACCCTCAGTAACTTCAAGGTGAGTAAACAAATTTACTCGTAGAGAATGAGCATGCATCGATTCGATTTCTTGAAGATTTTTAGGACTAACATGATATAGTTCAAAGGGATCATGCTACCTAACGTCTATGTCAGAGTGAGACTCAGGGATCATCCTAAGCTATCATGGAGTATAAACAACAAGAATCATAATATATATACATATGTGAAACAAATTAAGATTGGAATAATCCAATTAATACAATAAGTTTATAGTTAACATGAATCACGTTTTCAATGTAATTAAACTAGGTCTAGAGTAATCTATACAACATGACAAAAGCATATTTGAATACAAGTTAACAAGAATCACATTATCCATGCAATTCAACAGCCTAAGAGTAAGTTATACAATGCAACAAAGTATAAACTCTTAAAGCCTTCAACTTAAAATCTAAAGCATGAAATTAACAGAAGTGGGTTATGCCACCTAACGTCTATGTTCACAATGTATCTATAGGATCACTCCTAAGCTATATTAGAATATCAAAACATAATTTACAATACTTATGCAATTTAACCAACATTAGAACTTCTAATGCAACGCATAAAACACAATTTCGCAAAGTTAATATCATGTAACTTAAAATGGAAAGACAAATAAGGAACAACAAGTTACAACATCATGTAGTTATCAACTTGAAAATGAAATGCGAAATCAAACAAAGTGGATACTCGGACATCAGTTGGATCAGGCCGACACCTTGGTTACTTTAGGGTTACTAGCCCATGGTAAACCTCCCTATGTGCGCACTAAACTATATAGAGGGACAATCTCCCGTACTAGAACCACGTCCTAGCCGTAGCCAAACAACGACATCCCTAAGTTTCAAAAATCAACAAATTGTGCAACAACGTATATATCAGCATGTATATACAAGATAATCAACTATCTACCATGCACAACCAAATTTGGAAACCTATACAATACATGCTCTAAGTCCACAACTAATATGATATGATGAATGTTGAATCTTCAGTGTGCGATTCGTTACAAACTATGCATGAAAGATGTTAAATACGAAGTGTGCAAATCATTACACAAGGCAATAATATATTTAATAAGGAAAACATATTCTCATGAGTATAAACATAACAACTATGTTATCCAATGTTCAAAGCATAACCAAATGAATATACAACAACAAGGTAGAGCTTTAATTAAATCATGCTAATTTAAATCCCAAGGTTCTAAAACAACTTCTAATAGTCCCAAATTAATATATGCTAATAAACAAGTCATGATCAATACAATTATCAAGTTAAAAACTTTATTAAGCTAAGGGGACCATTAAATATATTTTAATTAATTCTTTTAATTAAAATCCCTAGATTTTCAAACTTATCCAAATGCTCTCAATTTAACCTATGTTAGGGAACATGCCAAGGCCTATTGTAATATCATATTACAAGCTTATTTCATGCAAGTTACATCTACTTAAATTAAACTTTCACTAAAGATAAATATTAAATAAAAGTTGTAATTCTCATTCAAATGATTCCAATTTAATATATGTTAACAAGTATACTAAGGCCTAAATTACTAGCATGCCACACTTTAATTCCAAGTTGTATATCATCGTGAGGATTAAATCTCAAACAAAGAAATTAATTAAATGAAATGTTTCAAAACCTAACCGAATATTCTAAATCAAATATATGTGAAGTTATATGGCATGTAAATCAAGAATATCAAGTCGGAATTTAAATAGAGTGAATAGTGCACTCGGGGCAAATTAATTGATCAAATTAATTAATAATTACTAATTTTCAAAACACCTCCAATTACTTTCAAATTCAACTATGTTGAAGAGCATGCTAAGGCCTAATATAATATACTATCACACATTGATTTCAAGTTAGTTAAGGCCACATGAATTAATATTTTATTCAAGATAAATATTAAATAAAATCTTCATTTCTTATCCAAATGCTCCAATTTTAATATATGTCAATCAACATATCAATGTGTAATATAATGTCAAGCCACAATTTTAAAACATGCTATAACTCACCGGGAAAATTAAATTTCATACTAGAAAATAAATAATCAAAAATTCTAGATTTAATATCCAAGCATGCAATTGAGTTGAATAAGCATCACAAGCATGTAATAGAGCAAGAAAGTAAATTATAACACCCCCTACCTCAATTTGAGATGAAAACCTCAAATCTCCACCGGAAGAAAAGTGCTCCGAATCCGCCGAAATCGAAGGGTTTTGTCGGGGATAACACGATCTACATGAATCCCCAAGAAGCCCCATGAAAATCCAAACTTGGCCTCAATCTTGAACTTGAAATTTGGTCAGAAATGGGTTCTAATAAGGGGTAATGGTAGAGTACGACGAGACGAACAACAAATGCTAAGGGCGAATGATTTCTACCAAGGGAATCAAGTGGAGGAGAAGTTCAAAGGGTGGCAGCCAAGGAGCTTCCATGGCTGCCAGCCAAGAGGTGGAGAAGATGAGTGAAAATCTGATTTTTCACTTTAAGTCCTCCTATTTATATTAAGTCTCAAAAACTGCCCCGAAAGAGCCCCGACGGGTCTGGAAAAGTGGAATTTGAGCAAACACGCTCAAACGGCAAAAATCTATGAACAAAAAAGATTTAAAATGAGAAAATATGAATAATGGAAGAAACAGAGTCGAAAACCGAGTCCCGAGCAGAAAGTTATGCTCCGAACAAGTTCGGCGACAATCGGGTCCTAAAACTCTGAAACTGGAGAAAAATAACCAGAACGGAATTCTAAGAGTCCACGACTTGATGAAATGTGAAAATGAATCCCATACAAGGATCCAGGCTCCAGATGAGGCATTTTGCAATAACTTTCGTTAATTGCACAATGACCCCTACAAAAAGGTTAACTGCGAAACTACCCCAGAATGAAAATATCTTCCAAAAGATATTTTCTTAGATACCCCTGAAATAAAATATCTTCAAAAGATATTTATGAAAAAAACCCCAAGAAATGAAAAAGATTCTGAAGAATTGTGCTTCCATACCCCTATGGATACCGGGAGCAACCAGAGTACTTTCTTGAAAAAGTGAAGATACGTATTACAAGGAAACTACCCAAGATGAAGGCACGTGAAGTCAAAAACCAACTCCGAGCATGAGAAGTGAGGTTATGCCAACAATGTGACAAATGGGGAAAAGACAGAATAAGGAAAAGAACGAAATAGTGCATAGTGTTTGAAAAGTGAAAATGCGCAAATGACTCGGTACTCAAAGGAAGTTGTCAATTCACATGAAAGAGTCTTAGAAACCAATTCCGAGCACTCGAGATGACACTAAGCGACACGAAATAGAGCTCAGAAAAGAAAATTAAACGAAAAAAATTCATTCGTAAAATTTTAAGAAAAAGGAAAGGGAGGCAAATGATCAGGTCGTTACACTACCGACGTCAGTTTCAAATCTCCTAAGCCCAATTAAACGTAAACCGAGTAAGGGAGAAGATTCACACTCGCTCCAAAATTAAGAAGAGCCCGATTGATAACATGATCACCAATAGTGCATGAAGTAGTCAGTGAACCGGGGTGTTTAAATTTTGGGAGGGTGTTGTGTTACAAGATTGAGCTTACTTGCTCAATTAAAAAAAAAAAAATTCTAGGTGCTTGGCTTTTGTTTTTCCTCTTAAGGGTGAAAAGATCTTTCAAAAATTTGGCATACACTGGAATTTGTCAAATTGCATCCAAGAGAGGAAGATTGATTTTAATTTACCTAAATACATCAATGATTTCATTAGCCTTGTTTTGTTGCTTTTCAAAAGAGGTGGATGCTTCTAAAGTATCCAAAAATGGAGCCTTAGGCTCAAAAGCTTTTTCAAAATCAATATTTGAACATTTTTAATAATAGAATATTTCACAATCAATGAAGGAGGAATAGGATGTGAGACGGGATGGGTGTCAACTTTAGGTTGCACTGGTTCACTCTCTTCATTGGAAACACCAACTTGGTTGTCAATCACTCTTCCACTTCTCAAAGTGGTCACTGCATTCATATGTTCAAGTGTATGACCTTTCGAAGAAGAATTAGTCTCCACAACAAATTGTTGCTTTGGTGGTGGATTCAAAGGCATTTTTCCTTTTTCCCTAACATTCAATATACTACCTATTTGATCGACTTGGGCTTCTAACTTTGTAATTTATTAGGAATGGGAATGAAGCAATTGAGTATTTGCTTCCAAAGTATCCAAAGCAAATAAAACTTTCTCTTTAAATGTGAGACTCCTTGAATTTCCTTGAGAATATGATGATTGGTTTGAAAAATGAGAGTTTGAAAATTGTTTTCCATGTGATGCTTGGTAAGATGAACGATAACCTTGGGAACCTTGGCTTTGCATTGGGGGCGTGATGAATGCTGAATATAGTATATTCTAGCCCCTAAATATACATATGTTAAGGCCTAAAAGTGATACTTCTATCCATTGTTAGACTAATTTATGTTTATTGTGTGTTCATAGGTACTTTCCTAGAAAAATGATTAAAAGTAGGACCTTATGATGAAAAGACTAATATCGAAGCTTACAGAGTCATTGCCGGTCATTCAAAGCAAGCCGAGTGCTTAAATGGTGAAGTTTGGAAGAATGCAAGTCCCAAAGCTCAAGCCTAAGTCTTGAGGTGCGACCCCTACAAGAGAAAAAGAAGAAAATCAATAAGGCATTAAAAGCTCGAGCCTTGTACCTTCAGAGGTCAAGCCCTATTTCAATGGTGCTCGAGCCTTACCTCAAGGTGCTCGAGCCTTCACCTTCAAGCTCAAGCATGAAACGTCGAAATTTAAAGAGTTAATTTAAAAGAAGAACCAAGCTTCGAGGGCCTCATGCCAGACCTTAAGGATCAAGCACCATCATTCAAAGCTCAAGCCTTAAGTACCAAAAGCTTGACCCTATGAAGATTGGATCGAGCAATATTGTAATGACCCGATCATTTTCCTTCTTTTCATTTTTCTCAGATTTTCACGGATATATATATATATATATATATATATATATATATTTTCCGTTGATCTTTCTTTTTCTAAGTTCAGTTTCTCATCACTTAGTTTCATCTCAAGTGTTCTGGAATGATTTCTGAGACTCTTTTCTTTAGATTGACAACTTCCTTTGACGACCGCGTCATTTTCACATTTTCATTTTTTTGATATTATTCACTTTTCGTCCTTTTCCCTATTTTGTCTTTTCCCCATTTGTCACCTTGTTGGCATAACCTCACTTTTTGTGTTTGGAGTTGGTTTCTGACTTCAAGTACCTTCATTCTTAGTGGTTTCCATGAAATAAGTATCTTTACTTTTGCAGAAAAGTACTCTGGTTACTCCCGGTGTCTATAGGGGTATAGATGCACAATTCTTTAGAAACATTTTCCTTTCTTGGGGTGTTTTTTTTGTAAATACCTTTTGGAGATATTTTATTTAAGGGGTTTTTAATAAAATAATTTTGGAAGATATTTTCATTTTGGGTTATTAGTGCAATTAATGAAAGTTATTGCTAAATACCTCGTTTAGAGCCTGGATCCTCGTACAGGATTCATTTTTACTTGCCATCGAGTCGCGTACTCTTAGAATTTCCTTTTGGTTCTCATTACGGTTCTTTTTCATTTATAGAGTTTTGCCGTTTGAGCGCATCTACGCGAATTCCACTTTTTTGGACCCAGCGGGGCCCGTTCGGGGAACTTTTTGAGTTTTTGTATAAATAGGGGGTCTTAAATTGAAAAATCAGATTTCTCTCTCTCTTTCTCCCCTCTCTTGGCCGGATTCCATTGCAGCGAATGGTTGCCAATTTTTATCTTCTCTTTTGAGCTTGTTCTCTTCGGTGAAACGCCGTAGTGCCTTAGTGTTTTATGTTCGCCTTGGCGAGGCCTTTGATTCCACCGATTGGAATCTCATTTTAGCCATTTTTTGAGTTCAATTTTGAAGTCAAATTGTGATTTTTATGGGGCTTCCTTAAGGTTCTTATTCACCATGTTGTCCCCAATAAAATCCCGAAGTATCGTCGGATTCGGAGTGGTTTCATTTTGGTGGGGATTTAAGATTTCATCTCAAATAGAGGTAGGGGATGTTATACTTTCATATTAATGTTGAATTAATGATTTTAGAAGCTTATACAACTTGTATGCATGCTTTCGTTTAACTTCTAGAATTTAATTTAATTAATTTTTATGGTTAAGATTGAATTCTTAGGGTGATATACAACTTAGAATTAAATTGTGGCATGTTAGAAAATTAGGCTTTAGTATGTTTGTTAACATATATTAAAATGACATTATTTGATAACTAGATGATGTTGTAACTTGTTATTCCCTAATTGATTTCCCATCTTAAGTTTCAAGGTGTTAACTTTGAGAAATCATGCTTTATGCGTTGTATTAGAAGTTTTAATGTTGGTTAAATTGCATCCATATTGTCATTTGTGTTTTATTAATCTAATGTAGCCTAGGATGATTCCTTAGACTCATTTAGAACATAGACACTAGGTACCATGATCCACTCTAGTTGTTTTTGTGTTTTAGATTTCAAGTTGATGGCTTTGAGAATTTATATCTTGTTGCTTTGTATTACATGCACTTATGTTTTCTAGAATTACATGAATGATATAATTTATGCTAGAAATGATCTAAGATGGCTTAGAATGCTCCCTGAGTCGCATCTTTGACATAGACGTTAGGTGGCATAACCTATTGAATTGTTTCAAGTTAATGAAATAACTTTGTAAAACGTTAGGTCTTTCCATGCTCATCTCCTACGAGTAGCTTTATGTTACTCACCCCAAAGTTACTGGGGATTTTTTCAGGTACAGGAATCAAGGTTGAGATTCTCATTATGCTTGGGCGATTAGTGGACTTGAAGGTTCCATTCTTGTAAAGGTTGGCTTGAAATGCCATTTATAGCCTTTTATGTCAAAATGTGTATATTCAATTCTAAACATGTAATGTGTACATGAGTACACTCTTTACAATGTATTTGACATGTATAAGATGAGGCCATAGGCCAATGGTATCTAATTTGTATCCTTTGTAACTTTTGACTTCATGGAATATTATGAAAATATTAAAAAAAATGACAAGGCATTGTTTCACCACATTTGCATCGGGTGTGGGAATTCTATTTTTATTCTTTCATAGGGTCCTATTAATTATGTATGAAGTGTGGCCAAAGGCTAAACGATAATTTAAAATCATTTGTAAATTTAGGTTTTCAAATTTTCCATTTCATATGCATTTTTGCCTTTTTGGCTGTTGGGTGGTCAGATTTGGCTGTTAGGTAAGTTACGTTTGCGTGCATGATCATTTTCAAGTTTAGAGTCATATTTCATAAAATGAGTACTCTATGGATTTATTTTTGGCATTTTATTCATAATCTGATCTAGGGGCATTCTAGACATTCCATAGCAGTTTTATTTTCCTCTTTTGACATTATCAGATAGAAAATGTGATTTTAGGGGGGTTTTTTCTTCGTATTTTTCCAAAAAATGTCATCTTGGTAGCAGAAATCCTAGCGAAATTCAACTTTTAGTTTTGCATTTTAGCAACTTTTTAGCCCTCTTGACCTGATTTTTCTTGGGGGCATTTTTGTCATTTTCATTATTTTAAAATTTTGGTTTGGATCATGGTTGATCAAAAACTCAATTTTGGGGGGGGGGGGGGGGGGGGGGTTTCTTCTTTGTGTTTTTCCAAAAAATGTCATCTTGGCCCTCAAAAATCCATTTTCCCCGCAAAACCCTTACTGTCAGCTTTTTGCTGAATTGTAGTACAAGTGAATGGGTCAAGTGTGCGGGTGGTGAATCTCGAAACCAATTACATATGCTTGGGCAGAATTACGAACACTCTATTTTTGCCTCCTAACCGGTTAGATGGTCTTGGGTTGACTATTATGACCTTTTTACCCCTTTTTCTTCCGTTAGCCAATTTTTCTTCATCCGGACTCCGAATCAAGTGATTCTTGAGTTTAAGTTTATTAATTTTTCATTGCTTTTTCAATGGTGTGCTTAGTAGCACCCACTTTTATTTTGGAAATAACCTTTTTGCCCCTAGGTTCATTCTTGTCCGTTTTTGAAATGTTGCTTCCGCATTTGTTTTCTTTGGGTTCCGTGACCTCATCAAGGGTCACATTGGTGTCTTAGAGATACATTGTATCTCCAGAGACTGTTTTTTCACCTTTTTCTTTCGCATTTCAGATCTGTTATCGGGTCATCTTTGGGTCATCATTAACGCACTAGGTTTACAAAACTCTCGTTCGGGGCACTTTTTTAGTTTTTCTATAAATAGGGGGTCTTAAATTGAAAAATCAGATTTCTCTCTCTCTCTCCCCTCTCTTGGCCGAATTCCATGGCAGCCAAGGGCTACCACATTCTCTCTCCTCTTTTGAGCTTTTTATTTTCGGTGAAACGCCGTAGTGTCTTAATGTTTTATGTTCGCCTTAGCGAGGCCTTCAATTCCACAGATTGGAATCTTATTTTGGCCATTTTTTAAGTTCGGGTTTGAAGCCAAGTTGTGACACCGTGTTGTCCCTAACAAAACCCCGAAGTATCGTCGGATTCAGAGCAGTTTCATGTTGGTTGATAAGCGTTGAATACTGTATATTCAAGCGCCCTAAATTACATTAACAAAGTCCATTAATTGATTATTTTATGTAGATTAACTCCATTTGCATGTTTTTATATATTTTTAGGTTAAAGTGCAAAAAGGAAGCAAAAATGATGCCTTGTGGAATTTTGAACAAAAAGGGTGCCAATTCTGAATTTCTGGCAGCAGTAGAACCTGACTTTTGTCACCATTTTCGACCTAGCAAAATCAAGAACTGGACTTCCATCATAACATGAAAGATTTAGAGCTCTGAATCAGCTTTCCAAATCTTCAAGCGGTTCATCATTCGGAGTTCGGAGCAGAGAGTTATGATCTTCTTAACAGAGGTACACAGAACTGCCTGGCAGCACTGAAGTACTGCCTTTCTCCCCATTTTCGACCAACCAGAATTGATAATTGGGTCTTCATCAAAACATGAAGTTTTTAAAACACTGAATCAGCTCTCCAAATCTTCAAACAGATCATCATTCGGAGTTCGGGGCATAAAGTTATAGCAGTTTTACCAAAGTAGGTCAGTGCTGAGCAAGAAGAGCATGTTGCACATTGCACTAATTTAGAGTGCTCGAGACCACTCTTTGAGTGCTCGAAAATCAGGCAGATTGGACTCGGAAATGGCTCAATTTCAGCCACTTGCACATTGGTTTCCTCAATGCCATCTTCCTTCTTTATGAGGTGGTTGGAGGTGTTCCTTGGAGGGGAGAGAGGGTTTTGTTGGAGGACAAAAGGCAACCAAAGGCCACACAGTTTCATATCTTTGAATTTTGGCAAGATAGAGGAGAGAGGAGAGAGCAAGAAAGGTGTGTTCTTGGAGCTAGAAGAGGGGAGCTCGAAAATGGAGGTCAAGGCTTTGCTTCCTCCTTCCTTTAGTGCATCAATGGGTAACTAAACCTCCATCTAGGGAGGTGATGAGGCTCTACCTTGTATGCATGTCTAGTTTTTGATTTATTTTGGGGAATGAAATGTATATTTGGCTAGTTCCATGGTCTAGAGCATGTTACAAATTGTAATGAAGATTTTGAATGTTTGAATGGCTATGTTGATTTACATACTCTTGTCTTAGATTATTTAATCTCATAGTTGTATGGCTTATAGTTTCATAGTGACAATGGAACTAAGATTATGGAACGGTTTTAATGGCATGGTTTTGAGTAGCTTGTTAATCCATAGCTTAATAATTTCTTTTGATGAGTTAATCTTGTGACTTGATATCATGTGCTTCCACCAATTGATTAAGTGTTTGACAATCTCTAGCTTAGTGAGCATGTCTAGGGTTGCATCTTAGTTTAGGTAACTTAACCATGTGAAGCTTTGATAGGTTGTTCTTACTCTTTAATTAATTGAATTTCTTGAAGATATTATAGTAGTCATGTATTATTATATATCAAGGTCATTTCTACATTAATTCCGCAAATTAATCATATAATTAGCTTGTGTAGAGGTTTGGAGTGGACTCACTTCCCTAGACTTCCTTCTCTAAATCTTTTTTTTTTTTTAATCTCCTTCAATTTATTGTTTTATGCATTCTGAATTTGTAATTTAGCGACAAACAAAACAAACCCTCTATGAACACCCCTTATCACTCTAAAATGACTCTAGACACTTAGGTTGCCATAGATTAGCGCAGTTCCAGTGGTTCGACTTACCCGACCAATAGCCCTATTTTACAATGATTCGTGCTTTTGCGAAGGTTGATGTTAGTTGATCAACCGATCATTGGTGGGGATCATCTCAAATAGAGGTAAGGGATGTTATAGTTTCATATTAATGTTGTATTGATAATTTTGGAAGCTTATACAACTTGTGTGCATGTTTTATTTTAACTTCTAGAATTTAATTTAATTAATTTCTATGGTTAAGATTTAATTCTTATGGTGATATACAACTTAGAATTAAATTGTGGTATGCTAGAAAATTAAGCTTTAGTATGTTTGTTAACATATATTAAAATGACATTATTTGAATAAGAATTGCACTTTTTATTTAATAATTAATGTTTGTGAAAGTTTAATTCTCATGGACGTACCTTGCATGAAATTAACTTGTGATGTGCTTTTAAATTATGTTTTTGCATGTTCTTTAACATACTTTAAATTGAGAGCATTTGGAGGAGTTTGAAAATCTAGAGATTTTAATTAAAAGGATTAATTAAAATCTATTTAGTGGTTCCATTGGCTTAAGTAAGTTTTTAACTTGATATTGTGATGACTAGGACTTGTATACTAGCATACATTAATTTGGGACCATTTGATGTTGTTTTAGAATCTAGGAATTTAATTATCATGATTTAATTAAACTCTACCATATTGTTTCAATGACCTAATTAAGTTTTTGAATAGATATAAGTGATGACCATGATATGTGCTTTAACATGTATTGATTTGAGGTTATTTGGAATTGATTTGGAATCTAGAAAGTGTAATTATTTTTATTTAATTAAATTTTATCTCATTGCTTCATGGATTTAATTGTGTTTTGGAAGTTGTTACAATGTTTAAATCATGGACTTAGACTTGTTGTACTTTTACTTGGTTACATTTTAAACATTGGATAACATTGTTGTTATATTTAGATTCACGAGTTTATGTTTTCAGTATTGAATGATATTGCCATAGCGTGTAATAAATCGCATACTGAAGATTCAACATTTGTCATCCCATAGTAGTTGTGAACTTAGTGGATGTATTGTATATGTTTCCAAATTTGGTTGTGCTTGGTAGATAGTTGATTATCTTGTATATACATTGTTGCACAACTTGTTGATTTTAGAAACTTGATGATGTTGTTATTTGACTACGGCTTGGACTTAGTTCTAGTACGGGGCATTGTCCCTCTATAGTCTAATGCGCACATAGGGAGGTTACCCGTGGGCTAGTAACCCTAAAGTAACTATGGTGTCAGTCTGATTCGGCATGACGTCTAAGTATCCACCTTGTTTGATTTTGCTTTTCATTTCAAGTTGATAACTAGATGATGTTGTAACTTGTTGTTCCCTAATTGATTTCCCATCTTAAGTTTCAAGGTGTTAACTTTGAGAATTCATGCTTTATGCGTTCTATTGAAAGTTCCAATGTTAGTTAAATTGCATCGATATTGTGATTTGTGTTTTATTGATCTAATGTAGCCTAGGATGCTTCCTTAGACTCATTTGGAATATAGGCGCTAGTTACCATGATCCACTTTAGTTGTTTTTGTGTTTTAGATTTCAAGTTGATGGCTTGGAGAATCTATATCTTGTTGCTTTGTATAGCATGCACTTATGTTTTCTAGAATTGCATGAATGATGTGATTTATGCTAGAAATGATCTAAGGTAGCTTAGGATACTCCCTGGGTCACACCTTTAACATAAACGTTAAGTGGCATGACCTATTGAATTGTTTCAAGTTAATGAAATAACTTTGTCAAATGTTAGGTCTTTGCATGCTCATGTCCTACGAGTAGCTTTATGTTACTCACCCCAAAGTTACTGGGGATTTTTTCAGGTACAGGAATCAAGGTTGAGATTCTCATTATGCTTGGGCGATTAGTGGACTTAAAGGTTCCATTCTTGTAAAGGTTGGCTTGAAATGCGACTTGTAGCCTTTTATGTCAAAATGTGCATATTCAATTCTAAACATGTAATGTGTATATGAGTACACTCTTTACAATGTATTTGACATGTATAAGATGAGGCCATAGGCCAATGGTATCTAATTTTCATCCAATGTAACTTTTGACTTCATAGAATATTATGAAAATATTAAAAAAAATGACAAGGCATTGTTTCACCATGTTTGTATCGGGTGTAGGAATTCCATTTTTATTTTTTCATAAGGTCCCATTAATCATGTATGAAGTGTGGCCAAGGGCCAAATGGAAATTTGAAATCATTTTTAAATTTTGGTTTTCAAATTTTTCATTTCATGTGCATTTTCGCCTTTTTTGCCATTGGGGGGTCGGATTTTGTATCGACGGTATTTTTAAGCTGTGGACCATTGTAGCACATCCTATTAGGTAAGTTACATTTGTGTGCATGATCATTTTCAAGTTTAGAGTCGTACTTCACAAAATGAGTACTCTATGGATTTATTTTTGGCATTTTATGCATAATCTGATTAAGGGGCATTCTATAAATTCCACAGAAGTTTAATTTCTTCTTTTGACATAGACAGATGGAAAATGTGATTTTAGGGGGGGTTTCTTCTTTATGTTTTTTCAGAAAATGTCGTCTTGGTATCGAATATCCCTCACGAAGTTCAGCTTTCAGTTTTGCATTTTAGCAGCTTTTTAGCCCTCTTGAGCTGATTTTTATTGGGGGCATTTTTTTCATTTTTTATTGTTTTAAAATTTTGGTTTGGATAATGGTTGATCAAAAAACTCGATTTGGGGGGGCCGGGGGGGGGGGGGTGTTTCTTCTTTGTGTTTTTCCAAAAAATATCATCTTGGCTCTCAAAAATCTATTTTTCCCGAAAAACCCCTGCTATCAATTTTTTGCTGAACTGTAGTACAAGTGTATGGGTCAAGTGTATGGGCGGTGAATCTCGTAACCGGTTACATGTGCTTGGGCAGAATTACGAACACTCTATTTTTGCCTCCTAACCGGTTAGAAAGGTCTCCTAACTGGTTAGATGGTCTTGGGTCGACTATTTTGTCCTTTTTACACCTTTTTCTTCCGTTAGCCAATTCTTCTTCATCCAGACTCTGAATTAAGTGATTCTTGAGTCTAAGTTTATTAATTTTTCGTTGTTTTTCTAATGGTGTGCTCAGTAGCACCCATGTTAATTTTGGAAATGACCTTTTTTCCCTAAGGTTCATTCTTGTCCGTTTTTGAAACGTCGCTTCCACATTTATTTTCTTTGGGTTTCGTGACCTCATTGAGGGTCACATTGGTGTCTTAGAGAGCATTGTATCTCTAGAAACCATTGTCTCACCTTTCACTTCTGCATTTCAGATCCATTATCGGGTCTTCTTTGGGTTATCACTGACGCACCGGGTTTATAAAACTTGGGCCGTCACAAATGTTAAAAGAAAATAAACCCAAAATATTCTAAGTGTTGAAGGAAAAGACGCTTTGAAAAATTGTTGAAGAAATTTGACTAAGTACAAAATTGAAGATCGAGCACCATTTTTTGAAGCTCGAGCAATAATTCAAGAAAGCTCGAGTTTTGCTCCTAAAGCTCGAGCTTGAGCCCTAAAGCTCAAGCTCCACTCCTTAAGCTCTAGCCCTTCCAAGGCAGATCAAATTTTTAAAGTTACGGGAATTGTTCTTTTCTAAGTCTTAATTCATTCCAAATGGGCTAGAAAACCTAAAAAACCCACCTGACCTTTATTCTTCTATAAAATAAGGCATAGACCTTAATAGAAAGGGTTCCAAGTTCCTTGTTCTCGTATTATTCAGAAGGCAGATATTGTGATGGCGGCTTTTAGGGTTTCTATAACCTTAGAAGGTGAAGATCCTGAGAAGAGAAGTGTCATTCGTGACGATGAAGACAACAACAATATAGATGATATTCTGCATCGTCATTAGTAACTAATTCCTCTCTTAGGGCATTGATGTAACCCATCTAATTACTATGGTTTGATTGTTTTAACTCTGGGATATTTTTAACATATATTATATTTCTTAATTACATGCTTATGAGCAATTGAGACAACTCAATTGATTCTTTAAAGTTTTAATAGTTTTGGAATTGTTATTACCTTGTTTTAGATATAACTGTTCATTAACTATACTCAACCCATTCTTATTAAACGGTATTTGGCGGAGCCCAACCGAACATAAGAATGGAGATCATGTAATGGTGTTCTAATGTTTTTTTCTAAAGGAATGTTTTCATAGTCTATGCTTAGGAAAGATGAATTATTTACAAAATTAGTTAAAGTAGTTAAAGTAAGTAAGTGGATAATCTTTGCTAACCGCAGATGTGTTATAGTTAACTGCAATTTATAAAATGTCTTTCTTTAGAACTCGAATTTAATGAATGTTATTGAGTTCAATTCATTTGAAATATAATTCATTAAATCCCTAGAGTTGAAATAGTTAACCATAGTATGAAAGTTGTGGTGAAGTCAAAGCCCTAAGATCTCTCTCTCTCTTATTAATTTAGTTTACTTTTATTTTATGTTCATGACAACCAAAATCAATCAATTCAACCAGTTACTTGTAAACCAAATATCAATTAAAAACAAAGCAAAGAAAACTCCTCTCCCTGTGGGATCGACACCCTCTATATAATATTATCCTATAAAGATTCGTGTTATTGCGAGTGGTAATAAACTGACACACATCAATTTTTGGCACCATTGCCAGGGAGATTTGTTTTATTTGTTTAGTTTTTAATTATTTTATTTTTGGTTTACCAGTCTTTGGACTTTCTAATATCTCACCTTAATTCTTTTTCTTTTTAAGTGCAGGAAATTAGCAGTAAGGACAAAGACGCTTAATGGAAAGAAAATTCCTTTTTCAAAAATTTAAAAATTTTCAAAAATATATTTTGTCATTTTGCATGTTCGATCAATCTGAGAATCTTCATGAATGATCGAGGTTCGATCGATCCAATGGACCTCGTGATCGATCACACATGTCGTGAACAGTTTTTAAAAATAGACCCAAGGGGTCATTTGGATCGTTCACTTCAATGATCCAAGGACCCCCTCTCATCTCCAAAGTCCAGTCATCTTCCTTATCTCTGGCGAACCTCCAGCGATATCCAAGACCCCAAATCTTCGATCTCCGATCTCCTATTTTCTCTCTATCCATTTCTCCCATCAATCTTAGGTGAGTTCTTCATTTCATTTCCATTTTTTACTTTGTTTTATGTTAATCTTGCTTGCCATGCTTAGATTTGAATGTTTTAAAGTTGATTTTCTTTCCATTTTTGGATTGTGTGCAAGTGTATATATATGTATATATTTGTAAATATTGATTATGTTTCCAAATTTGAAATCGGTGGTCATGTGCCATTTTAAGTGACCACTTGTGCTTTGTTGAGGTGTATAGGGGGTCATAAGCCTTTAAGTGACCATTGGGATTCGCCCCATGTCTTCTACATCACTAACGGGTGACTTTTTAACTTTCAGCAGGTTCAACCGATCACACCAGTACTCTGATCGATCAGAGCACGATCGATCTAATTTATGTCATGATAGATCTAACGTGGATCGATCACATTTTTCTATGATTGTTTGAACTTCACTCTTTTGCATATTGATACTCCTGTACCCTCTCCTATGTTCCATGCTATCACATCTATGCCCAATACTTGTGTCTTCTACGTTGGTTGCATTCTTTACTTGTCATGTATAACATGTTTCACAATACTTGATGAATCAGAATATACCCTTTGTTCATTTACTGTATATATTTGGCTTGTATTACCACTTGCATAGATAGATTCATATGTTTCTATACTGTGATATTTGCATTATTTTAGCATCGTGTTATCTATCTTAATCTGATAAGCATGTTTCTATCTTTCATGCTTTCAATTCTGCATCTCATACACCATTCCTTGTTACTGACTACAATTGCAAGTGTCCTTCTATTTGCAGGCCATGACTAGGTTCAAAACCATGGCTAACCTGACTTATGGTCTCTGGGTGAGTCCCCGGACTGAGGAGCTAGCTCCTTCCCAGTTTGAGCATTCTTCTTCTTCTTATTCGGAAAGAGCCCGAGCCACCTCTATCGCCTACTCTCGAGCCACCATCGGCACAGCCAACTATTGCCTGAGATAGGGTAACTCAAAAGTTTTTGTGCCTTGCAATGGCGCAGTCTATTATAGATGAGGAGGTTTTTGCACGGGCATCCACAACCAAGTGGCCGTACGACGAGATCTACCGTCGCCGCCATTCTCCTATTCTGCCCCAGTGACCAACCTGATCTACCCGAGACTGGTTCAGCTTTTCTAACAAAACCTCAGGCTGAGTCTGAATAATCTGGCAGAGCTGCAGACCACTATTGATGGGCACCTTATCCGCATCACTGTCGAGACACTATCGACAACATCTTAGTGCCCACATATATATCTTCCGAGGATTGACTACCCGACTTTACAGAGGCCATCATATACAAAGAAGGCAACAGCTCTCCATGGCAGCACCACTGCTACTGACACTTATGCCACTGACACTTATACCACTCAGACCTACCTGCTCGATCGCATGTGGTTCTTTGATTCGGTCTTGTACTGAAATGTATATATGTCTGGGCACAAGACCTAACAGCGGGCTAATTTTTTAGCAGATTTATATGCCATTGATACAGGGCATTGGTTCTCAGTTCCTAAACTCATCTGGAGTGTATGATAAAGTTGTATGATGAGTTCATAAGCAAGAGCGACCCGCAGAGGGCCA
This sequence comes from Cornus florida, assembly GCF_030987335.1. Lineage (NCBI taxonomy): Eukaryota > Viridiplantae > Streptophyta > Magnoliopsida > Cornales > Cornaceae > Cornus > Cornus florida. Next base: position 62,614,369 of record NW_026775572.1, on the reverse strand, counting down.
AGTTCCTCCCTTATGCTCATTTGATTACACAACTCCTTCGAGATCAGCACTACCCAGTTGATTCCCAGGAGATCACCGAGCCTAGTGCTTGCCATTACATATGCTGGAAGAAGAGCTACAATGCTCTTATCAAGAGTCTGCAAAAAGAGGCAACCCAGGCAACGAAGGATACAGAGGCAGAGGAGGAGGCAGTTGTAGTAGCCACAGCAGCAGCAGAGGGAGTTGAGATTGATTTGGAGTAAGAGCCTCTAGTGGGATCACCACACCCTTCACAGGAACAGAGCCACCACTCCTAGAGCCAGGATGAGCATCAGTCTACTAGTGCCTCAAGATTGCACTGTCGGGATGACCCAGTCATTCTTGACACTCAGGCTCAGTCAGACATGCTAGAGGAGCGTTATCAGGCATTGTAGACCTCAGTCATTTCCCTCAAATCAAATATAGCCACTCTCCGCACAGATGTCATGACAGCGCTGCGAGCCATTTCCAGACAGATCTGGGGTTCACATCCCACCAGACCGTCGTTTTCCGCCTGACCCCTCTCTATCTCATATTTATACCTATGATTCTAGTCTATTACTTTTGATACTATTACTCTATTTTTAAGGCCAGTTTGTTGACTTGGTTTACTGTGATGTACTTTATACTTGCACATTATTTAGATATTTTGGATTTTGATCTTATATTGATATATCTGTTAATGTTTACTCCATTGTCAGGTACATTACACTGTGTATCCCATATTTTTTCAGGACCACTCTTATCCCTCTTTCTCTCTTTCATTTGTTATCCCACCTGTACTTGCATGCCCACTATGCACCATTATTTTCCCATTTATTATTTAATAAGACTTTATTCCAGTGCCATATTTTCAGAACCACAGTTAATCCTAAGTTTTTTTTGAGGGGGGGGGGGGGCTATACCACCTACTTTGGATACTTGTGTCCAGCCCATTCATCACCATAGCTACACTGGTATACTCTTTCCTCTTTTTTTTGTTCTCATTGCACATTGAGGACATTGTGCAGTTTAAGTTTGGGGGTAATGTGTGTTCTTTGCATTCAATTCAAGATTTACTGTGATTGGTCCATGTTAGCAATGATTTTGATCTTCAGAGGCTTATATTGCTTAGAATTTAAAAATTGCTTGACTTGAGAGTCCAATACTCATTGTATGCCTTGTGGATGCCATTTAGGAGTAAATTTTTCAAAAGATTGATATCTTGCTTGCACTTGTGGTCCACATCATCTTGATTTTGTGATTATTTTAAGAATCACTCTAGGATTCTACACTAGTAAAAGCGCACACTAGCATTCATTTGTAGGGTATATGCTTTGTTGATTATTGATTTGGGTATATTTCAATTGAGCTAGTTGTGATGGCCTGAATTTTCAAGCTAGTGCGTCCTATGATGAACCAAAGATTGACTCGATAACAGATCCAAATGCGGAAGCAAGAAATAAAACAATGATCTCCAAAGGAACAACATGCCTCAAGACACTTTGATGACCTTCCATGAGGTTGTAGAACTCAATGAGAACTGACACGGAAGTAAAAGATCAAAAATATGACAAATAAGCCCCCAAGGGCAAAATAGTCATTTTACATGGAAATGATGTCCCTAGAATGTATATTATTCTTGAGACACATCCATGACTTCCTATGAAGTCACGGAACTCAAAAGAAAGTAGCGGAAGCGAATTAGAAGAAAACCGGACAAAAACATCCCCAAGGGCAAATGGTCATTTCTAAAAATATAGATTCAGGTACTACTAAGCACACCAATGGAAAGACAATGAAAAAATAATCAAGATGGACTCAAGAAACGCATGATTCGGAGTTTGGACAAAGGAGAAACGGCAAAGCAACGAAAAACGGACATACAAAGCAAAAAGGATAAACTGGTAATTATATAAGAAGATCCAGGTGCAACTAAGCACACTATTGGAAAGAAAGAAAAAAAAAATAGTCAAGTTCAAAAAAAATTTTACTCGATTTGGAGTCCGGACGAGAAAGGTCAAAAACAAAAAGAGGGCCATGACAGCTACAGTGCCACCGACCCACTGCTGCTGCAATTGAGAGTAAAAACGGACATCTAAACGAACTTTTTTTGAAAAAACTCAAATAAGAAACCCCACCTAAAATCAAGTTTTCTAGCTAGTATCATGGACAGAGACAAAAAAAATGTATTACAATATGCGCAGAATGCCCCTAAGAAAATCAGGTCAAGAGGGTAAAAATCATTCCTAGTTACTGCCCAAGGAAAGGAAATGGGGCTTCGGGAGGTTTTTAAATTGCCTAAATTGAAAATACAATCTTAAAATACACCCACAAGACCCCCAAAAGTTTCGGATCGATCGTCACACTTTTCAAAAAAAAGTCGATAAATAGTACCAAGTACACTCGTATTAAAAATTAGCAAAAACCTGACAGCAAGGATTTTTTTGAAAAATATGGGTTTTTGAGCGCCAAGATAACGTTTTCTGGAAAAATACAAAGAAGAACCCCCCCCCCCCCAAAGATGAAAAAAAATTATGAAATACCCAAAATGCCCCTGGAACAGAATAGGATAAAAACTCAAAAAAATACAACCTTAAGTTTTTGTTTCAACAAGAAGGGTATTGTTTGCCAAAGTGAGCATACAAGTGTATGTAATATGATAAAATAGATGTGCTACAATGGCCTATGGTCTCATCACAATACGTTTTCAAGTTTTGGCATACTAAGCCCCAAATTCTCACAAATAAGCTACAATAGCAATACTTGAGTTTTAAGGAAAGCATACTTGTAATCTTTAAAGTTAATGGCACTTGGCCTTATGCCATACTTGCAAAATGGACACTTCCAAATGTACTTAGATACACATTACAAGAAGGAAGCCATAAACTTGGAAGTGTTCATTTTACCTAGTTGTAACCCAAATAAAGTTTTGAGAACTTTATTTGTTTATTTTCTTGGCATTAAGTTTAATTTACCTACTTGCAACTAGTGTATAATTAGTTTGTAATATGATTTTAAAATAGGCCTTGATATGTTCATTAACATATCTTGAATTGAGAATATTTGAATGAGCCTTGAATACTTTATTTAATTATTTTTCTTGTATGAAGTTTAATTCACCTAGTGAGGCCTAGTATAGAATTAACTTGTAACATGAAATTAAGAAAGGCCTTGATATGACCTTTTGACATATATGATTTGTAGAATATTTGGAGTTGCTTTGTAATCTCGAGAATTTAATTACTTAACATAATTAAATTCCCTTTTAGGCTTCCATTAAGGTAATTAGGTATTGATGTTTTATTCTTGCTTAATTTGTAGTTTAGAACTTTGTAATATGATTACATGATAGTATTCCATGAGTTGAAGTTATGACTTAACTTGTAAGTGTTCACATTTTACTTATATATGACATTTAATATGCCATTGTAGCTTGAATGCCTAGGGTATAGCTTGTGTGTATTCCATGACTTGGTTGTGCGTGGTGATTGATTTTGGTACATTGTGTATATGTGATATACTTGTTACACAACTTGATGATTTTTGGAAAGCTTGTATGGATACTGAAAATTGTTACGGCTAGGGTATGGCTCTAGTACGGGGGATAAGAGTTCCCTCTATTTCATATAATGTGCACCGGGTGGTACCCTGGGGGCTAGTAACCCAAAATCACTAATATAACAGTTTTATTCTGGGTTTAGTTATGCACTAGGTAGTACCTTGCGGGCTAGTAACCTGGAACCACTTGTTTCGTCATTAAGACCTTATGTCCTTTGTCTTTCTGCCAATTGCTGATTTCGCATTCAATTTCTAGTTGTAATCGTGGATTACTTTTAACTTGTGCTTGGATGCATGGTATTTCATTTCTTGCTTAGTATACTTAGATATGTATACTTGTATAACTTGTATATCAAAAATGCTTAGTGGTGTGGCCGTCGCTATGCAACCAAATTTGTGTAAAATAGTGTGGCCAAGTTTTACATTTATAAATGTCATTATTACTGCTAACTAAAAATATAGCAAGGGTGAATAGGGATCGTCCCAAGGGATTAGAGGTGCACTAGTAATGGAAACAATGCTTAGGGTTAGTAAGTCGAGTGATCAAAGGTAGATTGGTTGGTTGATTAAACTACAATGAAGATTAAACAAGCTCAATATAAAACAAGTAATTAAAGGATAGAGAAAACAAGATAGAGAGGTCTTGAGACTTAGAGATCAGCACTAAGCATCATCTTTCTATACACTCAATTCATAATTAATGAGGGGGAGAACATATGTTGCAACAATAGTGAGTGTGTGTGGTTGTTTTAACAAGTATGGATGACCAATTAAGTATATATTGTCTAAACAACACAATAAATAGCACAATATATCAAACTAAGCCATTAATCCTTCATTTAGGCTCATAATCCTAACATATCACATAATTAGAGAAATATACTACTTGTATTCATAAGTATGGAACATCGAACAACAAGCATGGATTGTCCTCCCATTTAACAACTAAAGTAACTACACTACATCTAAGCTAATGACATGAAAATTAAACTAATTAGACTAAGGGAGAGGCACAATCTATCAAGAAATGAGTATGAACCATCAAATAAACCACAAGAGCATTCTATTAAGCACTATGTCTTGACAAGCTCTAGATCTATAGTATCAACACACATAGATATGCATCAACAACACAAGAGCTAGAGATAAACACATGAATAGAATTAAACCACACAAATCATTGAATAAATAAGATATATGTAAATAAAATGCCAAAACATGTGTTACAACATAAATCCTCTCAAAAATATATAAATCAAGGTAAAGAAAGCATGCTTAGGGCTAACTCTAGCCCCAAGAGGATGTCTAGCCACTCTTGGATGGTGTCCTCCAACCCTCAAGGGCTATCTCCGTGGTAGAAATGTTCTTCTTCTTGAGTTAGATGGAAGACCTCCCAAGAATGTGTCTCTAGCCTCTTCTTCTCTTTTCTTCCCCTCCAAGAAAAATATCTAATGTTGTATCTAAGAACTCCTACTAAAAATGGCTCATAATCCTTATATAGGTAGCTCAAATGTCACACCCAATGGTCTAGGATCGTACACAAGGGCTCCTCCAATGATTGCACTATGAGACAACTTTTAATGAGCTAGAAATTGATTTAATTCGCACTTGAGAGGGTTCAATCGATCGAACTTGGCTGAGATTTATCAAACTTTGGCTAGATCGATCCTTCCATGGCGGCGCCTTTTTGGATAAAGACAAATCTGAGATATTTTGGAAAAGAGATAAAAGTGGTATGTGGGATGGTACAACAGGATAAGGTTGAATCTTTTTTATCGATCTGAGAAATGTTGGATCGATCGAACTTTGTGGGATCTTTGGATAAGGACAAAAAAGCTTGGATCCATCTTGAAATGTCTAGATCGATGAACTTTTGATTGATCGAAGTATTCTTGAGATCGATCGAACATGCTGAATTTCTACAATTTGCTTTAATCTGCTTCCACTTTGCTCATTTCTTCTATCCATCTTAAGTTAGACTCTTTTAAGCTCTTATTTGGCTGAATTAGCTTATTTTGGGGATAAGCACCTAAAAAGGACAATAACGCGAAATTAGTCTAAAACGGGAAAGTAAGATAGATAAAGGTCCTAGAATACCTAAGCTTAAAAGGTTTAAATGCGCACTTTTCAGCGCTCATCACACCCCCAAACTTAAAGTAAAGGAATGAAATGAACAACTATACAGGTATGAACTAAAAAGTAATAAATGGATAACGCCACTTTTGTAAGGAACACGATTGCATTTAGCATATGTAACAAGCCTTTTAAACCCCTAGGTTACCCCTAGTGGACCAGTGAAGTCTCATGAGGGTTTCCAAAAATGATACCCACAAACATTAAGCTCTTCTCACAAAAGAGGTACCAATATTGTAAACAAGCATTGGGAGAAAACTACCTCAAGTATGCAATTTTTTAACCATTTCCAAGCAGTTTCTTAAAATTTCAACATTAAGCAAGCAAGTATGGTCTTTCACACATCAAGACAATGATCATGCAAATCAAAACAACACTAGAATCCTTTTGAGTGAACCGGCATCAAATATGTTAATATTTAAGCCAACTAAAGAAATGACCGCATCATTACCCTTAAACTAGCATACAAATCTAGTCCCGATCATCAAAACAAAAAGTAGACCTTTTATTAAAGCATTATTGAACTATGTGCGCTTATTCTTTCCACTCATTTTTTTTTTTTTTAGGATCAAAGATGGAAGCATGGTGCAATGTAGTGATCTATTAAGCTTTCTAGCGATTCAAGAGGTTGAGCGTTAGGTCAATGACTCCCAAACCAGACGACTTTAGGACATTAGGTGTTCAAACACCCCTACGAAATTACAAGCTTAAATCAACTAGGCTACAAATCAAAACAACCTCTATTTAATCATTTCCCACTTCTCACCTTTTGGGAGAAATCCTCACTTTTCTATTACTTTTTGTAACTTTTTTCTTTTTCTTTTTTTTTTTTTCAATTCATTTATTAACCTAGAGTTTAGGCCCTCCACTTTTCGGCGCGAGAAATTCAGTGCTTGATGAGGCTAGAATCCTGGCTACTCAATGAAAAGGGATTGTTATCTACTTTTGTCAAAATGAAAGCTTTCAATGCACTACTAGCTCAATTGGGATATAACCAATTCAATAATCAACAAAGCATGTACCCCATAAATAAATGCTAGTGTGCGCCTGTGCTAGTGTATAATCCTAGAGTGAATCTCAAAACAATCACAAAATCAGGATGATGTGGACCACAAGTGCAAGCAAAATATCAATTTTTTGAAAAATTTACTCCTAAATGGCATTCACAAGGCATACAAGGAGTATTGGACTCTCAAGTCAAGCAATTTTTAAATTTTAAGCACTATAGTCCTCAAAAGATCAAAATTATAGCTAACATGGACCAATTATAGAAAAATCCCTCAAATACATAAGTCATGCTCAAAATTTTAAATCGAAAGCAAATATTACAATTAACATCATTACCCCCAAACTTAAATAGCACAATGTCCTTAATGTGTAAAGAGAATAAAGGAAAGAGTATACCAATGTAGCTATGGTAAAGAATAATAGTGTGCAGTGGACATACAAGTGGACATGCAAGTGTAAATGCATGCAAGTGTAAATGGGATAAGAATTGAAGTAAAGAGAGAGAGGAAAGATGGCACTTGGATAAAACTCATTAGATAACAAAAGGGATAATAATAGTGTGCAGTGGACATGCAAGTGTAAATGGGACAAGAATTGAAGTAAAGAGAGAGAGGAAAAAGGGTGGTCCTGAGAAATTTGGGCAGCAATCTCTCTCACTGAAGTCACTGGAATGATAATTGGAGTCAATCACAGATAAATGTATTAATATAAAACTAGACATCCAAAAATATCATGCATAAAAAAGAAATAATGTACAACATATCACAGTATCAGGGCCAACAGACTGGCCGCAAAAATATGGTAACAGTAGCAATGTATCACAGATATATAAAATGAAGGGAGTAAAGAGATAGAGAGATCAGGATAAGGAGGTAAGACGAGCAGGGCACGCTCCGCGAATATCTCGGGATAAGTCTCGCAGCGCAGCCATGACATCAGAGCAGAGGGATGCCACATCTAACCGAAGAGAGACAACTGCATCCTCTAAGGCCTGGATAAGCTCTCCAAAGTCGGGTGTCGGTGCTGGAGCCTCAGGTACCACTGGATTAGGAAAATGATGTGCATCCTGAGCCTGCTTCTAGAAATGCAATGGTGACCCTGCTGGAGAATGATGCGGTAACTAATCCTTCTTACGAAAAAGGCAGGCTTCTGTCTCTGGGCGCTCATCCGAACGGAATAGATAGCGTTGGTCCCTGAGAATCTGAGTGATAAGATGGCCAAAGGGAAGGAACTTAGCCCGCTTAGGCTTGGCCTTGCTGATGTAGTCCGCGTAGAGCTTCATCATGAAACTCTAGTAAAGGACCGGAATAGATACCCAGTAGTCTATGTAGAAAGCATACAGGGCAGCCAAATAATTGCCTCGCCTTTAGACCTTATGGCCCGTCATACATACATTTCGGTACAGGACCGAATCAAAGAACCACAAATCGTCGGGCAAATAGGTCTGAGTGGTGAAGGTCGTACCAGCTGCGTAGTGGCCATCAATGCAACGTCCATGTTTGCATAAGAAGGCCTCTTCATAATAGGATAGTTTTTCTCAAGATCGAAAGGGTAGACATGTGAGCATCTAGAAGATTGGGCCAGAGTCTCCACTGTGATAGTAATAGGATGGCCATCGACAATAGTACATAGCTCCACCAAATTACTCGAGGCAGGCCGGAGGTTTTGGAAGAACATCCGAACAAGCCTCGGGTAAACTGGGTATGTGACGGGGCTAAAATAGCTAAAATACCCTTACACTTTATATCATCGAATGCGAACCAGGTCAGGACAAATAGAGAAAAGAAGTCAATATCAAATACTGACTCATGCGCCACCTGAAGGCGTGAGTATCTCGGAAGAGCTCTGTCCAAGGCCTGGCCTGGCTGTGGATGAGGCAGTGATGGAAAAGGCGATGGTGTATGCTCAGCCTCATCATGGGATGATGAAAATGCAGAAGCAGAAGAATGTAGTCTACTGTCTGATGAGGACTGAGCAAAAGCTGGTGATGTAGGCTACTCTTGAACATGAGAGGGATCGCCTGGCCCCTCTAACCTGGGCCTAACTCGTCGTTCATACTGTCGTTTGGCAACAATCTTAACTCGGGCCATGGCCTGCAAAAGAATGAAACACTTGGAAAATCAGTGACAACTAATAAAGATTTGAGGCATAGTATATAGAAATATGTTTATCAAATAAGATAGACAACACAGTATAAAGGACATTAATCTATACAAGTCATAAGGAATAAGTGACATTAAGTGAAACATGCTAAGCAATATAAGGTAGAATGCATCCAATGTGGAAAACACAGGCATTGGGAATGTATGAGATACCATGGAATCACAAAAAAGGGTGTGTGAAGTGTGGGATGCAAGTCTGTGAAGTTCGATCGATCACAAAAATGTGAGATCGATCTGAGACAAGTTTGATCGATCTTTGCATGATCGATTGAAGAAAACTTCGATCGATTGAATTACTTCGGGAAATTTCAAAAGTCATAGATCTGTGACGTATATGGCACGGGGGCACCCAAGCAAGCTTGTGGGGCCCTCTCACATAATAACACAACAATATTGGTCACTTGATTTAGCCCGTGACCCCCAAAATTGAAGCAAAATCAAAATATATACAGAAACCTATATGCATATATATACATATATATACTCATGCTTAAAGCTTCAAATATGGAAAGAAATCAAACATGGCATCTCAGATCTAAGACAGAAAGTTCAAGTATACAAGGATTGAAACTCAAAAATGAAAAATCAAACTTTAAACTTACCTAATCCGAGGAGAGAAGTGATTCGAAGGAAAAATATGAGATCTGAGACGAGAGATGAAGATTTAAAGCCTTGGAAGCTGACCGGAGGCTCGTCGGAGGTGGGGACGGAGATGGGCAGTGACGAGAAAGAAGCTAGGGTCTTGGATCAATCTTTGAGATCGATCTAAATGACCCTTACCTTATATTTTAAAAACTGCTCCCGACAAGTTCGATCAATTAGGAAAGATCTTCGATCAATCAAACATAGATCTATTTTAAGAACACAGATCGATATAAGCTCAAAACGACACAGTATTTTTGGATATATTTTATTATTTATTTTATTTTATTTTATTTATTTTTATTATATATTTTTATAGTTAGAATATTTATAAATTAGAAATTAAGGTTCAAAATATTTTTAGATTTTTGGAAAATAAAATAAAAATAAAAATAAAATAAAATCTTTTTGGGATTTTTGAAAATATTTGTAAATAATAAAGTGAATATATATATATATATATATATATATATATATATATTTATTATGATTTTGAAAATTTTAAAATAAAAGTAAAAATTAAAATAAAAAATCTTTTTGAGGTTTTTGGCAAATAAAACAAAATAGAAAACACTAAAAATAAAAATAACAATGCAGTCAAAGTTAACAAAGGGGATAGATCAATCAATCCAAGATCGATCTCAAAGAGGGTTAGATCAATCGAACATGCAAAAACCTGCATACATGTTCGAACGATGGAACAGCGATGCCTTTTTTAGAAGATTCAAAAATTTTCTAAGTGTTGGAAGTGAAGATCGATCCAAGAGAAATTTGGATCGATCTTGGACTTTAAGATTAAACTAAGAATGAGTTCGCACAATGGGACAGAGAGTTGAAATATGCAGGTTTCCTTCGCATGATTGAACAGATGGAAGATTGGATACAGAGATAAGGTTCGATCGATCGAACCTCTTTTGAGATCGATCGAACATGTAGAAAATACTCATTTTCATCATGAAAGTGTATGCAACCTCAATCAAAGTTCTTAAACCTATGTATGAACCCTAAACAAATATCTAGACGTCGCAAGAAATGAAAGTTTAAACAGAAATGAGGGAGGAATAGGGTTGAAAAATCCTATGAAATGCACTAGTCTTTAACGTCTCTAGCAAGACGTTGGGCTCTTTTAGCCCAGATCAAACATCTTGTAATGCATCCCCTCCTTAATGGGGTGATAGGTACTTTGAATTCCACCCAACAAATGGTTCTCTAAAGAACTTATTGGATTAGGTTCAAAGGAGATTATTGGTCCTTTGTCAAGGTAATCTTTGGGCTTTCATGCACTCTCAAAGCAAGATTTTGAAACATCATTCCTTGGATTCAGAGTCGAAGACGAATTTTTCAAAGTTTTGGTTTCAAGTAAAGACTCCATTATTTCACATTCATTGTCTAGACATTTTTCTACAACACTTACTTCTTCATGCTTATCAAATGAATTTGGGGTCAGATTGAAGATATTCAACTTCACTTTCATATGCCCAAATGAGATTTTCATTACCCCTGTCCTACAATTGATGATGGCATTTGCGGTTACCAAGAAAGGAAAGCCAAAGATAACGGGAATTTGGCTCTTGAAATTTGGAACCGGTTCCGTGTCAATGACAATGAAATCGACCGGGAAGAAGAATTTATCAAATTTAATCAAAACATCCTCAATGATACCCCTAGGCTTTTTGATGGATCAGTCGGCAAGTTACAAAACCACCGACGTCGGTTTCAAGTCTCCTAAGCCCAATTTGACATATACCGAATATGGAAGAAGATTGACACTTGCTCCTAAGTCCAGAAGAGCTCAATTAATGACATGGTCACCAATGATGCAAGAAGTAGTAGGTGAACCGGGGTCCTTAAATTTTGGGAGGGTGTTATGTTTCAAGATTGAGCTCACTTGCTCGGTCAAAACCACTTTCCTAGGTACTTGGCTTTTGTTCTTCCTCTTTTGGGTGCAAAGATCTTTCAAGAACTTGGCATAAGTCGGAATTTGTTTGATTGCATCCAAAAGTGGAAGATTAATCTTCACTTGCCTAAACACCTCAATAATTTTATTGGTCTTTGTCTTTTGCTTGTTAAGATAGATAGACCCTTTTAAGGCATCCGAAAATGGAGCTCTTGGCTCAAAAGCTTTTTCAGAAATTTTCTTTAAAGAATCTTCACCACAAGAATTTTTAAAATCATTTTTCAAGTCATTTTGCAATTTATCTTTCAAATCATTTTTCAAAATTTTCTCAATAGGATGATCATGCACGTACAATGAAGAAGGAATAAGATGTGAAACGTGATGGATGTCAACTTTTGGTTGCACTAGTTCACTCTCTTCATTAGGAATACTTACTTGGTTGTCAATAATCTTTCCACTTCTCAAAGTCGTCACCGCATAGACATGTTCAATTGTGTGCCCTTCCAATGAGGAATGAGTCTCCACAACACATTGTTGCTTTGGTAGAGCACTCAAAGATATCTTCCCTCTCTCTCTAGCATTTAAGGTACTAGTTATTTGCCCTACTTGGGTTTCTAGCTTAGCAATGGATTGAGAATGAGAATGAAGTAATTAAGTGTTCGCCTCTAGAGTACCTAAAGCGGCAAACATTTTTTCCTCAAAAGTGGGACTCCTAGAATTTCCTTGAGAATATGATAATTGGTTAGGAAAATGAGAATTAGAAAATTGATTGCCATGTGATTGAAATGATTATGATTTAAAACCTTGGGAACCTTGGCTTTGCATTAGTGGCGGAACATATTTCCCTTGAAAACCACCTTGGGGAGGGTTTGGGCCTTCCCCTTGGCTTTTCTAAGAAAAGTTTGGATGGTTCCTCTAACTTGAATTGTAATGAGTGCCAAAGGGATTATTCCCTTGATTAAAAAATGTAGCATTGACTTGCTCATGGGGCTCACTTTACACATGTCCATATAAACAATTGGAAGTAGAATGCAAGACACTTGAATAAGTCATGCAAGATTCATTAGGTGCATGATGATGATTATGAGTATGGGAGGAAGATACTTGATTCACCGAATTTGGGTTGATAAAAAATTGATCAAATCTTTGAGATAAGGATTTCATCTCGGCGGCTATATCATTGGAGTTATCAACTTGATATAAGCCAACATTCTTCCTTCCACCTAGATTTCTACCATTTTTAGAAGATAAAGACCTATGCATGGAATTCTCACTCATGCTTTCATACAATTGCCATACATCATTTTCATACTTGTCAAGATAAGAACCACTTGGATGCATCAACTATACCCTTGTGATTATCCGGTAAACTTTCAAAGAAATACTGAACTAATTGCCACTTAGGTATGTCATGATGAGGGCACTTTCTAAGAAAATCATTAAACCTTTCCCATGCCTCATTTAACATTTCCCCATCCCCTTGAGAAAATTCTCTAATTGAAGTTCTAATGGCATTGGTCTTAGAAACCGGATAGTACTTTTTCAAGAACTCTTGTTGTATTTCCACCCAAGAGGTTATCGAAAAAGGCCTAAGATTGTTGAACCAATATTTTGCCTTATCTTTAAGGGTGAAAAGAAAAAGTTTAAGTCTTAAAACCTCTTTCGGCATGTCCATGTATTTCACTGTGGAACACACTTCAAGAAACTCATCCAAATGCTTGTAAGGCTCTTCACTAGGAAGTCCATGATAGTTTGGAAGCATTTGAATAGTTTATGGTTTAATTTTATAGTGACGTGCTCTAAATGGGGGCAATTGAATGCAAGTAGGTGCATTATATTCATTAGGTACATAATGGTCTCTTAATGCAATGGGAGGATTCACAATTGGTGGTGCTAAATGAACACCTTGATTAGCTTGAACCATGGGAGGTTGTGGAGCAAATATTGGCCAAGACATTCCCAAAGGAACTTGGTCTTGTTGTTATAGTGGAATAAATGGTTTAAGCATGCCTAATGGTACTTGAACATTTTCATGATCCACATTAGGGTAGAGGATCCCTTGTTGATCTACATGACCAATGTCCTCCACACGGTCATCATTCAAATCCTCCATTGGTGAAATAGAGTAATGAGAACTACCTCTTCCCCTAGGGTTACGAACAACTGATTCAAGATGCAAATTAGGAGGGATAAAAGTAGGATTCAATGACCTACGACCATGCATACACTAGCAAAGCAAATAATTAAGCAAATAACAATCACTTCGCCCCCACAACAAATCTCCACATACAATGATCCCATACTCCCATGCTTGAACAACATGCAAAGAAAAGTAAATTGCCTCCATACGGGCTCACGATTTATCTAAGAATTTAAAAACATGCCTCCACGTGGGCCGACGATTTAACTAGAGATTAAGTTAGAAAGAACTCACAAAAGGTCCTTAAGCAACTTCAATTCATTTTCAATTTCCAAGCTTTGCTATGCTTTGCAATTTTTTTAAGATTTTGTTTTAGACCTTTTTACGCTTAGCTTAGCTCCTCTTGGCTTCCTTGCTATTAATTCTCCTTTGTTCAACTTCCTTTGCTCAATTCACCTAGCCAAATAAGAACAAACAAGATAAGTAACTAAAAACAAAAATAAAGTAAAGACATGATCAAAAGAGTACTAATTCCTAATTATTTTCAAAACACGGTGTTGCCAATTCAAATCCCAAGCAACGGCGCCAAAAACTTGGTGTGGCCGTCGCTACGCAGCCAAATTTGTGCAAAATAGTATGGCCAAGTTTTACATTTATAAATGCCACTACTACCGCTAACTAAAAATATAGCAAGGGTGAGTAGGGATCATCCCAAGGGATTAGAGCTGCACTAGTAATGGAAACAATGCTTAGGGTTAGTAGGTCGAGTAATCAAAGGTAGATTGTTTGGTTGATTAAACTACAATTAAGATTAAATAAGCTCAATATAAAACAAGTAATTAAAGGATAGAGAAAATAAGAGGGAGAGGTCTAGGGACTTAGAGATCACCACTAAGCATCATCTTTCTATACACTCAATTCATAATTAATGAGGGGAAGAACATATGTCGTAACAACAGTGAGTGTGTGTGGTTGTTTCAACAAGTATGGACAACCAATTAAGTATATATTGTCAAAACAACACAATGAATAGCACAATATATCAAACTAAACCATTAATCCTTCCTTTAGGCTCACAATCCAAACACATCACATAATTAGAGAAATATACTATGATCGGTTGGTCAATTAAACATCAACCTTCGCAATAGCACGAATCATTGTAAAATAGGGCTATTGGTCGGGTAAGTCGAACCACTGGGACTGCGCTAATCTAAGGCAACCTAAATGTCTAGAATCGTTCTTAGAATGATGAAGGGGAAATAAGGAGTTGTTTGTTTGTCACTAAATTGAATATGTGAAGTGCATGAAATAGAAACTTACAATAATTGAAGCGAGATAAGATACGAGTAAGAAAAACTAAGGAAGTGAATTCATCTCCATCCCTATACACATGCTAGGCTAAATTTAAATTCGGGAAATCAACATAAACGATGGTCATGATACATAACAACCCTTGGTTGCTATAATATCCTTAAGAGGGTCATTGAATCAAAAACAAGAATAATCCATCAAAGAAATACATGCTTAAACTACCTAAACTAGGGTGTAGTCTTCAACATGCTCCCTAAGCCAAAGATTATCAAGCCCTTAATTGAATGATAAAAGCACATAAAGTTAGGAATCAAGAATAGACCATCAAAGGGGGAACCTAAGCAATGGACTATCAAATTTCTCTAACTTCATGCCATTAAAACTATTCCATGATCTCACTACCATTGTCACCATGAGAGTGCAAGCACTATGATTAAAAGAATAAACCATCTAAGATAGATAATTAATTCAACAATAATCATTAAAATACATGAAGATCCATTACAAGAAGCAAAATGCTCTAGACCATGAAAAGACCATAGGTTATACATTGAAATCCCAAAATAAAATCTACACTAGAACATGCTTACAAGGGAGGGACTTCATCACCTCCCTAGAAGAAGAGTTAGTTACCCATTGGAGCCTTAGAATGAAGAAGAAGCTTGAAGACCTCCTCCATTTTCGTGCTCCCTTCTTCAAGCTTGGAGAACTCTCTTTCTTTTGCTCTCTTCTCTCCCCTCTAATCTTGTAGAAAAAATGAAGCTTTCTTTATTGTGTGGCTCATATCCCTCTTATCTACCACCAAAAGGCCACCAACCAACATCTCCAACCACTTCATTAAAGAGGAAAGCAAAATGAAGAAACCAAGGTGCAAGTGGGCTGAAATGAGCCATTTCCGAAGGGCATTCTGCCCAAAATTCGAGCACTCTAAGCAAGGCCTCGAGCACTCGAATTTAGTGTAAAAATGCCCATGCTTCACTTGCTCCGCCCAGACCTACTTTAGTTAAACAGCCATAACTTTGCGCTCCAAACTCCGAATGATGAACCGTTTGAAGATTTAGAAAGATAATTCCGAGCTCTAAATATTTCATGTTTTAGTGGAGATCCAATTCTCAAGGATGATTGGTCGAAAATGAAGATCAAGACAGAATTTCATTGCTGCCAGGGAGTTCTGCGCACCTCTGGTAACAAGGCCATAACTCTCTGCTCCAAGCTCCGAATGACAAACCGTTTGAAGATTTTGAAAGCTAATTCAGACCTCTAAATCTTTCATGTTATGAGGGAAGTCCAGTTCTCGAGTTTGGAAGGTCAAAATGGCGAGCAAAGTCCAGGTTCTACTGCTGCCAGAATTCAGCATTGGCACCTTTTGTTGCTCAAGATTCCACAAGGCCTTATTCTTGTTCTATTTTGGCCAATAAACCTGAAAATGCATAAAAACATAGAAATGAAGATAATCTATATAAATTAACATACAACGGACTTTACTAATGCAATTTAGGGTGCTTGAATATACAATATTCGGCCCTTATCACACCCCCAAACTTACATTTTGCTAGTCCCTTAGCAAAACTACAATGAAAAACTTAATGAAAAGACAACCATGGGCTTGCTACTACAAAAATATCATCCATGGTAAAATAAGATATATACATTGCTCAAAAATAACTTGAAATAGAAAAAGAGCTAGAGATAGGGTCATTGGGAAGACTACCTTGCATATATGAAGCATTGATACAAAAATTGGCTAAATACATTTCCACATACATGCATCAACATCAAAGTCTATATAAATAACTCAATTATCATCTCTTGAATGGAAATCAACTCTAGCTTCAGTGAAAGTGAATTGGATTCTCAACATGCGGCTTTTACTTTCTTTTCCAATTCCAAAGCATAAGTTTTCAAATCATTGAATTCCCCTTTAAATGAGGTCCCTAAGGCATGATTTTATTTACAAGACAACTTTTGTTGCTTGTTGACAATTTTTTGTAACTCATAAGCGAAACATAGAATGGTTGTGCAATGCTGAAGTCCCTTAAGCTTTCTAACCAACCTATGTAGCAAGCGTTAGGCCAACAACTCCCAAACCAGATGGCTTTAGGGTGTTAAGTGTAGAGACACTCCATAGGGCTTAATAGCTCAAGTTGGAAAGGCTACGAACTCCAACGAACCATGTTTATTACCAGTTTATTTTTTTGAATGACCGTGCAATGTTTAAGTCCCTTAAGCTTTCTAACCAACCCCTGTAGCAAGCGTTAGGCCAACAACTCCCAAACCAGACGGTTTTAGGGTGCTAAGTGTAGAGACACTCCTAGGGCTTAATAACTCGAGTTGGAAAGGCTACGAACGTCAACTGATCATTATTTTCTTTCTTTCTCAGTTTTTTTTTTTTTTTTTTTTTTTTTTTTTTTTTTTTTTTTTAGATTCATGCCAAAAGTATTCATCCATTAGGTTCATCAAATCAGATTAACTAGGGCAAGGTCAAGGTCAATCAAGTTGCATGCCTCACAGTTAAGTTTCCAATGTGCATCTGTGCATTGTGAAGCTTAAAAGAGTGTCAAATCCAGCGAGAATTTAATTGAGACATTTATACAGACTAATTTGAATCTACATGATCATTTCAACTCAAATTTTTCTTTATTTTCAAAAATGTCAATTGCTTCTATACATAAGGTATTAAACATATGCTTCGTCTCCGACAAGTTCCAAGTTACACTATCATTGCTTAGCAAAAATTATAAAACCAAAAATGTCAAAATGTGAAACCAAAAATGTCCTATTGCACCCCCAAACTTGAATGTCACATTGTCCTCAATGTGTGAAGACAAGTAAATCAAAATAAGCGTAAAGAGGGTGAAAGAACAATAATACCAAGTGGAGTGACGACGACGTAGATGTTCAGCCATGTGAGTGCGCAACGGCGTCCCCCAAACTTGGATATGAAGACCTATCCAAACACAACTAATGTATACAGGTAAAAGCACAGGTCTTTTAAGAAAAATCAAAACATAAATAAGAATACAAACATAAATGTTAATGTAAGATAGAGATCTATACAATTTCTTCTTCTTCTCTTTTTTCTTCTTTTTTTTTTTTTTTGTTTTTTTTTTGAAGCATGCATGAGGGCGGTTTGGTGTCGAGGGGGGTTAGAGGAAGAGGGTGGTCTGTATTCTTTTTTTTTTTTTTTTTTTGATGCATGGTTTGCATGGCATGAGGGTGAGAGAGAGATGCCGAGAGGTGATGGTGTTGGTGGGTTTGTGGGCATGCAGGGTGTGGGTTGAGGAGAGAAAGAGAGAAGGTGGTGGTTGGGTGAAGGGGTGGGAATGGGTGAAGCCAAGATGGTGGGGGTGTGTGGGGTTGGTAGGTGGCATGGTGAGGTGGGTTGGAGGTTGAGGAGATGGGTTGGTTAAGTGGTTGACATGGTTGTAGGGTTGATGAGTTGGGTTGGCTAAGTGTTTGGCATGGTTGGTTTGAGAAGGGTAAGAGGGGCATGCATGGGGTGGCTGAGAGAGGTGGTGTTGAGAGGTAAGTTGGTTGTGAGATTGGGTTGTTGGTTTTGAGGTGGTTTGGTTGAGAGGGTGGTGTGCATGCATTGATGGAAGCCGAGAGGGTGGGGGTGGTGTTG
The DNA here is from genome assembly GCF_030987335.1 of Cornus florida. NCBI lineage: Eukaryota > Viridiplantae > Streptophyta > Magnoliopsida > Cornales > Cornaceae > Cornus > Cornus florida. Next base: position 62,595,890 of record NW_026775572.1, on the reverse strand, counting down.
GTGATGTGGGTGTGTTGTCGAGAGGTGAAGAGGTGGTTACACGGTGGTTGTGGAATGCATGGGAGGAAGTTGGTTTCATGGTGCTGCATGGTGGAGAGGGAAGATGCCGAGAGAGAGAGGGTTGGGGCATAGAGTTGGAGGCCTCGGATTGATGGTGGTAAGAAATTCGAGCACTCGAAATGGGTGCTTCGAGTGCTCGAAGGACATGCAGTGAGTGAGGGAGGGAAGCTGCATGGTGGAAACTTGGGTTGAGAGAGAGAGAAGGTTTAAGGTTGAGGGGTGGTGGTTTGGTGGAGGGATGCCGAGAGAGAGAAGTGTTCAGTGGTGAGGTTGGAGTTGGGTGGTGTGTTATATGGGCCTGATGGTGGAGGGTGAAGATGGATGCGTGGTGGTTGCTGGGTTGCCGAGAATGGGAGAGGTGGTGAGGTGAATGGGTTGTGGGTTGGTTAGAGGTTGGTAGAGAGGATGGGGTGAAGAGGTTGGTTGATGATTGGAAGGTTGCTTGGTTTGTTGCATGGTGGGCATGTTGGCTAGGCTCGAGCACTCCAAATGGGACCTAGAGTGCTCGAGCTTGGGGCAGAGAGATTGGCAAGATGTGGAGGAGGTTCGAGCACTCAAAATTGGGATTCGAGGGCTCGAAATAGAGGCAGTAGCTGCGAATGATGGGCTGAAATTGGTGTGCAGCTGCGAGCACTCTAACTTGGATCTTGAATGCTCGAAATTAGGACAGTGGTGCATGCAAGATTGGAGGCAGCAACGAGCACTCGACAGGGAAGGTAGATTGCTCGAAATTGGATCAGTAGGCTCGAAAATGAATTCATTACAATGGAATGTGCAATGTGAGCAACATGGAAATGAATTTTTCAGCCAACATGAATGCATGGATGAATGTAGAAAAATTTTTAAAACTTGCAATGTCAATCCAATGCATGGATTAATTTTTGAAAATTCTTCAAACTTTGCAATTGTGCACCAATGCTTGGATGAATTTAGAAAATTTTTAAACTTGGCAACTTTTCTCTAATGCATGGATAATTTTTCAAACCTGCAAATTCAGTCCGTTCCAATGCATGGGTGGAAAATTTTTGGAAAAATTGTCAAATTGCTCAACATTTCTAATGCCTGGATGAAAAATTTTCAAACTTTGCAGCTTCTCTCTAATGCATGGAGAATTTTGAGAAAATTTCCAACTTGTGCATTAAAAATGAGAAAATATGCACATGAGAAGCATTCCCAAGATCCGATGAAATTGCTAGGAAGCGACGGAAATTTTCGGGAATGAAAATTAGGGCTGAGAAGGTCTAAGAAGCCGGTCTAAAATTGCGGAACACAACTGAAGACCATTTCAGAAAAATCAAATTTTTGGCTTTTTGAAACCATTTCCCAGAAAATTTCAAGGCACGAGCAATTTGAGAAGGTAGGAAAGCTTGGAACATCGAAAGAATTTATTCCTTTGCTTTGCTAAATTTAATGTCGATAGCTGGACGAAGTTAGAGCAGGCACTAATCCTCAAAAATCTCGATAGCTAGACATACCGAGATCAAGTTAGTCCTCCTTACCCTATACCATGTCTCTCTAGAGATTCAAGCTTCCCTAAGTAAGAAAGTTCTTTTGGAAGCGGAAGGAAAAGAGCTTGAAGACAAAAGTTGGAAAGAGGTAATGGAAAGACCTCAATCCACTCTTCATCCTCAATGAAGAACTTTGGATTATTTAGGGGCTGATTTGGATGAGGGAAAGGTGGAGCAAATGAAGGCATATCAAGCAAAGACTTGTGAAGGGCCATATTGAGCACGGGTATGCTCGACCAATTATCCTTCAAAATTTCAACATCCTCCTCACACTTATCCGGCGGTTCGGGCACAACAACTTGAGATAACTCAAGTGAGGGAATCGGATGAGATGAAAGCTCCCAAGAAAGAGATACATTTGATGTTGACAAAGGAAGAGAATGAATAGGAGGAATATCAAGCAAAGAATTGACCTCGCAAACAGAATTGGCAACATCAAAATCCTCATAATTAAAATGAGCTAAGCATGTTTTTAGAGGATCCTCCATTGAAAGAGGTGCATCAAGCAAAGGATTATTTAGGGGTTGTTCTGGAGTTTTAAAGGATGCAATCTCATCATCTTTAATTTCCTCATTTTGAACCACAAATTCTTCAATTTTTTGTGTGGCGACAATTTGATCTTCACCCACTATTTCTTCATTTTCACATGCGGTAACCACTTGAACATTCTCATGATGAAAGTTACTAGGAGTAATCTCATCATTCATAGAATTTTCTTTTGGATTGGCCATAAATTCAAATGAAAATGTTTCCTCCTCTTCATGATTTTTAGCATTAATCCTTTGTTGAATTTGAGATATTTGGTCATCTATCATTGCACTAACTTGGGACTGGTGATATGGTACCACTTGATTGATAGACTCTACTGTGGATTGCATGCTAGCAAGGGAAGCCAATAGTTGATTGTTGGAGTCGATCATTTGCGTGTGCATAGACTCCATCATTTGTTTGTTAGCAACAATTAGCTCATCCAATAGAGACGGTGGAAAAGGAGAAGAGGGCGGGAAAGAATGATCATTGGGTTGAAAAGGTTGCATATAAGATTGTGGGGTTGAATTTCCTATGTCATGCCACAAGAAGTTTTGTTGGTCTCCCCAACCCGAGTTGTAACCATTGAAGTACGGATTACTACCCGGTTCAAAGAAATTTTCATTTGGTTGCTCTAGATAAAAATCCGAGAATTGTCTTGTTGGAAGACATTCTCTTGTATGATGTGTATGACTAGAGCAAAAAGCACAAAACTCATGTGGTGTGTAGAATTGAGTTGGAAGATAACTACCCTCCATCTAGGAGTAATTCAACAACACATAAAGCAATCAACACAACACTTCATCACCATAACCTCCACATACAATGTTCCCATTCTCCTCAATTATCAAGACAAAAATGTAAATGGCCACGACAAGGACCGATGCTTGGAATTAAAAATACACAATTGAAAAAGCCTCGACAAGGGCTTGCAATTTATCTACTTCTAAGCTTAACACATGCACGATATTCACAATTTGAAGCTAGAAGTCACGAGACTTACCTGGGGTCCTCTAGACTTACAATTTGCTAGCATTCCCACGGCGAGCTTCGAGTTCCTAGAATCTCACTTACAACACAAAAATGGTTAAACCACACAAGAAATATTCACAAAACACAGTATTCACAATCAAACTAAATTTAACCCTAGAACCTTGGTCGCTAAACCGTTTGCAGTCCCCGGCAACGGCGCCAAAAATTGATCGGTTGGTCAATTAAACATCAACCTTCGTAATAGCACGAATCATTGTAAAATAGGGCTATTGGTCGGGTAAGTCAAACCACTGGGACTGCGCTAATTTAAGGCAACCTAAATGTCTAGAATCGTTCTTAGAATGATGAAGGGGAAATAAGGAGTTGTTTGTTTGTCACTAAATTGAATATGTGAAGTGCATGAAATAGAAACTTACAATAATTGAAGCGAGATAAGATACGAGTAAGAAAAACTAAGGAAGTGAATCCGTCTCCATCCCTATACACATGCTAGGCTAAATTTAAATTCGGGAAATCAACATAAACGATGGTCATGATACATAACAACCCTTGGTTGCTATAATATCCTCAAGAGGGTCATTGAATCAAAAACAAGAATAATCCATCAAAGAAATACATGCTTAAACTACCTAAACTAGGGTGTAGTCTTCAACATGCTCCCTAAGCCAAAGATTATCAAGCCCTTAATTGAATGATAAAAGCACATAAAGTTAGGAATCAAGAATAGACCATCAAAGGGGGAACCTAAGCAATGGACTATCAAATTTCTCTAACTTCATGCCATTAAAACTATTCCATGATCTCACTACCATTGTCACCATGAGAGTGCAAGCACTATGATTAAAAGAATAAACCATCTAAGATAGATAATTAATTCAACAATAATCATTAAAATACATGAAGATCCATTACAAGAAGCAAAATGCTCTAGACCATGAAAAGACCATAGGTTATACATTGAAATCCCAAAATAAAATCTACACTAGAATATGCTTACAAGGGAGGGACTTCATCACCTCCCTAGAAGAAGAGTTAGTTACCCATTGGAGCCTTAGAATGAAGAAGAAGCTTGAAGACCTCCTCCATTTTCGTGCTCCCTTCTTCAAGCTTGGGGAACTCTCTTTCTTTTGCTCTCTTCTCTCCCCTTTAATCTTGTAGAAAAAATGAAGCTTTCTTTATTGTGTGGCTCATATCCCTCTTGCCACCAACCAACATCTCCAACCACTTCATTAAAGAGGAAAGCAAAATGAAGAAACCAAGGTGCAAGTGGGCTGAAATGAGCCATTTCTGAAGGGCATTCTGCCCAAAATTCGAGCACTCTAAGCAAGGCCTCGAGCACTCGAATTTAGTGTAAAAATGCCTATGCTTCACTTGCTCCGCCCAGACCTACTTTGGTTAAACAGCCATAACTTTGCGCTCCGAACTCCGAATGATAAACCGTTTGAAGATTTAGAAAGCTAATTCAGAGCTCTAAATATTTCATGTTTTAGTGGAGATCCAATTCTCAAGGATGGTTGGTCGAAAATGAAGATCAAGACAGAATTTCATTGCTGCCAGGCAGTTCTGCGCACCTCTGGTAACAAGGCCATAACTCTCTGCTCCAAGCTCTGAATGACAAACCGTTTGAAGATTTTGAAAGCTAATTCAGACCTCTAAATCTTTCATGTTATGAGGGAAGTCCAGTTCTCGAGTTTGGAAGGTCAAAATGGCGAGCAAAGTCCAGGTTCTACTGCTGCCAGAATTCAGCATTGGCACCTTTTGTTGCTCAAGATTCCACAAGGCCTTATTCTTGTTCTATTTTGGCCAATGAACCTGAAAATGCATAAAAACATAGAAATGAAGATAATCTATATAAATTAACATACAACGGACTTTACTAATGCAATTTAGGGTGCTTGAATATACAATATTCGGCCCTTATCACACCCCCAAACTTACATTTTGCTAGTCCCTTAGCAAAACTACAATGAAAAACTTAATGAAAAGACAACCATGGGCTTGCTACTACAAAAATATCATCCATGGTAAAATAAGATATATACATTGCTCAAAAATAACTTGAAATAGAAAAAGAGCTAGAGATAGGGTCATTGGGAAGACTACCTTGCATATATGAAGCATTGATACAAAAATTGGCTAAATACATTTCCACATACATGCATCAACATCAAAGTCTATATAAATAACTCAATTATCATCTCTTGAATGGAAATCAACTCTAGCTTCAGTGAAAGTGAATTGGATTCTCAACATGCGGCTTTTACTTTCTTTTCCAATTCCAAAGCACAAGTTTTCAAATCATTGAATTCCCCTTTAAATGAGGTCCCTAAGGCATGATTTTATTTACAAGACAACTTTTGTTGCTTGTTGACAATTTTTTGTAACTCATAAGCGAAACATAGAATGGTTGTGCAATGCTGAAGTCCCTTAAGCTTTCTAACCAACCTATGTAGCAAGCGTTAGGCCAACAACTCCCAAACCAGATGGCTTTAGGGTGTTAAGTGTAGAGACACTCCATAGGGCTTAATAGCTCAAGTTGGAAAGGCTACGAACTCCAACGAACCATGTTTATTACCAGTTTATTTTTTTGAATGACCGTGCAATGTTTAAGTCCCTTAAGCTTTCTAACCAACCCCTGTAGCAAGCGTTAGGCCAACAACTCCCAAACCAGACGGTTTTAGGGTGCTAAGTGTAGAGACACTCCTAGGGCTTAATAACTCGAGTTGGAAAGGCTACGAACGTCAACTGATCATTATTTTCTTTCTTTCTCAGTTTTTTTTTTTTTTTTTTTTTTTTTTTTTTTTTTTTTTAGATTCATGCCAAAAGTATTCATCCATTAGGTTCATCAAATCAGATTAACTAGGGCAAGGTCAAGGTCAATCAAGTTGCATGCCTCACAGTTAAGTTTCCAATGTGCATCTGTGCATTGTGAAGCTTAAAAGAGTGTCAAATCCAGCGAGAATTTAATTGAGACATTTATACAGACTAATTTGAATCTACATGATCATTTCAACTCAAATTTTTCTTTATTTTCAAAAATGTCAATTGCTTCTATACACAAGGTATTAAACATATGCTTCGTCTCCGACAAGTTCCAAGTTACACTATCATTGCTTAGCAAAAATTATAAAACCAAAAATGTCAAAATGTGAAACCAAAAATGTCCTATTGCACCCCCAAACTTGAATGTCACATTGTCCTCAATGTGTGAAGACAAGTAAATCAAAATAAGCGTAAAGAGGGTAAAAGAACAATAATACCAAGTGGAGTGACGACGACGTAGATGTTCAGCCATGTGAGTGCGCAACGGCGTCCCCCAAACTTGGATATGAAGACCTATCCAAACACAACTAATGTATACAGGTAAAAGCACAGGTCTTTTAAGAAAAATCAAAACATAAATAAGAATACAAACATAAATGTTAATGTAAGATAGAGATCTATACAATTTCTTCTTCTTCTCTTTTTTCTTCTTTTTTTTTTTTTTGTTTTTTTTTGAAGCATGCATGAGGGCGGTTTGGTGCCGAGGGGGGTTAGAGGAAGAGGGTGGTCTGTATTCTTTTTTTTTTTTTTTTGATGCATGGTTTGCATGGCATGAGGGTGAGAGAGAGATGCCGAGAGGTGATGGTGTTGGTGGGTTTGTGGGCATGCAGGGTGTGGGTTGAGGAGAGAAAGAGAGAAGGTGGTGGTTGGGTGAAGGGGTGGGAATGGGTGAAGCCAAGATGGTGGGGGTGTGTGGGGTTGGTAGGTGGCATGGTGAGGTGGGTTGGAGGTTGAGGAGATGGGTTGGTTAAGTGGTTGACATGGTTGTAGGGTTGATGAGTTGGGTTGGTTAAGTGTTTGGCATGGTTAGTTTGAGAGGGGTAAGAGGGGCATGCATGGGGTGGCTGAGAGAGGTGGTGCTGAGAGGTAAGTTGGTTGTGAGATTGGGTTGTTGGTTTTGAGGTGGTTTGGTTGAGAGGGTGGTGTGCATGCAGTGATGGAAGCCGAGAGGGTGGGGGTGGTGTTGGTGATGTGGGTGTGTTGCCGAGAGGTGAAGAGGTGGTTACACGGTGGTTGTGGAATGCATGGGAGGAAGTTGGTTTCATGGTGCTGCATGGTGGAGAGGGAAGATGCCGAGAGAGAGAGGGTTGGGGCATAGAGTTGGAGGCCTCGGATTGATGGTGGTAAGAAATTCGAGCACTCGAAATGGGTGTTTCGAGTGCTCGAAGGACATGCAGTGAGTGAGGGAGGGAAGCTGCATGGTGGAAACATGGGTTGAAAGAGAGAGAAGGTTTAAGATTGAGGGGTGGTGGTTTGGTGGAGGGATGCCGAGAGAGAGAAGTGTTCAGTGGTGAGGTTGGAGTTGGGTGGTGTGTTACATGGGGCTGATGGTGGAGGGTGAAGATGGATGCGTGGTGGTTGCTGGGTTGCCGAGAATGGGAGAGGTGGTGAGGTGAAGGGGTTGTGGGTTGGTTAGAGGTTGGTAGAGAGGATAGGGTGAAGAGGTTGGTTGATGATTGGAAGGTTGCTTGGTTTGTTGCATGGTGGGCATGTTGGCTAGGCTCGAGCACTCCAAATGGGAGCTAGAGTGCTCGAGCTTGGGGCAGAGAGATTGGCAAGATGTGGAGGAGGTTCGAGCACTCAAAATTGGGATTCGAGGGCTCGAAATAGAGGCAGTAGCTGCGAATGATGGGCTGAAATTGGTGTGCAGCTGCGAACACTCTAACTTGGATCTTGAATGCTCGAAATTAGGACAGTGGTGCATGCAAGATTGGAGGCAGCAACGAGCACTCGACAGGGAAGGTAGATTGCTCGAAATTGGATCAGTAGGCTCGAAAATGAATTCATTGCAATGGAATGTGCAATGTGAGCAACATGGAAATGAATTTTTCAGCCAACATGAATGCATGGATGAATGTAGAAAAATTTTTAAAACTTGCAATGTCAATCCAATGCATGGATTAATTTTTGAAAATTCTTTAAACTTTGCAATTGTGCACCAATGCTTGGATGAATTTAGAAAAATTTTAAACTTGGCAACTTTTCTCTAATGCATGGATAATTTTTCAAACCTGCAAATTCAGTCCGTTCCAATGCATGGGTGGAAAATTTTTGGAAAAATTGTCAAATTGCTCAACATTTCTAATGCCTGGATGAAAATTTTTCAAACTTTGCAGCTTCTCTCTAATGCTTGGAGAATTTTGAGAAAATTTCCAACTTGTGCATTAAAAATGAGAAAATATGCACATGAGAAGCATTCCCAAGATCCGATGAAATTGCTAGGAAGCGATGGAAATTTTCGGGAATGAAAATTAGGGCTGAGAAGGTCTAAGAAGCCGGTCTAAAATTGCGGAACACAACTGAAGACCATTTCAGAAAAATCAAATTTTTGGCTTTTTGAAACCATTTCCCAGAAAATTTCAAGGCACGAGCAATTTGAGAAGGTAGGAAAGCTTGGAACATCGAAAGAATTTATTCCTTTGCTTTGCTAGATTTAATGTCGATAGCTGGACGAAGTTAGAGCAGGCACTAATCCTCAAAAATCTCGATAGCTAGACACACCGAGATCAAGTTAGTCCTCCTTACCCTATACCACGTCTCTCTAGAGATTCAAGCTTTCCTAAGTAAGAAAGTTCTTTTGGAAGCGGAAGGAAAAGAGCTTGAAGACAAAAGTTGGAAAGATGTAATGGAAAGACCTCAATCCACTCTTCATCCTCAATGAAGAACTTTGGATTATTTAGGGGCTGATTTGGATGAGGGAAAGGTGGAGCAAATGAAGGCATATCAAGCAAAGACTTGTGAAGGGCCATATTGAGCACGGGTATGCTCGACCAATTATCCTTCAAAATTTCAACATCCTCCTCACACTTATCCGGCGGTTCGAGCTCAACAACTTGAGATAACTCAAGTGAGGGAATGGGATGAGATGAAAGCTCCCAAGAAAGAGATACATTTGCTGTTGACAAAGGAAGAGAATGAATAGGAGGAATATCAAGCAAAGAATTGACCTCGCAAACAGAATTGGCAACATCAAAATCCTCATAATTAAAATGAGCTAAGCATGTTTTTAGAGGATCCTCCATTGAAAGAGGTGCATCAAGTAAAGGATTATTTAGGGGTTGTTCTGGAGTTTTAAAGGATGCAATCTCATCATCTTTAATTTCCTCATTTTGAACCACAAATTCTTCAATTTTTTTTGTGGCGACAATTTGATCTTCACCCACTATTTCTTCATTTTCACATGCGGTAACCACTTGAACATTCTCATGATGAAAGTTACTAGGAGTAATCTCATCATTCATAGAATTTTCTTTTGGATTGGCCATAAATTCAAACGAAAATGTTTCCTCCTCTTCATGATTTTTAGCATTAATCCTTTGTTGAATTTGAGATATTTGGTCATCTATCATTGCACTAACTTGGGACTGGTGATATGGTACCACTTGATTGATAGACTCTACTGTGGATTGCATGCTAGCAAGGGAAGCCAATAGTTAATTGTTGGAGTCGATCATTTGCGTGTGCATAGACTCCATCATTTGTTTGTTAGCAACAATTAGCTCATCCAATAGAGACGGTGGAAAAGGAGAAGAGGGCGGGAAAGAATGATCATTGGGTTGAAAAGGTTGCATATAAGATTGTGGGGTTGAATTTCCTATGTCATGCCACAAGTAGTTTTGTTGGTCTCCCCAACCCGAGTTGTAACCATTGAAGTATGGATTACTACCCGGTTCAAAGAAATTTTCATTTGGTTGCTCTAGATAAAAATCCGAGAATTGTCTTATTGGAAGACATTCTCTTGTATGATGTGTATGACTAGAGCAAAAAGCACAAAACTCATGTGGTGTGTAGAATTGAGTTGGAAGATAACTACCCTCCATCTAGGAGTAATTCAACAACACATAAAGCAATCAACACAGCACTTCATCACCATAACCTCCACATACAATGTTCCCATTCTCCTCAATTATCAAGACAAAAATGTAAATGGCCACGACAAGGACCGATGCTTGGAATTGAAAATACACAATTGAAAAAGCCTCGACAAGGGCTTGCAATTTATCTACTTCTAAGCTTAACACATGCACGATATTCACAATTTGAAACTAGAAGTCACGAGACTTACCTGGGGTCCTCTAGACTTACAATTTGCTAGCATTCCCACGGCGAGCTTCGAGTTCCTAGAATCTCACTTACAACACAAAAATGGTTAAACCACACAAGAAATATTCACAAAACATAGTATTCACAATTAAACTAAATTTAACCCTAGAACCTTGGTCGCTAAACCGTTTGCAGTCCCCGGCAACGGTGCCAAAAATTGATCGGTTGGTCAATTAAACATCAACCTTCGCAATAACACGAATCATTGTAAAATAGGGCTATTGGTCGGGTAAGTCGAACCACTGGGACTGCGCTAATCTAAGGCAACCTAAATGTCTAGAATCGTTCTTAGAATGATGAAGGGGAAATAAGGAGTTGTTTGTTTGTCACTAAATTGAATATGTGAAGTGCATGAAATAGAAACTTACAATAATTGAAGCGAGATAAGATACGAGTAAGAAAAACTAAGGAAGTGAATCCGTCTCCATCCCTATACACATGCTAGGCTAAATTTAAATTCGGGAAATCAACATAAACGATGGTCATGATACATAACAACCCTTGGTTGCTATAATATCCTCAAGAGGGTCATTGAATCAAAAACAAGAATAATCCATCAAAGAAATACATGCTTAAACTACCTAAACTAGGGTGTAGTCTTCAACATACTCCCTAAGCCAAAGATTATCAAGCCCTTAATTGAATGATAAAAGCACATAAAATTAGGAATCAAGAATAGACCATCAAAGGGGGAACCTAAGCAATGGACTATCAAATTTCTCTAACTTCATGCCATTAAAACTATTCCATGATCTCACTACCATTGTCACCATGAGAGTGCAAGCACTATGATTAAAAGAATAAACCATCTAAGATAGATAATTAATTCAACAATAATCATTAAAATACATGAAGATCCATTACAAGAAGCAAAATGCTCTAGACCATGAAAAGACCATAGGTTATACATTGAAATCCCAAAATAAAATCTACACTAGAACATGCTTACAAGGGAGGGACTTCATCACCTCCCTAGAAGAAGAGTTAGTTACCCATTGGAGCCTTAGAATGAAGAAGAAGCTTGAAGACCTCCTCCATTTTCGTGCTCCCTTCTTCAAGCTTGGAGAACTCTCTTTCTTTTGCTCTCTTCTCTCCCCTCTAATCTTGTAGAAAAAATGAAGCTTTCTTTATTGTGTGGCTCATATCCCTCTTATCTACCACCAAAAGGCCACCAACCAACATCTCCAACCACTTCATTAAAGAGGAAAGCAAAATGAAGAAACCAAGGTGCAAGTGGGCTGAAATGAGCCATTTCCGAAGGGCATTCTGCCCAAAATTTGAGCACTCTAAGCAAGGCCTCGAGCACTCGAATTTAGTGTAAAAATGCCCATGCTTCACTTGCTCCGCCCAGACCTACTTTGGTTAAACAGCCATAACTTTGCGCTCCGAACTCCGAATGATGAACCGTTTGAAGATTTAGAAAGCTAATTCAGAGATCTAAATATTTCATGTTTTAGTGGAGATCCAATTCTCAAGGATGTTTGGTCGAAAATGAAGATCAAGACAGAATTTCATTGCTGCCAGGCAGTTCTGCGCACCTCTGGTAACAAGGCCATAACTCTCTGCTCCAAGCTCCGAATGACAAACCGTTTGAAGATTTGGAAAGCGAATTCAGACCTCTAAATCTTTCATGTTATGAGGATAGTCCAGTTCTCGAGTTTGGAAGGTCAAAATGGTGAGCAAAGTCCAGGTTCTACTGCTGCCAGAATTCAGCATTGGCACCTTTTGTTGCTCAAGATTCCACAAGGCCTTATTCTTGTTCCATTTTGGCCAATGAACCTAAAAATGCATAAAAACATAGAAATGAAGATAATCTATATAAATTAACATACAACGGACTTTACTAATGCAATTTAGGGCGCTTGAATATACAATATTCGGCCCTTATCATACTACTTGCATTCATAAGTATGGAACATCAAACAACAAGCATGGATTATCCTCCCATTTAACAACTAAAGTAACTACACTACATCTAAGTTAATGACATAAAAATTAAACTAATTAGACTAAGGGAGAGGCACAATCCATCAAAAATGAGTATAAACCATCAAATAAACCACAAGAGCATTCTATTAAGCACAATGTGTTGACAAGCTCTAGATCTATAGTATCAACACACATAGACATGCATCAACAACACCAGAGCTAGAGATAAACACATGAATATCTATTCTAGCATACATAGACATATAGATAGAATGAAATGATCAATTTGAAGAATTAAACCACACAAATCATTGAATAAACAAGATATATGTAAATAAAATGCCAAAACATGTGTTACAACACAAATCCCCTCAAAAATACATAAATCAAGGTAAAGAAAGCATGCTTAGGGCTAACTCTAGCCCCAAGAGGATGTCTAGCTACTCATCAATGGTGTCCTCCAACCCTCAAGGGCTATCTCCATTGTAGAAATATTCTTCTTCTTGAGTTAGATGGAAGACCTCCCAAGAATGTGTCTCTAGCCTCTTCTTCTCTTTTCTTCCCTTCTAAGAAAAATATCAAATATTGTATCCAAGAACTCCTACTAAAAGTGGCTCATAATCCTTATATAGGTAGCTCAAATGTCACACCCAATGGTCTCAGCTCATACACAAGGGCTCCTCCAATGATTACACCCCAAGACAACTTTTAATGAGCTGAAAATTGATTTAATCCGCACTTGAGAGGGTTCGATCGATCGAACCTATGCTGAGATCGATCGAACCTGGCTGAGATCTATCAAACTTTGGCTGGATCAATCCTTCCATGATGGCGCCTTTTTGGATAAAGACAAATCTGAGATATTTTGAGAAAGAGATAAAAGTGGTAGGAGGGGTGGTACAACAGGATAAGGTTGAATCTTTTCGATCGATTTGAGAAATGTTGGATCGATCGAACTTTGTGGGATCTTTGGATAAGGACAAAAGAGCTTGGATCCATCTTGAAATGTCTAAATTGATGAACTTTCAATCGATCGAAGTATTCTTAAGATCGATTGAACATGCTGAATTTTCACACTTTGCTCCAATCTGCTTCCACTTTGCTCATTTCTTCTATCCAGCTTGAGTTAGCCTCTTTTAAGCTTTTATTTGGCTGAATTAGCTTATTTTGGGGATAAGCACCTAAAAAAGATAATAACGCAAAATTAGTCTAAAATGGAAAAGTAAGATAGATAATAGTCCTAGAATACCTAAGCTTAAGGGGTTTAAATACTCACTTTTCAGTACTCATCACTTAGTATACTTGTGAGTGTATACTTGTATGTATGTTGTATTTTCATTTCAATATTGCTTAGCTTACTTAGTGTGTACACTTGTATATTAATAATTTACTTTCTAGATTATCTAGTATACTTGTGTCATGTATACTTATCTTAAGTGCATTTCAATATTTATTGTATATTTGTGTATGTATACTTGTATATTGAATATCTTATTACGTGTACCACATGCTTCTATGTCATTTTATGCTAGAAATCCTTTAAGATAGCTTTGGATGCTCTTTAAGTCTCACCTTAGACATAGACGTTAGGTGGCATGGACCTTATATATTGATTTATATCAATTTAATGAATAGTAAAATGTTAGGTCTATACATGCTCATCTCCTACGAGTAGCTTTATGTTACTTACCCACGTAGTGGAGACATTTTTCAGGTACAGGGACCTTGATTTGGGATGCACACTATGCCATGGAAGTTTAATAGACTTGAAGTAATTAATTCATGCAAATATTAGCATGAAATTTCATTTGTAGCTTTATATGTCAAAACTTGTATTTTTGGTTCTAAATATGTAATAAGCACTTAAGTGGGATGTATTTGACATGTATGAAATGAGTACTTTTGTATTCTAAGTGACTTTATTGAAAAATAGAAAAATGCAATGCTTTTCCTCCATTGCATTTGCACGGGTGCTGGGAAATGGGTTTTAACACTTCTATAGGGTCTTTTCAATCAGGCATGAAGTGTGGCCAAGGGCCAAACGGTCATTTAAACCCTTTCTATAATTTTAAGTTTCAAATTTCCTATAAAAGTCAATTTTTAGGCATTTTTGAGCATTGATAGGGCAAGACCATTCCCGCGTGCTTAAAATAACTAAATACGTTTGCGTGCATAATCGTTTTAGCCTAGAAATGCATTTAGGGTCAAATGAACACTTGGTGTAAAGTTGAATTTTTATTCGTTTTTGGCCTAAACTGATCCAGGGGTATTATGAGCATTTCACAACATGTTTTAAAATTTTCTTTTGACATGGTCAGGTAGAAAACTTGATTTTATGGGGGGTTTCTTCTTCGTGTTTTTGCAAAAAAAATTCATCTAGGCCTCCAAATTCAGCCTCAGTTTTGGATTTTTTTTTAAAAAAAACTCACATAATAGCATTTGGGCTGTTGGTAGCCTTGTGTGCGCCCAATGCGCTCGCAGCGTGCTTGGACGCACGCGCGGGCATGCGCATGGGGGTTGTTAGGGCCCCTTGTCTGGCCGCTGCGATGTCGATTCTTCCTTTGGGCTTTTCTCCTTCATTCGGATTCCGATTCAAGTGAAATTTTTCTTTTAACTTGATTAATTTTTCATTGTCTATCCAACGGATCTTTCTGGATAATTACCAATTTGCCCTTAAAGCTTTAATTGTCTGTTTTTCATTGTTAGGCCATAACTTCTTTGTCCGAATTCCGAATCAAACGATTTTTGAGTCTAACTTAATTTATTTTTCGTTGTCTATCCATTGGTGTACTCGATTACACTTGGAACTTTTTGTAAAATTACCAGTTTGCCCTTGGGGCTAAACTTGTTCAGTTTTCCTTCTTATTTTGCTTCCGCTATATTTTCTTTTGAGTTTCGTGACTTTATGGGAAGTTACAGATGTGTCTGGGAATGATGTACATTCCTAGTGATGTTACTTTCATGTAAAATGACTATTTTACCCTTGGGGGCTTCTTTCGGTCTTTTCCTAATCTTTTATTCCGCATTGATTCTCGTGGAGTTCCGTGGCCTCATGGAAGGTCACCTTAAAGTCCTAGGGATATTGTATATCCCCAGAAACCTTGTTTCTATTTTTGCTTCTGCATTTCGGATCTGTTATCAGGTTAAACTTTGGTTCATCACAAAACGCACTGACTTAAAAAACCAGGGCCATCACAGATAAGATTGATGAGTACTGAAAAGTGCGTATTTAAACCCCTTAAGCATAGGCATTCTAGTACCTTTATCTATCTTACTTTACCGTTTTAGATTAATTTCGTATTATTTCCATTTTCAGGCACTTATCCCGAAAATAAGCTAACTCAGCCCAATAAGAGCTTAATTGAAGCAATTCTGGGATTAATCAAAGAAAGGAGCAAAGTGGAGAAAGAAGGAAGCAAATGAAGCTAAAGGTGGCAAGCAGCAAAGTTCGATCGATCCAAGTTCAAGGTTCGATCGATCGAACAATAATCGATCTCAGCACTTTAAGATAGATCCAAGCCTTAACCTAAAAGCATAAAGTTCCAAAAGTTCGATCGATCCAACACCATCCTTCAATCGATCGAACACTTTTGTCCTTATTCAAATGATTAATCCTATCCACAACTGTACCATCGACTAACCATTTTTGTCCTTTTCCCATAAATATCTCAGATTTGTCTTTTTTCTAAAAAGCTCAGCCAGTTCGATTGATCCTGCCTAAGTTCGAACGATCTCACTTACTTTCGATCGATCCAAGTTCAAGGTTCGATCGATCGAACTTCCTCTGGTACGAAAAAGTTAAAATTCCATCTCATTGAAGGTTGTCCTTTATCCAATCATTAGGGAATATTGTATGCACGACCCCAGCTCATTTTGGGTGTCATTTTGACTTACCTATATAAGGATAAGGATTTCTTTTACAAGGGGGGCCAATTTAATATTTCATATCATCTCTTGGAGAGGATGAGGAGGCTAGAGACACCAATGGATGCTCTTTATCAACAAGGAGCAGATTTCAACCATGGAATTAGCCCTTGAGGGTTGGAGCATCATCACCATGAGTGGCTAGACATCCTCTTAGGGCTAAAGTTAGCCCCAAGCATGCTTTCTATATCTTAATCTTGTGTATTATTGAGGGATTAGTGTTGTAATTGATGTTTTGACACTTTGATATATATAGATCTTGTTTATTCAATGATTTATGTAGTTTAATGCTTCCAATTGATCATTTCATTCTAATCCATATGTCTATGTATGCTAGAATTGATGTTCATGTGCTTGTCTCTAGATTTTGTGTTATTAATGCATGTCTATGTGTATTGATGCTATAGATTTGGAGATTGTCAAAACATAGTGCTTAACAGAATGCTTTTGTAATTCTCTTGATGGTTCATGCTTATCTCTTGATGGATTGTGCCTCTCCCTTAGTTTATTTTCATGCTAGTAGTGTAAATGTAGTGTAGTTGTAGTGTAGTGTTAAATGGGAGGACAATCTATGCTTGTTGTTTGATGATCCAAGCTTTTAAATGCAAGTAGCATATGTCTCTATCCTTGTGTTATATTTGGATTGTGAGCTTAATGAAATGATTAATGACTTGATTTGATTTATTGTGCCTTTCACATGTTGTTTAGATAATATGTGCTTCATTGCTTAGATATATTGTGCCTTTCACATGTTATTTAGATAATACATGCTTAACTAGTCATCCTTACTTGTTGAATCAACCAAATACACACATATACCAATATTACAACACACATTTTGCCCTCATTAATCACTTGTCAATGATATAGAAATGCATTGCTTGGTGGTGCTCTCTAAACCCCAAGATCTCTATCTCTCTCTTACTTACTCTTAATTGCACTCTTTTGCTATTATTTAGTTTAATTTAGTTGCTCTTCAATCAACCAACCAACCAAAGGTTTGATCACTCGACCTACTAACCCTAATTGTGATTCCACGACATTGCTAAATCCCCATAATCCCTTAGGATGATCCCTACTCACACTTATTACTTTAGTAGTAGTGTTGGTAGTGGTTTTATAAATTTAAATTTGACCCAAAAGGCTTTTCTTGAACCACACATTTACTACATCAAATTTGGTGTTCACGAGCGGCCGTCCGTCAAAGACCCCAGCTGAGCATCCAGAAAGGAAGTCATACGAAAATACTTGGCCTTAAGAAGCTCAAAAGCTAAACCTTGCTGACGCACCTAAAAATTCCATGCATGTTTAGACAAAACTGCTAAATTAAACACCTCAAGATCCCTGAATCCAAGCCCCCCCAATTTTTTACTCCGACATAAAAAAATCCCAGTTGACCCAATGAATGGAACAAGACTTTCCTTTATTACACCACCAGAAGGAGCGAATATGTTGCATTAACTCAAGATAACGTACGAGGAAGCCGGAAAGAAGACATAACATACGTAGGCAAAATACTCAGCACAGCCTTAATCAACACCTCCTTCCCCCTAGTAGAAATGTTTTGGCCTTCCACATAGACAACCGCTCTTGCAACTTGGCCAGCAAAAATTGAAAAACATCCCTCTTAGACCGACCCATAATAGCTAGCACACCTAAATATCGATTATGTAAACCTTCCACTGTCAAACCCAATAACTCGCTAAGGAAATGTCGCAAAGTAGCTGGAGTGTTCTTTGAGAAAAAATAGACGATTTACCAAAATTCACTTATTGTCCAGATGCTATTTCGTAATTAACCAAAATTCTTTTTAATAACCGAACTTTAGATTCGACAGCTACACAAAAGATAATAAAATCATTTGCAATGAAAAGATGAGAAACTTAATAAGTGACTCTGCAAATTATGACCCCAGACAACAAACTCGCTTGCTGAGCCCGAAGAAAAGTCAGAGAAAGGGCTTCTACGCATAGAATAAAAAGATACGGTGAAAGCAGATCACCCTAGCGCAATCCCCGAGAAGGATAAAAAAATCCAACAGAAAGCCCATTAATTTTCAGAGAATACAAAATTGTGGAAACACAAGCTGAAATCATCTTAATCCACTGTGAATTCAATCCCAGTCGATGCAACATTTGCAATAGAAAGTTCCATTTAACCCTATCATAAGCTTTACTTATATCCAGCTTCAGCGCTAAATAAGCTTTCCGCCCCTTCCGCATTTATTCAACTCTTTCATTCAGTGCAAGTTGCATTTATCAATTTCTATGGATGCAAGGAATGTGGTGACCAATTTGTCATTGTGGATTATATAAGTTGTGGACCCATCACTATAATATATATGGCAAAGTACAGAAAACCACCCTCGACTTGTAACTTTTTCCAATAAACCCCCCTCGTCTAATTTTTTACCAAAGAATCCCTCTCGACTTGTAACCC
This sequence comes from Cornus florida, assembly GCF_030987335.1. NCBI lineage: Eukaryota > Viridiplantae > Streptophyta > Magnoliopsida > Cornales > Cornaceae > Cornus > Cornus florida. Next base: position 62,577,363 of record NW_026775572.1, on the reverse strand, counting down.
TTTCAATAAATCTCCTTTATCCAATTTTTTACCAAATAACCCCCCTCAACTATCTAAAGGGTGTAAAAGAGTTGATATTTGGACCAAAATGCCCTTTTATTTAAATCTTAATTTTTTTGAACTTCAAAATTTCATATCTCATAAACCGTACATCCAAATATTGCGAGTAATATATACACGGAAAGGTTATAAAACAAAGATTTCAAAATATAAGATTTGTTTAACAAAACTTCATAACCAAAGAGAAATAGATAATTTAAAAATCTACTACAACAATTTTATTTTATTTTATTTTTTATATAATACTCGAGTTATTTGAAAGAAAATTTTCAAAATTATTCACTTTCATACGGAGCATAACATATAAAAAAATTAGCCCCAATAGAGACCCAATATTCATTTTTATATATTTTTTAAATGGCGAGTCAATAAAAGAATGAAAATACTTTGACACAAAATATGATATCTCATTAAATTGATCTCGGTTGGGGTTAAATTTTTTATACATTCGGCTCAATATGTAAATGAATAATTCTAAAAAATTTCTTGCAAATATCTCAAGTATTTTATATATTGAAAATAAAATAAGATTGTTTGAGTAGATTTTTAGATTTCCTATTTTTCTCTGGTTATGATCTTATATTGCTGGAATCCTTATTTTATAAGCTTTCCATACATTTATTATTTATAATTTTTAAATGTACGGTTTGTGAGATATGAAGTTTTGAAGTTTGGGAGATTTAATATTTAAATAAAAGGGCATTTTGGTCCAATTATCAACTCTTTTACCCCCTTTAGATAGTTGAGGGGGATTCTTTGGTAAAAAATTAGATAAGGAGGATTTACTAGAAAAATGATACAAGTCGAGGGGGGTTCTTTGGTAAAAAAAATAAACAAGGGGGGTTTACTGGAAAATGCTGCAAGTCGAGGGGGGTTTTCTGTACTTTACCCTAATATATATAACAATTTTGATGTTTAGTTCAATTTTCAAAGTTTTAGAATTTTTAAAGTAAAATGTTAGCAAATCGTAGTTTTTTGTTCCATGTGGGTGGATTGTTTAGAAAATCTTGTAATTTCAAAAAATTTATTCTTTTATTATAAATATAGAGAAAATCTACAATACAAATTCAAACCCCCAAGCTCAAAGAGAGGTTAGAATAAAGAGTGAGAATAACTATTATTTCTCTTATTCAAGGATCCATTTACATAGTAAGAAAGAACTTATTTATAGCCAAAACCCTTACTTATCTACCATACATAATGCAACAACCATATTATTATATACAATTAGTGGACGCCATAATTGCATATAACATCACAAATGAAACAACCATATTATTATTTACACTTGTTATTATTTATAACGATGATACTACCACTATATTGGATAATTTTTATAAATAAATAAATAAATAAAGTACAAATTAATCATATGATTTACCATTTTTATTACTGGTGATCGTTGTACCTCAATATATTATGTCTTCTTAATATTATGTTTTTATGTTTTTGATACTTATCACACATGAAAAAGGCTTGATTATGTTGCCCCTAAAATTGTGGGTACATTTTTTTTTTTTTTTTATTTGATCCATTTTATGGATATTGAGATTTTATATAAATGGAAAAATCAAGTGTATTTGAATAACTCACAGTGAAAGAGGGGAGCAATTAAGCGTCTTATTTACACTTGTTGCCTTTAAAATTGTGGGTAAAATTCATCTATGTTGTTATATACAATTATGATGTCCACTAATTGTAAATAATAATATGATAGTTGCATTATGATGGGCAAGGGATCCCCTGAATAAGAGAAATAATAGTTATTCTCTCTCTATATTCTTATCCTTTTCCCTTAGTTTATGGGCTTGAATTTGTGATTTAGATTTTCTCTATATTTGCCAAAACTCTTGTCCATATACCATTAGGTGGCAACGAGGGCGGGTTTAGGTGGGTATACCCTCCCTCACTCCTGCAACCATTTAAAAACCCCGCCCCTATCCTCGTCCCCGTCCCCGTCCCCGTCCAAAACCGTAAAAATGGGGGGACTGTCTGTTGGAAATAGGGGCATTAAAAACATAAACTTTGGATGAGATTTTGAATGGATTCCACTAAGAATTGTTTGCAGATCTATAGACGAGCGCGTTCTTGTAATGACCCAGATTTTTCAACCCGGTGCGTTAATGATAAACCGAAAGTTGATCCGATAACGGATCCGAAATGCGGAAGCAAATGATAAACCAAAGTCTTTAAATATATAAAGCACCTCTAAGACACCAATGTGACCTTACATGAAGTCACGAAGCCCAAAGAGAACGAAAGCGGAAACAAAAGGTCAAAAACGGGTAAATCCGTGAACCAAAGGGCAAAATGGTCAACTCACCATTAAAAGGAGAAAATTGACTCTAAACAAGTCAAACAAGGTAAAAACAACCTAATCTAATCATTTCACAATATTCCAAGAGGTTCTAAGAACATTGAACAACAATCCCACAAAATGCCCTCTCCCGGTTCAAGCGAAAACTGACACCCTCTCACTGAAACATAAATAATTCCCACTATAATTGGAATCTGAGAATGGAACTAGTACCATTGGAAAGCTAACTCAAAATCCATAAATTTAGGCTCAAGAATCACCCCATTTGGATTTAAAATGAAGGAGTTATGATCATTTGAAGTCGGAACATCAGTACTGAAACTGAACTGAAGAAGCTGGGTGAAAGGGGTCATTTTGGTCGACCGAATGACCCATCGAATGACCAAAATGGACATGTTGAGAGCTGAAATCATGGTTCAAAGGGGCTGGTTGTTTCGGTAGACTGAAATAACCCATCGGTCGACCGAAATAGGCTTGAACAGTACTTTTGGCTACTGGAAATAATGACTTTGAAGCTCAAATGAAAATCAAAGGACTTCGGTCGACCGAAATGAAGTTTCGGACGACCGAAACACCACGAAAACCTGTTCTAAGGCCTGCTAAATGCTGAAAGTACAAAGGTTCAACCTCCACTTTGAATCCCATGATGTTTTGGTTTGAAATGGTTGTGCAAAACTAACTATTCAATGAAAAATGAGTATGTGAACATGCTAACATCTTTGATATGAATACTTGAGTACAATTTAATGGCCCATGGCCTCATACACATCATTTACAAGATTTTCATATGTCAAACCTCAAAATTTGGTTTAAATACATTTTTGATTTAATGATTGATACCAAAAGTATCTAAGTACAAAAGTAGATATGTTTGGCCCTTGGCCTCATGTCACACACATCAAATACATTGAAAGGAGTGTACTTATGTACACTTTACATGATTAAAATCAAATATACATATTTTGACATATAAGGCTAAATGTAGCATTTCAGGTCAACTTTCTCAAGAATGGAAATCCACTAGTCATCCAAGCATATAAGAGTCTCAACTTTAAATCCCTGCACCTGAAATATGCCCCAGTAACTTTGGGGTGAGCAACATAAAGCTACTTGTAAGAAATGAGCATGCATCGACCTACGTTTTACAATTTTATCACCTTAAGGTGAAACATGTTGAAGGGCTCATGCCACCTAACATCTATGTCAAGATGAGACTCAAGGAGTATCCTAAACTACCCTAGATTAATTCTAGCATAAATCACATCATTCATGCAATTCCAATAACATAGTAGCGTACTTACACAAAGCAACAAAATATAGATTCTCAATGTCATCAACTTGAAATCTAAAATGCTAGAATAACCAAAGTGGGTCATGTCACCTAACGTCTATGTTCTAAATGAATCTATAGGATCATTCCTGAGTCACATTTGAACAATAAATCACAAATCACAACATCTATGCAATTTAACTAACATAGAAGCATGCTATACAAAGCAACTAGACATAGATTCTCAAAGTTAACAACTTGAAATCTAGAAGTACGAAAACAACTAAATATAGCAATTTAGTGCAATTAGAATTCTAATACCACACATCAAAACATAGATTCTCAAAGTTAACAACTTGAAATCTAAAAGTGTGAAAACAACTAAATATAACAATTTAGTATGGATGTACTTAACAACATCAAATCGCCAATAGCCAAAACCATAAGTCACAATATAAACATGATTGTTAACTTAGAATTGAAAGCGAAAACAAATAGTGGAAGACTTGGACATCACATCTCGGATTTCCGCCGAGAACAAAATGGTTATTCTGGGCACTAACCCGCTGGGAAAACCACCCTAGTGCGCATTATCAAATAGGGAGAACTCATACCTCCCATACTAGAGTCAAACTCTAGCCATGTTACATGTATCAACATTATCCCAAGACTCCAAAATAATCCAAATAAGTTCACAACTTATACATAATTTATATAATGCACGAAAACCACCTTCCATGCACAAGTATGTTGAAACCACACAATCCATGCCTTAAGTTTCAATTCTAAGATGACATACCTAATGTCAACACAAAGTGTAGAATTCCCTACACAAGTCAACAATATATTCCATAAAAAAAACATGTCCTCATGAATATAAATATAACAACAATGTTATTCAACGCTCAAAACACAACCAAGTGAATACACGATAAGTCCAAGTCCATGATTTGAATACAGAAACAACTTCTAAAACACAAATAAATCCATGGAGCAACAAGATAAAATTTAATTAAATAAAAATAATTAAATTATCTAGATTACAAATCATTTCCAAATGGCCTCAATTTAATATATGTTAAAGGACATAACATGGTTATTACATATATTCATTCAAAATCCCAATTTAGCCAATGGAACTCTTAAATAGATTTTAATTAATCCTATTAATTAAAATCTCTAGATTTTCATACTTAACCATATGCTCTCAATTTAAAGTATGTTAAACAACATGCCAAGACTTAATTTAAAAGCATATCACATGTCAATTTCATGCAAGGTACGGCCATGGAATTTAATCTTTCACAAAAGATAAATATTAAATAAATAGTGCAATCCTTATTCAAATAATCCTAATTAAATATATGTCAACAAACATACTAAAACTAAGCTTTCTAGTACGCCACAATTCAAATCCAAGTTATTCATCATCATGAAAATTTAATCTTATACAAAAAATTAAATATTACTAACTTTCTAAATTTGATACAAGGCATACATGCAGGTTGTATAATCATGAGAAACACATAATACAACACATAAATAATCCTAAAACATTCCCTACCTCCATTTGAGATAAATGAATTCTCAAATCCCCACCGTAACGAAAGTGCTCCGAATCCGACGAAACTTTGGGGTTTTGTCGGGGACAACGCGGTGAACAAGAATCCCTAGAAAGCCCCATAAAAATCACAACTTGACTTCAAACCCAAACTCAAGAAATGACCAGAAATGGATTCTAATAAGGGCAAAAGGTGCGCGTCATCAAGACGAACAACAAACACTAAGGCATTACTATGTTTTGACAAAGAAATGAAGCTTAAATGAGGAGAGAGAAGATGACAGCCTCCCTTGGGCTACCATGGGAGCTTCAGGTCGTGCAAGAGGAGTGGGGAATATGAAAAATAAAATATCTCATCCCCTTTTTATAGAAAATCTCATAAAGTGCCCCGAACGGGCCCTACCGGGTTCAAAAAAGAAAATTTTGAGCAAATGCGCTCAAATGGCAAAACTCTGTGAATGAAAAAGATTCAAAATGAGAAAATATGAACAACGGAGGAAACACTTCAAAAACTAAGTCTCAAGCAGAAAGTTATGCCCCAAACAAGTTCGGCGACAATCGAGGCCAAAAACCCTGAAACTGTAAAATAATGACCAGGAGGAAATTCTAAGAGTCCACGACTCGACGAAAAGTGAAAATGAATCCTGTATGAGGATCTAGGCTCAAAACAAGGCATTTAGCAATAACTTTCATTAATTGCACAATGGCCCCTACAAAAAGTGAAAACTGCGAAACTGCCACAGAATGAAATTATCTTCCAAAAGATATTTTTTTAGATACCAGTAAAATAAAATATCTTCAAAAGATATTTATGAAAAACACCCCAAGAAATGGAAATGTTTCTTAAGAATTGTGCATCCATGCCCCTGTGGACACCGGAAGCAACCATAGTACTTTACTGCAAAAGCAAATATACGTATTTCGTGGAAATCACTTAGAATGAAGATACGTGAAGTCAAAAACCAACTCCAAATAGAAGAAGCGTGGTTACACGAGCAAAGTGACAAGCGGGGAAAAGATAAAATAGGGAAAAAGACGAAATAGGGAAAAGGACGAAATATTGAATAGTGTCGAAAAACGAAAAATGTAGAAACGACTCGGTCCTCAAAGGAAGTTGTCAATCCACAGAAAAGAGTCTCAGAAATCACTCCAGAGCACTCGAGATGACACTAAGCGGCGAGAAACTGAACTCAGAAAGGAAAAGATCAACAAAAAAAAATATCCGTGAAAATCTGAGAAAGGGAAAGGAATGAAAATGACCGGGTCATTACAACCTTCCCACCTTAAAGGGATTTCATCCCTGAAATCCAGCCCCAACTAACAAAAGGCGAAACCAGGATAATCATGGAGTACATCTCCGAGTATCCCACACAACACGTCACACCAACGACCTCAAAGGTGAAAGGAACACACAAACCAATGTCATTTACACCCACATGCTCATGACAAGATAACCTTTCAAAGGAAAAGTGACTGTATGGCCACACGACAAGTCTAAACTTACACACAGAACCCAAGGTCAGATAAAGGAGTAGAAGACAACCACTGTAAACGTCCCTCCTGATGAACCATCAAACGGATTCGAAAACAACCACCAAAAGAACTCTAAGATATCCACATATCAAATTAAGGTACCGAACAAAGACGACATGGCAGTACGAATAGCGACCAAAACCCACCCACGGCATACTCAAATGTGTGGTAGCAATGACAGTACCTAGTGCCCGCCCACACTTACTCATCAGTAAGGTAGCATCGACCGCAACTAGTACTCGCCCACAACACACAACTTTGTATGGTAGCATGACAATATAAGGCACTAGTTCATAACCTGCCCCCTACTAGGTTTACCCATGAAATCTCTCGATACAAATGACATCAATGTCACAAAATGATCATGGCCAAAAGCAAGGTGGGAACTAGGCATCTGTGAGAGTTGGAATATAGTCCAAAGACGTTCCGGACCATCTCGGCCAATCCCAAACTCTGACAACAATGTCATAGGCACCATTATGCTTAAGGCCTCAAATCCTCAATACAGTAAACTAACATCTCTAACGTCTCAAAACACTCTTATTAGCAACATCAATCAAGATTCTAAAGCCTGAAAAGCAAATCGAAACCTCCAAAAAAATCAAAACGAACCTCACCATAAGACATTTCATCGAAAGTCCTACATTTCTCCCTGAAACAGATCGACTACAAGACTAATCACCATGATCAAATATCAGATCCACATCCCTATCACAGATAACTAAATCCTCAAAATACAAGTCCACCAAGTGGCACACATATCAAAGTCTCGATAAACAAGGTCACAAAAGTGAATCTCTCAAAACCGTGCTTGGCAACACCAAGCTAAATCAAAATTCCTCAATTTTAATCCACAACCAATCATCGAAACTACGATTCCTCAAAACCACGCCTAGTCATAACTAGGACGAGAAAACTCCACAATAAACCATATCTAACAACGATCCTCCAAAACTCCTCCTAAGAGTCAACCACATCAAGATCTCCAAAACTAAAACAAGTCTCCAAAAGACATTCTCAAAAGAGCATAGAGCTCACCTCTCGAATCAAACAAATCCTCAATGGTATGGACAAAAGTCCCCGTAAAATGATCTCACTCCAATCAACTCACTCTGAGCACCACAACCATCAACAACCACAGCAAAAACTCCCTAAGGAAAAACACGAAAGAAAGGGAACCACCAGTCCTAAAAAGGACAACACCACAACTCCATTTCTGAAATGAAAGACAACAAGGTCAAAGACTTCACCCCCTACATGGAAGTAAGTCGACCAAAATCCATCAAATCCTCACCAAGGACTCAAGATAACAACGATGATCCTTATGGACCAACCAACCCTAAAACAGTGTATAATGCAATGAAGGGAAGAGACTCATTCCTTGTGAAGTCCCTAACACGAGCCAACACAAAACCATTGTGGAAACCCGCATACACACTACATGCAATCGAGGGAAGAATGAAAGGGAAACCAAACCTGGAAGTCATGCATATAACAAGGAATGCAACTACCAGAAAGAAAATCTATTCACATAGATAAAAATCAAAGGTACGTGCAACACGTCTCCACGTAAACACAAAACCATGTCACTAAAGCGCAATAACAACATGGCATCTCTAAGCATATAAGGAAGGCATGCTAATGCCACACAACGAGAAGGTAAATGTGGATAGACCTCCACCTACTCATGCATCACAATAGCACAAATCATACTACTAACATGGTAGTAAATGAAACTGCAGAAAACAAAAGTGATGCAACAATGAACCCTATGGACATCGTGTCCTAGAGTGTCTAGGTAGAAGGAAGGACCAGTCCTAACCATAAACTGACTCCAAAAATTTATATGACAACAACCTGTCTCAAAACAAATGTGAGCCCTTACCATAATGGTAAGACTCTAACAATCCATCTCTGAATCTAAAGGTGACACTACAAGTGACACTAACAATGCAATGCTCTCTCTCTACCTGAAGTATCAATCAATCGACTTGATCCCAAAAGCGTCATCATGTAAGGAGAACTCCAAAAAAAATGACAACTACAACCATACCAACAACAACCAAATCAATCACTACGACTGATCCCCAAAATAACCATCATCATCATCGATCCAAGGACAACGCCTATCAAAACAAAACCAACACTGATTCCATCCGAACTGCACTTGTAGCTAGCTAATACGGTAGCGTAACAGTGCCATGCACCCGCCCACAAACGTACCTGCCCACAAAAAATGGAATCCCAGAGGAACCATTCCGAACAATCAAGGATCCTAAGAGGTCCACAACCTCATCATAGCCCAAAACCAACAAATCCTATACAACGGCAACGCCAAATGACTCACCTCACGAAAGCCTAAACAAAAGGTGACTCACCAACAACCTCAAAACCAATGCTAGGTCGACAACAACCTATACTACCACAAAACCATGTGGACAATCACCAACAACCTTAAGAAAGAGTGCCTAAATAAAACAAAACACACCAACCATTGCACTAAGTGAAAACTCACCAAACGACTCAACCTCAACTCAAACATCCCCTGACTAATCCCAAGTCCTACCAAATATGCAACATAGTTATGCATATACAAATCTAATCTAGCATACATCATGTTTCATGCTTTTTACAATAGGAGTTAAAATCATGCTTAAACAAAGAGCATACTACATACACCACATAAACACATAAACATGTTATCAAACCAAAACATGTTATCATGAAGTATATAAACACATGAAGCATGGCAACAAAAACATGATATGCACCCAAAATCCATTGTCCCAAGGTATTCAAACCTAGGAGCTCTGATACCACTTGTAACGAACCGGATTTTTCAACCCGGTGCGTTAATGATGAACCGGAAGTTAATCCGATAACGGATCCGAAATGTGGAAACAAATGATAAACCAAATTCTTTAGAGATATAAAGCACCTCTAAGACACCAATGTGACCTAACATGAAGTCACGAAGCCCAAAGAGAATGAAAGCGGAAACAAAAGGTCAAAACGGGTAAATCCGTGAACCAAAGGGCAAAATGGTCAACTCACCATTAAAAGGAGAAAATTGACTCTAAACAAGTCAAACAAGGTAAAAAAAACCTAATCTAATCATTTCATAACATTCCAAGAGGTTTTAAAAATATTGGACAAGAATCCCACAAAATGCCCACTCCCGGTTTAAATGAAAACTGACACCCTCTCACTAAAACATAAATAACTCCCACTGTGATTAGAATATAAGAATTTAACTGGTATCCTTGGAAAGATAACTCAAAATCCATGAATTTAGGCTCAAGAATCACCCCATTTGGATTTAAAATGAAGGAGTTATGATCATTTGAAGTCGGAACATCAAAGCTGAAACTGAACTGAAGAAGCTGGGTGAAAGGGGTCATTTCGGTCGACTGAAATGACCCATCAGATGACTGAAATGGACATGCCAAGAGCTGAAATCATGGTTTAAAGGGGCTGGTTGTTTCGGTAGACCGAAATAACCCATCAGTCGACCGAAATAGGCTTGAATAGTACTTTTGGCTACTAGAAATGATGATTTTGAAGCTCAAATGACAACCAAAGGACTTCGGTCGACTGATAATGAAGTTTCAGACGACCGGAACACCACGAAAACCTGCTCTAAGGCCTGCTAAATGCTGAAAGTGCAATGGTTCAACCTCCACTTTGAATCCCATGATGTTTTGGTTCGAAATAGTTGTGCAAAACTAACTATTCAATGAAAAATGAGTATGTGAACATGCTAACATCTTTGATATGAATACTTGAGTACAATTTAATGACCCATGGCCTCATACACATCATTTACAAGATTTTCATATGTCAAACCTCAAAATTTGGTTTAAATACATTTTTGATGCAATGATTGATACCAAAAGTGTCTAAGTACAAAAGTAGATATGCTTGGCCCTTGGCCTAATGTCACACACATCAAATACATTGAAAGGAGTGTACTTATGTACACTTTACATGATTAAAATCAAATATACACATTTTGACATATAAGGCTAAAAGTGCATTTCAGGTCAACCTTCTCAAGAATGGAAATCTTCAAATCCACTGGTCATCCAAGCATATAAGAGTCTCAACTTTAAATCCCTGCACCTGAAATATGCCCCAGTAACTTTGGGGAGAGCAACATAAAGCTACTCATATGAAATGAGCATGCATCGACCTACGTTTTACAATTTTATCACCTTAAGGTGAAACATGTTGAAGGGTTCATGCCACCTAACGTCTCTGTCAAGATGAGACTCAGGGAGCATCCTAAACTACCCTAGATCAATTCTAGCATAAATCACATTATTTATGCAATTCCAACAACATAGTAGCATGCTTACACAAAGCAACAAAATATAGATTCTCAATGTTATCAACTTGAAATCCAAAATACTAGAATAACCAAAGTGGGTCATGCCACCTAACGTCTATGTTCCAAATGAATCTATAGGATCATTCCTAAGTCACATTTGAACAATAAATCATAAATCACAATATCTATGCAATTTAACTAATATAGAAGCATGCTATACAAAGTAACTAGACATAGATTCTCAAAGTTAACAACTTGAAATCTAGAAGTACGAAAATAACTAAATATAGCAACTTAGTGCAATTAGAATTCTAATACCATACATCAAAACATAGATTCTCAAAGTTAACAACTTGAAATCTAAAAGTGTGAAAACAACTAAATATAACAATTTAGTATGGATGTACTTAACAACATCAAATCGCCAATAGCCAAAACCACAAGTCACAATATAAACATGATTGTTAACTTGGAATTGAATGCGAAAACAAATAGTGGAAGACTTGGACATCACGTCTCGGATTTCCACCGAGAACAAAATAGTTATTCCGGGCACTAACCCGCTGGGAAGACCACCCTAGTACGCACTATCAAATAGGGAGAACTCATACCTCCCGTACTAGAGCCAAACTCTAGCCATGTCACATGTATCAACAATGTCCCAAGACTCCAAAATAATCCAAATAAGTTCACAACTTATACATAATTTACATAATGCACGAAAACCACCTTCCATGCACAAGTATGTTGAAACCACACAATCCATGCCTTAAGTTTCAATTCTAAGATGACATACGTAATGTTAACACAAAGTGTACAATTCCTTACACAAGTCAACAATATATTCCATAAAGAAAATATGTCCTTATGAATATAAATATAACAACAATGTTATCCAATGCTCAAAACACAACCAAGTGAATACACGATAAGTCCAAGTCCATGATTTGAATATAGAAACAACTTCTAAAACACAAATAAATCCATAGAGTAACAAGATAGAATTTAATTAAATAAAAATAATTAAATTCTCTAGATTTCAAATCATTTCTAAATGACTTCAATTTAATATATGTTAAAGGACATAGCATAGTCATTACATATATTCATTCAAAATCCCAATTTTGCCAATGGAATTCTTAAATAGATTTTAAGAGTCTAGATTTTCATACTTAACCACATGCTCTAAATTTAAAGTATGTTAAGCAACATGCCAAGACTTAATTTAAAAGCATATCACATGTCAATTTCATGCAATGTACGGCCATGGAATTTAATCTTTCACAAAAGATAAATATTAAATAAAAAGTGCAATCCTTATTCAAATAATTCCAATAAAATATATGTCAACAAACATACTAAAACTAAGCTTTCTAGCATGCCACAATTCAAATCCAAGTTATACATCATCATGAAAATTTAATCTTATACAAAGAATAAAATATTACTAACTTTCTAGATTTGATACAAGGCATACATATAGGTTGTATAATCATGAGAAACACATAATACAACACACAAATAATCCTAAAACATTCCCTACCTCCATTTGAGATAGATGAAATCTCAAATCCCCACCGTAATGAAAGTGCTCCGAATCCGACGAAACTTCGGGGTTTTGTCGGGGACAACACGGTGAACAAGAATCCCTAGAAAGCCCCATCAAAATCACAACTTGACTTCAAACCCAAACTCAAGAAATGACCAAAAATAGATTCTAATAAGGGCAAAAGGTGCGCGTCATCAAGACGAACAACAAACACTAAGGCATTACTATGTTTTGACAAATAAATGAAGCTTAAATGAGAAGAGAGAAGATGGCAGCCTCCCTTGGACTGCCATGGGAGCTTCAGGTCGTGCAAGAGGAGTGAGGAAGATGAAAAATAAAATATCTCACCCCCCTTTTATAGAAAATCTCAAAAAGTGTCTTGAACGGGCCTAGCCGGGTCTGAAAAAGAAAAATTTGAGCAGACGAGCTCAAATGGCAAAATTCTGTGAACAAAAAAGCTTCAAAATGAGAAAATATGAACAATGGAAGAAACGGCATTAAAAATTGAGTCCCGAGCAGAAAGTTATACCCCAAACAAGTTTGGAGGCAATTGGGGCCAAAAACCCTGAAACTGTAAAATAACGACCAGAAGGAAATTCTAAGAATCCATGACTCGACAAAAAGTAAAAATGAATCCTGTACGAGGATCCAGGCTCAAAATAAGGCATTTAGCAATAATTTTCATTAATTGCACAATGGCCCCTATAAAAAGTGAAAACTACGAAACTGTCCCAGAATGAAACTATCTTCCAAAAGATATTTTTTTAGATACCCCTAAAATAAAATATCTTCAAAATATATTTATGAAAAACACCCCAAGAAATGGAAATGTTTCTGAAGAACTGTGCATCCATGCCCCTATGGATACCGGGAGCAACTATAGTACTTTACTGTAAAAACAAAGATACGTATTTCGTGGAAATCACTTAGAATGAAGATACGTGAAGTCAAAAACCAACTCCGAACACAAGAAGTGTGGTTACGCGAGCAAAGTGACAAACGGGAAAAGACGAAATAGGGAAAAGGACGAAATATTGAATAGTGTCGAAAAACGAAAAATGTGGAAATGACTCGGTCCTCAAAGGAAGTTGTCAATTCACAGAAAAGAGTCTCGGAAATCACTCCAGAGCACTCGAGACGACACTAAACGACGAGAAACTGAACTCATAAAGGAAAAGATCAATAGAAAAAAATATCCGTGAAAATTTGAAAAAGGGAAAGGAATGAAAATGACCAGGTCATTACAGTTCTTCTCCGCAAGGAGATAAATGTGGTATATTTACTCACTCAAATCATTTTTCGGGTGAATGAGAAATTAACTCCAAAGTAAGGTGTTTGATGATCCTCAATGGGTTTGCACAATGTGGGAAGTGTTTGTCCCACATCAGAAAAATATTAAAACCTAAGGCACCATGAAGCCTATATAAACCCCCCATTGGGTTCATTCTAAAGTACTCCAATTCAAAATCCTTTTCTCTAATTCTAAATTCTCTCATCTTCTTCTTTTATAAGTGTTTGTGGATACGAACCCTTGTCTTTGAGTTCGAGCCTTAGTCAGTCACTCATAGTCCAAATTTAGTTAGTCACTCCGAGTCCGAGTTCAAGTCAGAGAGTACTACACCGAGCCGATTCTCCTATTCCTTTGGTTTACAGTGCTACTACCGAAGGAAGTAAAAGTTGTTGTATCTTGGGAGATAGATATCACTAAGTCCATTAGTACCATAGTGGGACGAATCTGTTTTATGGATATAGAATCAAATTCTAGCATCGACTTATTTCCTGGTTCTTTTATTTTGTTTTCTTTTATTTTATAAGATATTATATATATAGATTATTATTTTATAATAATAATTATATATATACACACATTATATTTATGCATAATATTTAAATAGTAATACTATAGTGTATGGTATACTTAGACCATATTTTGGATTACACTGTCCACCGCTTTCCCGCCCCCGTTTAACATTTTTACCCCTGCAGGAACCTGCCCCACCTCGTTTAATACCATAATTTATTTATTGTTGAAATAGATTTGCTCTTTTTTTTTTTCCCCTCATCTTTAGTTCTTCACCATTGCAACTTTCCTTCTAATGTTATATAGGGTCCTTAATATATATACTGAAAAATATATATACTAATGAAATAAGGGTACTTAAGTAATTTGTCTATCTAAATGTGGCGGGGCGGGGTAACCTCCCCCTGCCCCTACACCAAAATTGTGACGGCCCAAGTTTTTCAACCCGGTGCGTCAGTGATGACCCATAAGTTGACCCGATAAAGGATCCAAAATGCAAAAGCAAAAGATGAAACCAGAATCCTTTGAGATATAAATCATCTCTAAGATACCAATGTGACTTTCCATGAGGTCAAGGAAGTTAAAGAAAGGCGAATGAGCAAACGAGAGTCAAAACGGCCTAAATCCGTCAATTAAGGTCAAAATGGTCACTTTACAAATAAAAAAAGAGAATTGGCTCTAAACAAGTCAAATAAGGTGAATACATCCTAATCTAATCATTTCACAATATTTTTAGAGATTCTAAGAACTTTGGACAAGAATTCCACAAAATGCCCTTTCCCTGTTTAAGCGAAAACTAACACTACCTCACTAAAACATGAATAACTCCCACTATGATTGGAATCTAAGAATGGCATAGGTACCATTGGAAATCTGACTCAAAATCCTTGAGTTTAGGTTCAAGAATCACCCCATTTAGATTAGAAATGAAGGAGTTATGACCCTTTGAAATTGGAACTTCAGCGTGGAACCATAACAGAGAGGCTGTGTGCAAACAAGCTATTTTAGTCGACCGAAATGGAGTTTCGGATGACCGAACAGGACAAAAACTTTACGGGAAACATACTTTTAAGTGAAGGTTGGTTCGGTCGATCGAAATAGGCCATCGGTCAACCGAAATGGTCCTGAACAGTGCAAAAGCCTACTGGAAATAAGTTTTTGTTGTGCATTGAAGCTTCTAATGGCCATCGGTCGACCGAAATGGAGTTTTGGACGATCGAAACACCTCGAAAAGCTGCTGTAAGACCTGCTATGTGCCAAATGTGTTAAGGTTTAACCCATGCTTCAAATCCCCTCATGAATTAGTTCAAAAATGAAAGTTTAAAACTGATTTTCAATGAGATATGAATATGTGGACATGTCAACAACCTTAAAATGAATAATTGAATATAAAACAATGGTTTATGGCCTCATACATGTTAATTATAAAAATCTAATATGCCAAACCCCAAATTTGGTTAAAATGCATTTTTGAAACAAAAGTTGGTACCAAATGAATATAAGTACTAAAGTAAATATGTTTGGCCCTTGGCCTCATTACATACATGCTTATAATGTCAAAAGTAAATACTTAAGTATCATTACACATCAAGAAAGTTCCATTAGCTTTCTAAATACCATACACCCATGGTATGCAAAAATATGACATCAAAAGTAAAGCATACGAAACACTTGCATGTTAGTATACAAAAATGCTTTAAATTACTCATAAGCTTCTAAGGATGATGATCATCCAAGAATATAGTCTCCTTACCTGTAAAACAATCCAAACCACTACGGTGAGTAATCAAGTTACTCGTATGAAGAAGCATATGCGTATACCCTAAAGTTTCAATATCATTACAAGATCAATATAAACGAATACAAGGAAGCATTCCACTTAACGTCTATGTTCAAGGTGTTCTAAGGGATTATCTTAAGCTAACTTAAATAATTCTAGTAACACAATATCAAAATGGATGTACTTAAAACAAAAATTACAAGTTACAATTTAACATTGATTGTCAACTTGGAATTGAATGCGAAGTCAAAAAGTAGAATCCTTGGACATCTAAGCTCGGAATTCTGCCGAGACCTCAATGGTTATTTCGGGCATTAACCCGCTGGGAAGACCATCCTAGTGTGCACTATCTCAATTGAGGAGAACTCATAACTGCCGCACCAGAGCAAAACTTTAGTCATATCACTTGTAATCATGTCCTAAGAGAATCCAAAATATATCAAGTTCAAAACTTATCTATCATAATTTAAAGCATGTAAACCACCTTCCATGCACAAGTATTTTGAAACCACACAAACCATGTCTTAGGGTTCCAAGTCTAGAATGGCGTGATAAATGATAAGTTCTTAACATGATATTATGCATAATACAATACCACCAACTTATCAATTTAAATCATGCCTCAACAACAAGCTTCATATACTAAATCTTAACATTTTAGCAATAAGCTCCTAAAGTAATCACAATTGTCATCAACAAGATTATAAAATTATCACCACCATAAATATAGTAATTCAAGTCAATAGGAATTGTATGTAACACTAATAATTCTACAAGAGTTCTATATCACTACCACATGTGAAAATATTAGAATTTAGCATACTACTAAATTATATAATCCTTCTATGCATGGTACATACATGTCATACATGCTTAAATCAATAAACCCTAAGTCAAAAAGTGAGGGATTCCTATAATATGTAAGACTATCATATTAAAAGCATGTACACAATATATATTAAACCCCAAAAGATTATAAAACACTTAAAGCATAAACATACTACCACCCCTACCTCAATAGAGAATTGAATCTCTATAATCCAAGCAACAAAGCTTGAAATGGAAAACAAGTTTAGGGTTAATAAAGAGGAAAGTAAGGGAAACTTTTGTCTACCAAGGTTTATAGTCTAAGGTGAATGGAAGGAGGCCAAAATGAAGAAGAAAGCTATTAACCAAGCTTTTCTCCAATACTAGCTAGGTTATTGTTCTTAAAGCACAAGTGAAAATAAAAATGATAAAGTAAAAATGGTGAGTGGATGATCTAGTATTCCTCCACTCATTATGTGCTCTTACACAACCTCTCTCACACACATAATGTAAGACTAAATTGTGAGCATACACTTGTCACAAATCAATAGCTCTTTCCTAAGCTTAATCTTAAGCATACACTTGTCAACCATCTAAGCCAACAAGTGCTCCAATCCTAGGCCAGTAAGTAGGTGAATCTCCACCCTCCAAATGTCAAGAGATGATGCTTCCAAATTACTCCACCCCAATGCCAACAAATGGCTCCATGAGAATGTGACACTTGTCACATTTTTCAAAAATTACTAAAAAAAATATTTTTCAAAATATCTTACAAATTAAATTACAAAATGGTCCCTAAGACGAAAAATAATTATTTTTCATAATTACACTAAAATCCTAAAAATTAAGAATGTTTACAAAAAAGTTAAGCATCCATACTCTTTATGGAAAAAGTAAGCAACTAGCATGCTTTTCTAAAAAAGTAAAAATATCAATATCATGAAAATCAAATATCATGGATGCATGCAAAATCGGAATCAAATCCGAGCACAACAAGTGAGGTTATGTAAGGAAAAATGATAAATGGGTGAGGTTATGTAAGGAAAAATGATAAATGGGAAAAAGATGAAATAGGAAAAAGACAAAATAGGAAAAAGATGAAAAAAGAAAATCACCGAAAAAGGAAAAGGAAAAAAAGGACCGGGTCATTACAAAAACCGCGCGAATTTTTATTGCATCAAACCATCCCCGCCCAAATAAGCTAAACGGTCCCCCAAAATCGCCAAAAACTAGGCGGAGTGGGGCGGGGCAAGTAACCACGGGGGCGGGACAAATTACCTTCCCTATCTACCATACATAATGAATCACTCATGTCCCCACCACTTATATAGTGCACAAGTTAGTTCACCATTATACATAATTAGTGGACACCATAATTGTATATAACACTCTCCCTTGAGATCCACTCCACAACACTAAGGCTTCATTTGGTTAGATGAAATCAACCAAAAAAGAAAAGAAAGAGAAATGTTTTTAATTTTTTTTAGAATTTGGATAGATGGAAAAAGAATCATAATAGAAAGTATAATTTCCCACATTAGACTAGTTTTTCCCAAAACTTTTCTCACACAAAACACGAGAAAATTTCTCGTGAAAATTGCTTTGTTTATTCAAAGTTCCTATTTTATCCAACAACTGAATCATATAAAACAACTAACTTCTTTCTTTTCTAAGTGAATTTCTTTACTACTAAGTTTCAAAGAGGCAAGTTCTCTAACAATTTCTATTTTAGTGGATTTCTAGAAGGCAAGTTCTCTCCAAGCATGTTGTTCTCTTGCAATACTATTTGCAGGATTTTTTTTTTTGTTCCAAATATATACATTGTATCTAATATATATATATATATATATATATATATATATATATACACCTCTATTATATATAGAGAGAATAATATATATTATGCTCTTTTTGTGTTTTCTGGTTGAAAGTCCATGAGCCCAAATTTTTTTAATTTTAATTTTAATTTTTAAGCTTCCTTATTTCTCTTGAATGAATAAACTTCTACGGTTCTACCTAAGAAGTCTTGAAGTATTGTTTTAATTTAAAAAATATAAATAATTGTATTATTAAATTTAATAATTCATTATTTTATTAAAATTTGATAAAAATAGACATCATCAAACACAAATTTATTCATTTTTTTAATATTTGAAATCATAAGGGTAATTTTAGTATACACAATCATTTTCTTTTCATTTTCATGCTATCCAAAGTAACAAACTAATATTTTTATACAATTTTTCTGAATAATAAAAAAATAACTTTTCTTTTCATTCACTTCACTTTTTTTTTTTTGTTTTTTTTCATTTTCTATTTATTTTTTTTTTTCTGACTTATTTCTATCTAACCACCTCGTTAAACTTGTTAGGAAAAATTCAATGGACCTAGCTAAGAAAAAAAAGTACAATATTTTTTTGTATCTAAAAATGATATTACATGAATTAAAACTGATTCATTAAAACATTGTCAAACTGACTCATTAAAACCTTATTAGGAAAATTCAATGGGACAAAATCTGAGCATATGAAAAAATAATACAATATACTTTAATGCTCCCCTCATTGGTATATTTTTTTTTGATAAACTGCTCCTCATAAATATGGTTGTTTCATTTTTTGGTTTCTGATAACTAGCCACTTTATAAGTGCTGGACATGAGTGGTGCATGCTATTTTGGGCTCTGATTTTGGATATTTGGACCCAGCTGATTAATCAGCTGAAATAATTTTTGTAGTAGAAATTTGTGGCAAATTCTCTGCAACAGAAAGAACGAAACTCTTTTCTCTCTCTAAATCTTTGATGCTTCATCTTCATCTCTTGTTATTGATGTATGACCAAATATACAAAATTCGCACGGATTGAATTACAGTCTCCCAACAATTAAACAAATTCGCTCTCCACAAATTAAACAAATCTTAATCCACCGAATCAGTATAATAACCGAATCAGTAGTATAATAACTAATTAAATTTTATCTAAATTATCTAATATTATTTTTATAATTAATATTATTCATTATTTATAAAATTTTAATTTATTAATATTAAATTCATATATTTAAATAATTATTAACTAAAAATTATCATTAATTAATATATTTTTTAATATATATATATATATTGCCACCCCTAACAAAACACACAAACCAAACACGCCATACCCAAATTCATCACCTCACCACAACCTTCGCTGGAAAATTAAACCTTGAACCCTTGCCGTCATCGCATGATAGTCATCGTTTTACCTGAGATCTGAGTGGAGGTTGTGGAGAGATCGGATTACCGAAGCTGCCGGTGAATCCGGATCGGACCTCGGCGTTGGAGATGAGGACAGCGTCGGCGGCTTGGATGGCGGTTCTTCGCCGTAGGGTCGCCTGTGAGTAGGGAGAGAAAAAGAGCGTAGAGTGAGGGAGGGAAAGGACTAGCGCCGTGATTGAGATCGGAGCTGTTGTCGCCGATCAGTTAGAGAGAGAAAGGGTTAGAGCCGTGATTGAAATCAGAGCTGTCGCCCGATCGGTTAGAGAGAGAAAGGAATGGGTGAGAGACAGTAAAAGGAGACCCGCTCGAAAAACCAAAAAACAAAACAGAAGTCCGCATACATATCTGCATATTTAATTTTGCTTACCTTCTCCTTGCTCTTGTTGCTCTCAACTCTTGTATGCTCTGTTGTAGATTTCTAGAAAGAAATTTCCCCTCTCTAGAGAAAAATTCGTGCTATAACGTGTCATAGATATATAAGAAACGATCTAAGATGATTGAAAACTTCTCTGTGAAACGGATATTTTCAGAGAAAGAAAAGCTTTTATTCGCTAGTCAGTTTTTCACTTCTCTCTCTCTCTCTCTATTTATATATATAGAGCCAGCGGCAGAAGCAGAGGGGGCTAGCGCTGCCCATCCAAAATTTTTTAATACCCTCTAAAAATTGTTATTTCGTAAATAAACCACCCTTGGCCCCCAAAAATTTTTTCGAAATTATTTTTTTTACTTTTTAGAAATTGTCAATCTTCTAAATAAACCTTACTTGAGTCCCGAAACTCGTGAAAATTTTTAATTTAACTCCCCAAAAATTTTTAGAACATTTTTTTGTTGGCCTGGATTATATTGAGTTTGGAAATAAGTGCAACTTATATTTTTTTAAAATTCATAGATTAGCTTTTTAGCCAAGTTCATCTCCTAAAGCCTATGTAGCACCGACGTGAGACATGAGACGACACGGATGCATTGGCATGCCAAATTTTAAAAACGTAAAACACGGGTACGGCGTGGACATGACTACATATAAATATAAAGGTAAAGTACAAAGACACCCCCTGAGCCCCCTTGTAAAATTTGTCATCCAAACAAAACCTTAAAACATATGAAAAGTCTTTTTTATCTTTCACTATTTTATTAATTTTAATTATAAAATATTAAAATACTTAAAATGACCAAATTACCCTTTTCATCTCTCTCTCTCTAGGCGAGCCACTGTATGCCCAGGGGCACTTGCCCCCTCTGGCTTGGCCGCGCCTACTATACATATAGAATTTTTTTAAAATTTTATGTGTGTATATATAGAATTTTTATATAATGCCCCTCCTAAAATTAGTAGTTTTTAAAATCATTTCTTATTTTTCTATTTTTTTCTAATTTACTCTTCAAATTCTATAAAAAAAAGTTAAATTTTCCTTGTTAAATTAAATTTTAATTGTTTCCTTTTTAAGTTGTCATTTTTCTTTTTTCTTATTTTCCTTCCCTTCAACTCCTTTAAATATATATATATTTTTTTTCACATTGTGCCCCCCCCTAAACTAAAATCCTGGCTCTGTCCTTGACCACCATCATTGCCACAACCATCATCACTTCGATCATCTACAAAATTCATACCACCAAGACCAGCTCCTCTACCACCATAGACCTAATTTTTTTCCCTCCCACAACCACCTCCATCCCCTATCAACACCCGCCTCTCTATATATATATATGTATTACTAGTTGTTTGGGTTAGGGTCTGAGAAAGGGGAAAGAGAAGAAGAGGGTAAGGATTTTGGGTTTATCAGATGAGTTTTACCTAATAACCCATTTAAACTTATTTGATTCAAGGGTATTTAAGTCAATTGTATTTGTCAATTTTATATCAAAGGGTAATAAAGTCAATTCATCATTGTCATGGTGTCTTTCTCCATTTTATCAAACTTAAGGGGGTGTAATTGTCCAAAAGTAAGACAATTTTCATCTACCTCTCCTTATGCCAAACCTTGGGAGTGTGTACTTTACCCTAAATATAAATTTTTATTTTTATACATCTATTCAATAATAGTATTATAAAACTTTAATTCATTTATACTTTTTATACTAATAGTTGCTTCGAAATGAATTAAAAAATTAAATTATGTTATTATTGTAATAATTTTTATATCATATATACCATTATTTTACTACTTTGTAATAATAGTATTCATATTATTTTCAAGATTACTAAGTATACTTATGTTAGAAATGTCTGGGAAGTGACAACAAAGTTTTCGAAATAATAAAATTAATTTTTATTTATGGGCAGGTGTATGAAGTGTTTAAGGAGTGTCGGTATCTGACACGGGTACGACTCTTTCGTAAAAGTGTCCGTAGTTTTTAGCCTAAAACAAATGTACTTATAATTATTAATTATTACTACACATTTATATTTGTTCATATATACACATTTATAATATTAATTATATACATTTGTAATATCGACTATACTTATAATTATTAATAAACATTTATATTTGTCCATATATACACATTTTAATATTAATTATACATTTATAATATCGGCTATACAATGTTTAGTAAAGATATATGAACTTTCTTTGGAGAATTTTTTTTTTTTTTCGATAAGTGTTCCTCTTACTCAAGCTCTTGCCTTCCTATTCATCTTTGTCTTCATCATCTACTCTTTTATATCTTGAAAAAATAATAATAATAATAATAAAATAAAATAAAATCTAAAGAGCAAATCAAAGAAATATTGAAACAAACAGAAATTAATATACACAATTAAAAATCAAAACAAGACCTGGTCTGATCTTCAATGTCTTTGTAACGACTCGGTCATTTGTCTTCCTTTCCTTTTTCCTGAAATTTTACGAATAAATTTTTTCCGTTTAATTTTCTTTTCTGAGCTCTGTTTCTTGTCTCTTAGTATCATCTCGAGTGCTCGGAAATGGTTTCTGAGACTCTTTTCTGTGGATTGACAACTTCCTTTGAGGACCGAGTTATTTCTGAATTTTCACTTTTCGGATACTATGCGCTATTTCGTTTTTTCCCTATTCTGTTATTTTCCCTATTTCGTCTTGTCTCTGTTTGTCAGTCTTTGGCACAACCTCACTTTTTGTGCTCGGAGTTCATTTTTGACTTCACGTGTCTTCATCTTCAGTGGTTTCCTCGAAATACGTATCTTCACTTTTGTAAGAAAGTGCTCTGGTTGCTCCCGGTGTCCATAGGGGTATGGATGCATAATTCTTCAGAATCTTTTTCATTTTTTGGGGTGTTTTTCGTAAACATCTTTTGAAGATATTTTATTTCAGGGGTATCTAAGAAAATATCTTTTGGGAGATATTTTCATTCTGGGCAGTTTCATAGTTAACCCTTTTTGTAGGGGCCATTGTGCAATTAATGAAAGTTATTGCAAAATACCTTGTCTGGTGTCTGGATCCTCGTGCGGGATTCATTTTCACATTTCGTCGAGTCGTGGACTCTTAGATTTTCTTTTTGGTCATTTTTCTCCAGTTTCAGACTTTATGGACCCGATTGCCGCCGAACTTGTTCGGGGCATATCTCTCTGCTCAGGACTCAGTTTTCGATACCATTTCTTCCGTTGTTCATATTTTCTCATTTTGAATCTTTTCGTTCACGGAGTTTTGCTATTTGAGCGCGTTTGCTCAAATTCTATTTTTCCGGACCCGGCGGGGCCCTTTCGGGGCAGTTTTTGAGACTTACTATAAATAGAAACTCATAAAGTGAAAAATCACTTTTCCTCTCTTCTTCTTCCTCTCTTGGCCAGCAGCCATGGATGCCCATGGAGCTGCCACTTTCTCTCTCCTCCTTTGATCCACTTCTCTTTGATGAAAATCCTTCGGCCTTTACATTTATTGTTCCCCTCGACGTGTTCTATCATTTCCCCTTTCTAGAAATCATTTCTGACCATTTCTTGAGTTTGGGGTTGAGGTCAAGTTGTGATTTTCATGGGGCTTCCTTCGGATTCATGTAGATCGCGTTGTCCCCGGCATAACCCTTTGATTTCGGCGGATTCGGAGCACTTTTTTTTCAGTAGGGATTTGAGGTCTTCATCTCAAATTGAGGTAGGAGGTGTTCTAGGTTATATTCTTGTTATGTAGAATGATATTGATGCTTATACAACTTGTATGCTTGCTTTTGGTTCAAAATCTAGAAATTGATTTTAATGTGATTTAAATTCTACTTAATTGTACCATACTTGTTTTCCAATTTTGACTTGATATATAGCATGGCCATGACTTAGTCCTTATTATATATAAATTTTGAATCATTTGAACAACCTTTGAAATCTAGAGATTTAATTAATTTTAAATTAATTAAATTATACATGATTATATCTTGCTCACTTTGTGAAATTGATGTGATATTTGCAATCACCATGAAATGAACATTCACATATATTATTTTGAGAATTTTTTGACAACTTTGATTTCCAAAGAAATTAATTAATTAGCTTAATTAATTTCTACATAGTGTTCTAATGAATTAGACTTGTATTGTGTTCTTAAATCAAGTTATGACATGTTGTATAACATATATTAAATTGAGATCATTTGGATGAATTTCAAAACTTAGAGATTTTAATTAAAAGGGTTAATTAAAATCAATTCAATGCCTCCTTAGTCTAGATTAAGATTCTAACTTGGTATTCATGTTTTCCTTGACAAGTTCCCTCACGTGTACCACATTGAGCATAATCGGATAAGTTTGAAACTTATATTTAATTATTTTCCATGTATGGAACTTAATTCACATGGTCGTGTCTTGTGTGAAATGAACTTGTAACATGATATCGAAGTTGTCCTTGATATGATCCTTGACATTCCTTGTTCGTAGAATATTTGGACTTGTCTTGAAATCTTGAAAATTTAATCCCTCAAGTAGATTAAATTCCCTTTTATGTCTCCCTCGAGTTAATCATGCCTTGATATCATGCATCTAGACTTCTTGTATATTGGTTTCATTAATGTGCTTAATGAACATGTTCATTTGTCTTGGAATGGTTTATGTATACATGTGTTGCTTAGTATGAAATTGAATCATGTATCTTATACTTGCGGTATACTTGCTTCAATGGATTTCTTGTGCTATATATATCGTGGTTCTAGTCTATATAGATGTACACTTTGTTTTCCTGACATTTTACATGCCATCATAGTTGTGAATCTAGGGTATGACTTGTGTGTTCCAAAATCTTGGTTGTGCATGAAACGTGGTTAATACATTTCTTGTATCTTGATGCTATCTTGACTTGCACAACTTATTGATTTTGGAACTTGAGATATCAATTAAGAATTGACATGGCTAGGACTCGGTTCTAGTACGGGGGAAGGTCCCTCTACATTATAGTGCGCACTAGGGGAAAGGTACCCATGGGTTAGTAGCCCTAAAGTGATCTCAAGAGTACGGTTTTAATCCAGGCGATATCCAAGTTTCCACATTGGTTGATTTCACTCTTTAAATTTCAAGTTGCTATTCCTTAAAGATTTAAACTTGTCGTGTATGTAAAATGCACCAATCTTGTCTCATTGCATAGATTTTATGCTTCATTCGTGATTTAACTGCTTAAATTTCAAGTGTTGTATTCCTTGAAGATTTAAGACTCTTTTCGTATTGTATGGAGTATTTTATTCTTGTTTAGTTGCATAGATATTATGCCTTATTCTTGGTTTCATGTATAACTCTTTTCGTGTTTCATGGAATGTCCCATCCTTATTAATTGCATAGACATTATGTCTTGTTCTTGAATCCGTGTTTAACTTGCATAGATACTATGCCTTGTTCTTGAACCTTTGTATAACTCTTATCGTGTTAATCAAAATGTTCTAATCTTGTTAATTGCATAGATATTGTGCCATGTTCTTGATTTCGTGTATTATCCCTATTGTGTTAATTGGTATATTCCAATCCTTTAAATTGCATTACTTTATGTGATTCATGTATTCTAGTATCTTCTTGTCGTATTATTCCAAATCTTGCTTAATTGTATTAAAAATGCAATTCATGTGAATCTATATTCAAGCATTCTTCTTGTCGTGTTCTTTGGATTATCCCAACCATAATTCGTTCCATATACGTATGTATATCGTGATTCTTGTTGATTAGACTCTAAGATAGCTTAGGATGCTCCCTGAGTCTCACTTTGACATAGACGTTAGGTGACATGAACCCCTTTAACATGTTTCACCTTAAGGTGATAAATTTGTAAAATGCTAAGTCGATACATACTCATCTCCTACGAGGAGCTTTATGTTACTCGCCCCTACGATACTGGGGAATATTTTAGGTACGAAGACTTGGTTCGTGATGCCTAGCATTCCTTGGATATCGTGTAGCTTTTAAGTTTCCATTTCATGCAAATGTTAGCATAAAATGTCATTTTGTAGCCTTACATCTAAAACTTGTATTCTTTGATTCCATGTATGTAATGTGTACTTAAGTACACTCTTTACAATGTATTTGACATGTATGAGATAAGGCTGGAGGCCAATGACTATTATATTGTATTTCATGTAACTTTTAAACTTCATGAAATATTATGAAAATCTTAAAAAATCGCAAGTCATTGGTTCACCATGGTTGCATCGGGTGTGGGAATTCCATTTTCATTCTTTCATAGGGTCTTATTAATCTTGTATGAAGTGTGGCCAAGGGTCAAACGGTCATTTGACTCCATTTTATAATTTTGGATTCCATGTTTTCCATTTCAAGTCCATTTTTGCCTTTTTGCCCGTTGGGGGGTCGGATTTTGCATCGGCTATATTTTTGAGCCATGGACCATTGTAGCGTGTCTAAATAAGTAAGTTACGTTTGCGTGCATGGTCGTTTCAGGGCAAAACCTCATCGTGTGTGATTTGAGCTTCCTACGGACTCATTTTGCACTTTTGTTGCATATTCTGATCTAGGGGTATTCTAGACTTTTCAATTCAGTTTTATTCTCTTCTTTCAACATGGTTGAATAGAAAACATGATTTTAGGGGTGGGTTTCTTTTTTGTGTTTTTCCAGAAAATGTCATCTTGGTACCGGAAATCACTTATGAAGTTCAGCTTTCAGTTTTCAATTTAGTAGCTTTTTTGACCCTCTGGACCAGATTTCTTGGGAGGGCATTTTGGGCATTTCACAGTGAGTATTTTTTCTATTTTTCTCTTGATTCATGTAGAAAACTTGATTTTGAGGGGGGTTTCTTTTTTGTGTGTTTCCAGAAAATGTCATCTAGTCCCTCAAATTTCTATTTTTTCCGAAAAAACCCTTACTGCCAGGTTTTTGCTGAGTTGTAGTACAAGTGTACGGGTCAAGTGTAGGGGTGGTGAATCTCGTAATCGGTTAGATGAGCGTGGGTAGTGAGTTGGTTACTGTTTTAGGGCCTTTGAACTGGTTAGAAAGAATCTCCTAACCGGTTAGATGTTCTTGGGTTGACCATTTTGACCGTTTTGCCCATGTTTCTTCCGTTAGCCATATCTTCTTCATTCGGACTCCGAATCAAGTGATTCTTGAGTCTAAATTCATTAATTTTTCGTTGTCTTTCCAATGGTGTGCTCGGTGGCACCCACTTTTAAGCTGGAAATGACATTTTTGCCCCTAGGTTCATTTTTGTTCGTTTTTTAAACGTTGCTTCCGCATTTATTTCCTTTGGGTTCCGTGACCTCGTTGAGGGTCACATTGGCGTCTTAGAGTCATGTTGTATCACTAGAGACTGTTATTTTATCTTTTGCTTCTGCATTCTGGATCCAGTTCGGGTCATCACAGGACACACTGGGTTGAAAAATCCAGGGTCGTTACAGTCTTAATCTTCATGTGCACATACTTAAATTCATATTCATATCATCTTCTGCACCTTGCCTATATTCTCCTCTTCTCTTCACACCCAATAAAAATGAAAGACTAAAAATTGATATAATTTTTTCATATACTAATACTGAAATTTGATAAACTCAAAATTATAAATCTGAACACAAAATAAAAAAGTGAAGCACAAAATCATAGAGCAGGGGAAAAAAATAAAAAAAATAAAAAACCAAAATGAAAGAGTGACAGTGAGAAACATCACACGTCAGTCCAGTGTAATTCTTGAGAACACCCAATCGTATATGGAACCAACTTGTAATAGCAATAAATATCATACTACTAAAATCAAAAAATAAATTTTCAACACTTGCAAATCACAACAAGACGTGATCAAATGTTAATTTAGAGAATTGGGAGTGTGGGAGAGAAATAAGGGAATCGATTAGAATGAGAGAAGGAAATAGATAATGGAGATACAACATTAGGGATACACAAAGAACCACTAGAATCGTTAGTTGGTTTCGCTCCGGTACCTATATCATCAGTTTCAATTTTTTTAAATCATCAAGTTTCGATCTGATTCATATTCCTTGAGTCCAGAATCATTAATCGTGCAAACATCAGGAAATGTCATTGTATTTTACCTTATCATATATTATTATCACTAATATAGTATATTAATATTAATTTAGTAATATGTCTCACTAGTACCGTACGGAGTATTATCACTAATATTGTATAGTAAATTAGTAATTTATTATTGACAAGGACCGTATCACTAATGCTGCGTTTGGTGTACAGGAATGGAATGGAATGCAAGTGGGAATGGAATGGAATGGCCATTCTCATTCTATTGTTTGGTTGTAAATATGAAATGTGTAGGAATTGAATGATAACAACCATTCTAGTGTTTGGTTGGACTAATTTAAAATTTTGAATGGAATAAATTTCAAATTGAATCCTCCAAAATATCCCTTTTAGTAACAAATAAACTAAATTTACAAACTGACATTCACTAATAATTTTTAAAAAATAAATGGTGGTGGTAGATGGTGGTGACGATGATGGTAGAGGTCGAAAGTGGTTGTGGTGTAGGTGGTGGCGGTAGAGGAAGGAGATCGTGGTGGTGGAAGATGGGGGCAGTGGTAGAAGGCGGTGGCGGTGGCGATGGTAGAAGGCGGTGGTGGTGGAAGGCGGTGGCGGTGGCGGTGGAATGCGGTGGCAGCGGTGATATAAGGCAGTGGCAGTGGTGGCATGGAAGGAAATGGTGATTGAATGCGGTGGCGGTGGTGAAAGGCAATGGTGGCAGTGGTAGTGGTGGTGAAAGGCAGTGGCAGTGGCAGTGGTGAAAGGTGGTGGCGATGGCGATGGTGGTGGCAATAGCGGTGGTGGCGGTGGTGAAAGGTGATAGTGGTGGTGGTGAAAGGTGGTGACGGCGGCGGCGGTGGCTACAATAAAGGAAGACGGTGGCTGTGGTGGAAAGCGGTGGACAATGGTGAAAGTCAGTGGCAATGGTGATGGTGGTGGAAGGCAGTGGTAGTAGTGGTGAAAGGTGGGGTGGTTGTGGTGGAAGGTAGTGGGGGTTTTTGGACTTGGAATATGATATTTTTTAGGAAATTGATTTTTTTTTTATTTTAAAAAAGTACTTGGGAATGGAATGGCCATTCCATAGGTTTAGTTGTGGAATGGACTTTCATTCCAATGGAATGGTCATTCCCACTTTAAATTGTATATCAAACAAATGAATGGTTGGAATAAGCATTCCATTCCATTCCATTACTACACACCAAATGCAGCATAATATTGTAATATATCTCACTATTATAGTATAGTAATTTACTCCTATCAAAGTGACAAACTTTATCTTTCTTGCGTGCTCTAACACAAAGGAAAGGGTCATATGTGCTCCGATAAAGTTCATACTCCATAACTTAATAGCCCTAGCTGTCTAAATTGGAATTTCAACTTCAGTCTTCAAATGTCTCTTTCGGAAAAAAAAAAAAAAAAAATTCACCAAAACTCCTTGACCTTTGCCAATATTCTACTTACACCGCCTCTACATTTCATAATTCAGCTTACACCCCCTTGTTGCCGTCCACTTTACTAATGGCAATATATGATTTTACGGTATTGCTCATGCATTATATATTAATATTTATCTATTTTGTAGATTAAATTAAAAGACTAAAACACCACCATTTCTCCCTCTATATACCACATTACTTACATGTATATATGGCCACCTTTCTCTGTAATCAGTGTACACAGAGACATGTATATAATACCCATCCCATATATGTATATATAGCTACCTTTCTCAGTAATCAATGTACATAAAGACATGTCTATACCCCCCCCCCCCAACACACATATATGTAAATAAGCAAATTGTAACTCACATGTATGGATTCTCGAGAAGAGAGGAGCCGTGGGATTCTCGATTATTCCATTTCCTGATGTTAGCAATGTACAGCGGTCAAATAGGATCATTTTCTTCTCGGGACCTCTTATTTTTCCCTCCGCCTCGGGCTGTCTC
This sequence comes from Cornus florida, assembly GCF_030987335.1. Lineage (NCBI taxonomy): Eukaryota > Viridiplantae > Streptophyta > Magnoliopsida > Cornales > Cornaceae > Cornus > Cornus florida. Next base: position 62,546,774 of record NW_026775572.1, on the reverse strand, counting down.
GCGATACCTTCTACAGCTTGGCCCGCAGCAGTACCTTGACCAACTCCAGGTCCAATAGAAGTATTTTTGTCATTAAAAGATACTTTTGGCTGGTAATTATTCCAAAAAATACTATCAATTCTGCAACAAAACCACTCATGCCCGGTACAAATATAATTCATCGTGATAAGTGGATCTATTTATCTCCGTTCCATAGGTTTGTTTTTTTACTTTACTTCACTCAAATGATGGGTTCGTTGGATTCGCTTTGATACAAGAAGTCTTTTAAAATTAAAATTAGAATTTTTTTTTAGATTTCTTGTTTTGCTAGTTGAATGCCGGGGGCGTTCGTAGTGACTGAGGGGGTCGAAGACCAAGAAGTGAGTTATTTATACCAAGCATTCTTCTTACGGCTAGATCCAATCTCCTGGTCCCTGCGGAAAGGAAAAAGAATTTAACGCTCTTCCTTTCGAAGGGAGGATTAGGGAATTTAACGCTCTTCCTTTCGACGGAGGTCTGCTTCTGTACAGTTGATGACTCTAAAGAATAGAAATCGACAAGGCAAAATCATCGAGGGACGAAGGCTGCCATAGCACCCACACCTCCGTCGTGGTGACAGGTTCGATTGTCATCGACGAGGGCCTATTTGCTCCTGGGACAGTGCGTGGGTTGTCATCTACAAAATGTGCTAGGTCAGAGGCTATTTCAGCTCTGATATACTGATGGCGGTGGAGGAGGTCATCGATGACAACGTCGGTGTCATGTTAATGTCTTTTAGTGGCAAGATGTCAAATTACAGCCGCAACGACATCGCAATTGGCACCTTCACCACCATGGGGAAGGGCATCATTGTATCGTGCTTCGACGGGAAGGCCGGAACCAACTCCGAAATATTGATGGCGATGGAAAAGGCCATCGACGACGACGTCAACATCATGTCGATGTCTTTCAGCGACGGGATGTCAGATTACAGCCGCGACAACGTCGTAATTGGTGTCTTCGCTGCCATGGAGAAGGTTGATGTGTTATAAAACTTGATATTATTTTCAATTAAAAACCACTCGTAATAGCACGAGTCCTTGTAGGATGCGACTACGTAAAGGGTGTCGAACCACGAGGATTGAGAAGTTTATGGCCATTAAATTTGCAAGATTGATTCCAGTTTGATTCGAGAATGGTTGAATGTTGATTGTTAATTAATCTAAGTCGCTTGAAATTAAATATTAGAATTGAAATCAAATGAATAAGTTGAAAATGAAGAGACGCCTAGGGAATTAACTTCATTATCCCAGTTATAAATATGCTTGAGTATATTTGTCTTAGGGAAAACAATATTAAGCATAGCAATGAATCGTGTGGCTTACACTCACAACAAATTCTTCAAGAGGATGAATGCACATACAATTCAAGAACTAAGCATAGTTCATCTTTGGTTGGCACAAATTGTCAACCTATCTAAATTAATCTAATGTGTAGCACGATGTGTCTTTCCTAGGTATGATATATCAAAGTTCTTGCCTTGTATGCCATGTAAACATATGTATAACTGGTCATTTCCATTGTTACTATGAAGATGATCATGGATCAAACGCAATAAAAATCTTTCTAAGACAAGAAGATGGTTTTATCATGAAGATTATAAACTTCCAATACAAGACAAAGATTGCTTGTAATATCAAAGTTATACAACATAGCTATGTTTTAACATCATTTTTTCCCAAAATACAAACAAATCAAAACATATTTACTTGGACATGGCTACATCAACTCCCTCAGAAGCCCTTGGTGGAAGAAGACATCATCTCTAAGTTAGACTCCATGGATGAGCTTCAAGATTCAAGAACTAAGCTTTCTCTCTCTATAATTCAAGATATCCCCAAATGAAGGATAAGCCTTTGTATATATCCAAAATCTGGTCTAAACAGCCAGAATTTCGTGCCCCATAAAGCTGCCATAAGATCCACAAAAAAAGGAAAAAGTGAGCTACACGACTGGTCGTAGCTTGTCAAGGTGAAGGCCATGGCTTTTCTAACGGTGAAAGGGGCAATTATGGAAAAATCAAGCGTCTTGAATACCTAACTGTGAAAGAGGGGCAATTATGCGTTTTATTTACACTCGTTGCCTTTAAAATTGTGGGTTCAATTCATTTCTGTTGTTATATCCAATTATGGTGTCCACTAATAGTAAATAAAATATGATTGTTGCATTATGATTATGATGGGCAAGAACTTTGGCTATAAATAGGTTCCTTCTTGCCATGTAAATGCATCCCTTGAATAAAAGACATAATAGTTATTCTCTCTTTATATTCTAATCTCTCTCTCAGTTTGTGGGTTTGAATTTGTGTTCTAAATTTTCTCTATATTTGCCAAAGCTCTTACCCATCTACCATACATAATGCACCACACATGTCCACTTATATAGTGCACAATTTAGTTCAACACTATACATAATGCACCACTCATGTCCCCCACTTATATACTACACAAGTTAGTTCACCACTATACATAATTAGTGGACACCATACTCCTCCTTTGCAGTTCACTTCACAATACTAAGAATATGTCTCGTTGGAACCTTGCTAGGAAAAATTAAGTGGAATAAAATCTTAGCTAAGAGAAATTAGTAAAATATTCTTGTGTATCGGTATGGTATTGCATGTATTAAAACTAACTTATTAAAACCTTGCCAAGAAAACCACTAAAACAAAACTTGAGCTAAGGAAAAAGAATACAACATTGTAATACCTTTTCAATTTCGTGCTCCCCTCATTGGTATAGTTCTTGTATTACCTCAAAGATTTTTGATCAACTTCTTGTATTACATGGTGGTTTCATTTCTGATAACTGGCGTCAATCTGTGCACTAAATAAGTGGTGGACATGAGTGGTGCATTGTATAGAGGGGTGAACTAACTTGTGCACTATATGCCTATATGGACATGAGTGGTGCATTATTTTTTGTGGGTGATGATTCCTTTGGTGTCTTTTTGCAATTTTGGGCTCTTATTTTGAGTTTTTGGACCAGCTGAAATAATTTTTGTTGTTGAAATCTGTGGCTAATTCTATTTCTTTCTAAATCTTGATGCTTCATCTTGATGTATGACCAAACATACAAAACACACAAACCAAACACTCAACTCTAACGGTCAAAACAAAAAAGGAAAGGAAAAACCACAACCGCCACCTACACCTACCAGAAATCACCCTCACCTTACCAAAACCCAGACCCAAACAAACTCACAAAACCCGATTATCCAATACCCAAATTCATCACCTCACCACAACAGCCTTCACCGGATTATTAAACCTTGAACCCTCTTGCCGTCATCCTATGATAGTCATCGTTTTTGTTGAGATCTGAGTGGAGGTTGTGGAGAGATCGGATTACCGAAGCTGCCATTGTTGATTCGGGCGACGGTGGGCGAATCCGGATCGGACCTTGGCGTTGGAGGTGAGGAAAGCAGCGGCAGCTTGGACGGCGGTTCTGTGCCGTAGGGCCGCCGGTGAGTAGGGAGAGAGAGAGAGCGGAGAGTGAGGGAGGGAAAGGGTTTGGGCCGTGATTGAGATCGGAGCTGTTGTCGCCGATCGGTTAGAGGCAGAAAGGGTTAGAGCCGTGATTGAGATCGGAAAGGAGACAGGCTCCAAAAACAAAAACAAAAACAAACCAAAACAAAAGTTGGCATATATATCTACATATTTAATTTTGCACTCTTACCTTCTTCTTGCCCTTCCTCTTGTTGCTCAGCTCTTGTCTACTCTAGTCTAGATTTCTTCTTTATTCATAAAACGTTATCAGCACGAATCTTGCTAACTGAAAAGAATTTTTTTTTTCTTTTCTTTTTTCCTTCTCCAGAGAAAAGATTTCGTGCTATAACGTATTATAGATATATAAGAAACCATATAAGATGATTGAAAACTTCTATGTGAAACGGATATTAACTAAAGCAATAAACAGAACGAAAAACAGAGTCAGAGAAAGAAAGCTCTTATTCACTTCTCTGTTTTTCACTTCTTTTTTGCAAGCCTACACCATACACTATATATACATATATAGCCAGCGGCGGAAGCAGGGCTAGGGTTGCGCCCCTCCAAATTTTTTTAATACCCTCTAAAAAATTGTTATTTTGTAAATAAACCCCTCTTAATCTTGGCCCCCAAAAAGTTTTTCAAAATTAATTTTTTACTTTTTAGAAATTGTCATCTTCTAAATAAACCCTACTCGAGTCCCAAAACTCGTGAAATTTTTTAATTTACCTCCCCAAAAATTTTTAGAACACTTTTTTGTTGGCCTTGATTATATTGAGTTTGGAAATAAGTGCAACTAATATTATTTAAAATTTCATAGAATAACTTTTTTTTAATAGAATAACTTTTTAGCCAAGTCCATCTCCTAAAACCTATGTAGCACCGACATAGAGGTGGATACGACACAGATACGTTGGCATGTCAAATTCAAAAAAAAGTAAGACACAAGTACGATGTGGACAAGACTACATATAAATATAAATTTTTATTTTTATACATATATTCCGTAATAATATTACTTCTATAAAATTTTAATTTATTTATAATTCCTATATTAAGAATTGTTTCAAAATGAATTAGAAAATGAAATTATGTCATTATTGTAATGATTTTTATATCATATATATTATATCTCACTACTTTGTGAAGATAGTATTTATATTAATTTCAAGATTACTAGGTAAACTTGTGTTAAAAATGTTCGGTGAGTGTCGACGAAGTGTTAGGAAAGTGTCGGCTAAGTATCCGAAATAATAAAATTAATTTTTATTTATGAACACGCATATAAATAGTGTCCAAAAAGTGTCAATGCCTAACACGTGTAGAAGTGTCCGTGCTTCCTAACCTAAAACAAAGGTACTTATAATTATTATAGGGCTACAACTTGGGTGGGCTAACCCAGCCCAACCCAAGCCCAACCTGAAAATTTAAAATTTGGACTTTAAGTTCACAAATCGGATTCATGTTCGGATTGAGTTTTGTCAAAACCCAAACATATTCGGGTTGAGCTCGGGCTCAATCCGAACCCAAAATAAAAATAATAATAAAAAAAATTCATATTTTTTCCTCCTTTCTCTTTCCTCTCTCTTCTTTCTCTTTCTCTCTCTACCGCTGTCCCACATAAACTCATTTTTTTTTTTTTTCTCCTTTCTCTCTCCTCTCTCTTCTTTCTCTTTCTCTTTCTCTCTCTACCGCCGTCCCATGTAAACTGAAAGATCTGGGTTCTGATTTTTTGAAGATCAGGGTTCATATATTTGAGATTTTTTTCTCCTTTCTCTCCTCTCTTCTTTCTCTCTCTTCTTTCTCTTTCTCTCTCTACTGCTGTCCCATGTAAACTGAAACTAAAACTGAAAGATTTGGCTCATGTTTATTTTTTGAAGTTATGGGAAATTGAAAGATCTGGGTTTTGATTTTTTGAATAATCTGAAGTTTAATTTTTGAAGTTCTAAGAAATTGAAAGATCTGGTTTTGACTTTTTGAACAATCTGAAATGATATGCCGATTTGGGTTTTTGAACTTTTGATACTTGCATACAGATGGGTTTTGAAATATATGTGTTTTGAAGTTCTAACTCTCGTAGATTTTGTAGTTTGCACAGAGAGAGAGAGAGAGAGCAAAGATGGAGGCGATTGGGGAGGCTAAAATGATTTGCCCTAAAAATAATATTATATATATATATATATATAATTTGTTTTTTAATACTAAAAATATAATCAGATATATATATATATATTTCAAAAAATAAAAAATTTTAAAAATCTCAACCCATCAACCCGACCCAACTCGTCCGAAAATATTCGAACTGGGTTATGACCATAATCCATATCGGGTACAATTTAGTTTGGCCTAATCCAATCCGGTTCGGGTTAAGGTTAGGTTGGGACGGGACTGGGTTAGGCCAACCCAACTTACAGCCCTAATTATTACTACACATTTATGTTTGTCCATGTATACACATTTATAATATTAATTATACATTTCTATACGATATTTAATAAAGATACACCAACTTTCTTTGAATAATTTTTTTTCCTGATAAATGTTCCTCTCGCTCTAGCTCTTGCCTTCTTATTCATCTTTGTCTTCATCATCTATTCTTCCAGATCTTTAAAATAAATAAATAAAATCTAAAGAGCAAATCAAAGAAATATTGAAACAAACAAAAATTAATATACACAATAGAAAATCAAAACAAGACCTGGTCTGATCTTCAAGGTCTTAATCCTCATACGCACATACTTAAATTCATATTCATATCATCTTCTGCACCTTGCCTATATTCTCCTCCTCTCTTCACACGCAATAAAAATGAAAGACTCAAAATTGATACAATTTTCTCATAAACTAATGCTGAAATTTAATGAACTCAAAATCATAAATCTGAAAACAAAACACAAAATCAAAAAGTGAAGCACAAAATCATAGGGCAAGGGGAAAAAATAAAAAACCAAAATGAAAGATTGAGAGTGAGAAACATCATACGTCAATCAATCTGGTGTGATTCTTGAGAACACCTGAACGTATATGGAACCAACCTGCAATAGCAATAAATATCATACCACGAAAATCAAAAAATAAATTTTCAACACTTGCAAATCACGAGAAGACGTGATCAAATATTGATTTAGAGAAGAGTGTGGGAGAGATATAAGGGAATCGATTAGATTGAGAGGAGGAGATAGATAATGGAGATACAAAATTAGGGGTACACAAAAACCCATAGAATCGTTAGTTGGTTTGCTCCGATGCCTATATCATTAATTTCAATTTTTTTAAACCGTCAAGTTTCCGGAATCATTAACTGTGTAAACTTCAAGAGATGCCACTGTACTTTACCTTATCATATATTATTATCACTAATATAGTATATTAATATTAATTTAGTAATATGTCTCACTAGTATAGTACAGAGTATTATCACTAATATTGTATAGTAAATTAGTAAATTAGTAATTTATTATTGACAAGGACCTTATCACTAATATTGTAATATGTTTCACTAATACACTCCCTCATTCTCAATTTAAATATCGGCATTAGAAATTGCGACACACTTAAATTGGGACAACACTTAAATTGAGCCGTGAGACGAGGGAGTAGTATAGTAATATAGTCCTGTCAAAGTGACGAACTTTATCTCTCTCGCGTGCTCTGACACAAGGGATGGGACTTAATAGCCCCAGCTGTCCCAAATTGAAACTTCAATTTCAATCTTCAATATACTAATGGCAATGCATGATTTTGCAGTATTGCTCATCTCTCTATATAGCCCCCCCCCCCCCCCCCCCCCCCCCCCCCCCACCCCGAACCAGTCCAAAGAATCAAAATGGCCGAGGGACAAAGGCTGCCATAGAACCCACACCTCCATCGTGGCAGCGGGTTTGATCGTCATAGACTGCGCCTTTGCTACCATAGGGAAGGGCATCATTGTCTCATGCTCCAACAGCAAGGCCGAATCCAGCTCTGAAATACTGATGGCGATGGAGAAGGCCATCGACGACAGCTTCAACATCATGTTGATGTCTCTCAGTGGCGGGATGTCAGATTACAGCCGCAACAACGTCAAAATCAGTGCCTTCGCCGCCATGGAGAAGGTGAATGTGGTGTAAAACTTGATATTATTTTCAATTAAAAACCACTTGCAATAGCATGAGTCCTTGTAGAATACAGTTACGTAAAAGTTGTCGAACCACGAGGATTGAGAAGTTTATGGCCATTAAATTTGCAAGATTGATTTCGGTTTGATTCGAGAATGGTTGAATGTTAATTGTTAATTAATCTATATTGCTTTGAATTAAATACAATAATTGAAATCAAATGAGTAAGTTGCAAATGGAGAGATTCATAGGGAATTGACTTTGCACGATGTGTCTTTTCTAAGTATGATATATCAAAATTCTTGCCTTGTATGCCATGTATGTGTATAACTTGTCATTTCCATTGTTACTATAAAGATAATCATGGTTCAAACATAATAAAATTCTTTCTAAAACAAGAAGATGGTTTTATCATGAAAGATTATAAACATCAAATTCCAATACAAGACAAAGATTGCTTGCTATATCAAAGTTATACAACATAGCTATGTTTTTACATTATTTTTTTTCCCAAAATACAAACAAATCAAAACACATTTACTTGGACATGACTACACCAACTCCTTAGGAAGAAGTTTATTAGATAAAAACATTCATTTACTCTAGAAAATAAAATAAAATATTTAATAAAATGAATATTTAGCCATCTCCGTGTGTCCTTCTATTTAGAGATTTGACACGTCCGACGCATGGATACATACCCGTGTCCGACGCATGTATACATACCCGAGTCCATGTAACATAGGTGCACAAGTTAGTTCACCGCTATACATAATTAGTGGACATCATAATTATATATAATACTCCCCCTAAGGAAAAAAAAGTATAATATTCTCGTGTATCTGAAAATGATATTGCATGGGTTAAAACTAGGGCTGCAACTAGGGTGGGCCCAACCCGAAATAACCCGAGCCCAGCGCGAAATTTTGTGAGCTTGGGCAATGTTTTTCTACTTTTGGTTTGGGCCTGGATTATATATTTTGAGCCCGAATTCAATTCGGGGTGGGCTTGGGTTGTTATGGATGAAGCTCGAAACCCAACCCGAGCCCGAAAATATTATATATATTTATAATTATACTTAAATTATAGAGTGTAGTAGTTAAGTTGGTAATGTGCTTGAGATTTATGCTTAAGGTTTCAGTTTCAAATCATGGATGAATCATCAATTGATTAATTTTTTACACACAAATTCTTCTTAGGTCGGCTTAGTGCGGGCTCGGGCTGGACAAATTAAGTATGGGCTGGGCTTAAGATGGGCTTGGGCTGAAGATTTTTTATATGGGCCTAACCCGAGATGAGTGTCAAACTCGCCCAACCCGCTTCAGTTACCGCCTTAGTTAAAACTGCATTATTAAAAGCGAAGAGTATAATATACTAATACCTTTTCAATTTAGTGCTCCCCTTATCTGTTTAGTTGTTGTACTACCTAAAAGACTTTCTGATTAACTTCTTGTATTACCTCAAAGATTTTTGATCAACTGCTCTTCTCATAAATATAGTTATTTCATTTCTGGTAACTAGTATATGCATTGTGCATAGTTCTCTCCACATAAATATAGTTATTTCATTTCTGGTAACTAGTATATGCATTATGCATAGTGGTGAACTAACTTATGCAGTGTATAAGTGGTGGACATAAGTGGTGTATTATCTTTTGTGGCCCATGTGGGTGATGATTCCTTTGGTGTCTTTGCTATTTTGGGATCAGATTTTGGGGTTTTGGACCCAGCCAATTAATGAGCTGATATAATTTTTGTTGTTGGAATCTGTGGCTAATTCTCTCCCACATAAAGAAAGAAACACATATCTCTCTAAATCTTGACATCTCTTGGGCTGGTCGAGTCGGGTTGACGAGTTGAGTTTTAAAATTTATTTATAATTTTTTTTTTCTTGGAAATTTATATATATTATACAGATATGTATATATTATATATATATATATATATATATATATTATTAAAAAACAAAAAAGTTTTAGGGCAAATCATTTCAGCCTTAATCTTGTCTCCAGGTCTCTCTCTCTCACTCTTGCCTCCAGGTCTCTCTCTCTGTGCAACTACAAAATCTACAAGAATCAGAAGCCTCCAATCTCATTCTCAACTCTCTCTCTCTCTCTGCAATTGCAAACTACAAAATCGACAAGAATCAGAAGTTAAAAGCCCATATATTTTAGATTTGTCTGCAAGAATCAAAAGTTCAAAACCCATATATTTTAGATCATTTTAGAATGTTCAAAAAATCAAAACCCATATCTTTCAATTTCCATCGCCCGCTGTTCCAATTCGGGTTCGCCGGTCGCAAGCTTCAGCCACGGTCTCTCAACTCTCAAGCTTCCGTGCCCCCCTCCCCCCCTCTCTACAATTGCTAACTTGTATGTATGGGTTTTGTTTTAATTTTTGAAAGTGACAACAGCGGCGGTGGATCAACGGTGGAGGGACGGCGGCAGAGAGAGAGAGAAGAGAAAGAAGCGAGAGGAGAGACAAAAGAGGAGAAAAAAAATATATATATATATATATTATTTCAGGTTGTGGGTTGGGTTCGGGTTGAACCCAAGTTCAAGCCGAATATGTTTGAGTTTTGACAAAACCTAACCTAACCGAACATGAACCCGATTTGTGAATTGTATGTCCAAATTTCAAATTTTTTGAGTTGAGGTTGGGCTGGGTTAGCCCGCTCAAATTGCAGCCCCACTTGTTATTGATGTATGACCAAACATACAAAACACACAAACCAAACACTTAACTCTAATGGTCAAAACAAAAAAGGAACCACCTACACCTGCCAGAAATCACCCTCACAAAACCCAGATCGAAACAAACCCACAAAACCCGATTATCCAATACCCAAATTCATCACCTCACCACAACAACCTTCGCCGGAAAATTAAACCTTGAATCCTCTTGCCGTCATCGCATGATAGTCATCGTTTTTGTTGAGGTCTGAGTGGAGGTTGTGGAGAGATCAGATTACCGAAGCTACCGTTGATTCGGGCGACGGTGGGCGAATCCGGATCGGACCTCAGCGTTGGAGCTGAGGAAAGCGTCGGCGGCTTGGACGGCGGTTCTTCGCCGTAGGGCCGCCGGTGCGTAGGGAGAGAAAGAGAGCGGAGAGTGAGGGAGGGAAAGGGTTAGGGCCGTGATTGGGATCGGAGCTGTTGTCGCCGATCGGTTAGAGAGAGAAAGGGTTAGATCCGTGATTGAGATCGGAGCGGTAGCTGATCGGTTAGAGAGAGGAGAAAAACAAAACAAAACAAAATTCAGCATATATATCTACATATTTAATTTTGCACTCTTACCTTCTTCATGCTCTTGTTGTTCAGCTCTTACTCTTGTCTAGATTTCTTTTATATTTATAAAATGTTATCAGCACGAATCTTGCTAACTGAAACGAATTTTTTTTTTTTTCCATTCTCCAGAGAAGATTTCGTTAAACCACCTAGATAAGATGATTGAAAACTGAAAGGGGATATTTAACTAAAGCAATAAACAAAAGGATAAACAGAGTCGGAGAAAGAAATCTTTTAGTCACTTCTCTGTTTTGCACTTTCTTTGCTAGCCCACAGCACCTATATATATCGCCAGCGGCGGAACCAGAGCGGGCTAGGGTTGCCCCTCCAAATTTTTTTAATGCCCTCTAAAAAATTGTTATTTTGTAAATAAACCCCTCTTGGCCAAAATTTTTTCAAAATTAATTTTTTTCTTTTTAGAAAGAGCTTTGCTAGCAACAGTTGACATATTCTTGCCCACAATAGACAATTTTAATTGGCCCACGTAAAAATGGACACACGGGGTTATTTTAAGATACATACTTTGAAAAAAGAGTTTTGACTTATTAAACCGCTTATTGCCTTTTTCCCTTCCTTTTAACTAGTCACTACACTCTCCTTTTTTTCTCATCCGATAAAACCAACCTTAGCCTTTTTCCCTTCCTTTTAACTGGTCACTGCATTTTCCTTTTTTTTTTATCATCTGATAAAAACAACCTTGAAGAAGACCATCATCACCAAACTCAGTCCAATAGAATTACAGTAACAATGGATATTATGAATTCCAATAGAATTCCAGTTCTCCTTCATTTAACCGGTCATTGCACTTTCTTTTTTTCCTCATTATCACCAAACTCAATCCAATAGAATTTTATTTTATTTATTTATTTATTTTTTTTCTCATCATCACCAAACTCAGTCCGATAGAATTACAGTAACAAATGATATTATGAATTCCAATAAAATTACAGTAGCACATTAGTGCATTTTTTCCTTCCTTTAACACGTCATTGTACCTTCTGTTTTTTTTCCCCTCATCATCACCAAACTCAGTTCAATAGAATTACAATAACAATCGCCATTAAGAATTCCAATAGAATTACAGTAACAATTGACATTAAGAATTCCAATAGAATTACAGTAGCACATCAAGTAAACCTATTGACAATAAAGTGTAAATTAAACATTCATCAAGTAAAACTTGTCTACATCAATTTCCAAAAGAAAAAAGAAAAAGAAAAAAAGAGCTTTGCTAGTAAATAAAATCCCATCACATCTCAAAATATTACTCCGTACATGAACAAAATAAACATGCCAAAAAAAAAGAGCTTTACAACATCATTATAATTAAATGTAAATAAAATCCCATCACTTCTCAAAATATTACTCCATACATGAACAAAATAAACATGCCTCTTCATGAACTAATCATAGCTATTCCTCAACAAGAACCTACTTCTTCATAAACCTGAAAATTTCAAATTATCAAAAATCAAACATCATTTTTCATCTCTTTCATTAATATACAACAATATTTTTATGCTATGTAAGTAAAGATGCATCTTGTGTATTTCAAAAGGAAACTATAATATTTAATGCATGACAAACCTCCACTTCCAAAGGTTTTCTCTTCCTCAACAAAACCTGCTTTTTTATAAACCTGAAATTTTAAAATTATCAAAAATCAAGCATCATTTTTCATTTCTTTCATTAATATACAACACTATTTTTTATGTTATGCAAGTAAGATGCATCTTGTGTATTTCAAAAGGAAATTATAATATTTAATGCGTGACCAACCTCCATTTCCAAAGGTTTTCTCTTCCTCAACAAAAACCTGTTTTTTCATAAACCTGAAATTTTTAAATTATCAAAAATCAAACATGATTTTTCATCTCTTTCATTAATATACAAGACTATTTTTTATGCTATGTAAGTAAGATGCATCTTTTGTATTTCAAAAGGAAATTATAACATTCAATGCATGACAAACCTCACTTTCGAAGGTGTTCTCTTGGGCACTTTCACAGGCTTTTGAACCTAAAAGTACAAGTACTAATAATTAATAAGTAAGAAATATACCATCAAATGAAATACATATGCAATATAATTAAAACTATAACCTGTTTTGCTTTGCCTTTGCATCTTCTTTACTCATTTTCTCAATCCCATTTTTAATCCTTTTAGGAGCTCCTTTTGTAGTTGACACTTGTGGGTCGAGAACTGCGATGTCAGGTATCACATTATTATCAACATTCTCTTTATCAAGATTATGAGAACTACAATGATCTTTTAAGTCCAAAAGAGAACTATTGACCATTGCACATTTTTTGACAGCTTCCTTTAGTGCATCATATGCAATGTTAAAACTCTCAATGCATGTTGACCCCTCCTCACTCAATTTGGTGGCTTCTTCAAGTAACTCATTAAAACGTTACTTCTTCGAACGAATATCTTTTGGAATGTGTCATGTGGTATTAACACATTTTGCATCTTTAGTCCATCTCTTTAAGATGTATTGAGTTCGGATGTTAAAAACACCAAATGATTGTAGTACCGCCAACACATATCTACAAAGAAACCCATTGTACTCAAACAAACAACATAAACAAAAAATTTCTTCCTTGCTTGCATCCCATTCTACCATGAAGTCTTCATTTTTTTCAAAATCTTGAACTTTTAAACTCTTAATTGTACCATCTTCCAATGTTTTTTTAGGATAACATCCAAATGCTCCTAAAACCTCAGATTAAAATTTCTTGAAGACTTTATGTGTGTAAATTGTTGACATTTGTTTCTCAAAAGGTGAGGGAGACTTAAGAACAGCTTCTTTGTATAATGTATCAAAATTAGCATAAGCCGCCTTTTCTTCTCTATCTTGTAAAGTCACCATATATTGTTCAACAAACTCCTTCAATGAAGTTTTTTTGCTCACATATTTATCAAAAAATGAGTTCATACTTTCAGATCTTTGAGTTGTAGACATTCCAACAAAAAATGTACCTCTCATGTAAATTGGAACCCAATGTTTACGATCCTCAAATAAAGCTTCAAGCCATTCATTCTCCGTAAGTTCAAATTGTTTAACCATATTCCTCCATTTCATCTCAAAGTCTTCTTCAGTCCATACATTACAATTACATCTATTGAATATCCCCATAAAATTTTCATGTTTTCTTATTATATGACCAAGTTTTTCTGGAATCTATCTCAATATATGCCACAAAAAAAACCGGTGTGCATTGGGGAATACCTTTGAAATGGCTGATTTCATAGCCTTGTCTTGGTCAGTTAAAATAGCATTTGGAGATTTTCCACCCATTGCTCTAATAAAAGTTTTCATTAGCCAAATAAATGTAGACGTAGTCTCATCAGCAAGTAATGCACATCCAAGAAGTGTGGATTGGAAGTGATTATTCACACCAACAAATGGAGCGAATGGCATTTTGTATTTGTTTGTGATATATGTAGTATCAAACGAAACAACATCTCCAAAAATCTTGTAATCTTCTCGTCCTTTTGCATTAACCCAAAAAACGTTTCTTAAACATTGTTCTTCATCCAAATCCAATGCATAAAAAAAATTAACATTTTTTTCTTGCATATGCATGAAATGTTCCAACATCGCTTGAACATCCCCTGATGCTAAATCCAAACGTCTTTGCTTATCAAAATGGTTCCGAATGTCTTTTTCTAAAAATCTAATGTTCTCATATCCACCATTTTGTTTGGCCATTACAGCAAAAATCTTACTTGTCTTCACCCCAACTGCATGTAAAGTATCCATGCTGTGCTTGATGGAAGGAGATATGTTTCTATGACACGGCAAATAATGTGTATGACTAGGAAAAAGTTGATGATTATGTTCTTTGATGAACTGATGAATAAACAATTTTCCATCTTTTCTTCTTTTTACATGTAAAATTACCTTACAATCAATCTTCAAACAAGATCATTGATTAAGTGCAGCTGACTCTCGTTTAAACCCATACCTTGAGCAAACAAATTTTACATCAATGAATTATCCATTTGCCCCTTTTCCCATTGACCGCCGACTAGCTTTTATCAAGGCACCAAACCCGACATTCTTTGCGTACTCTTGGTAAAATGAATATGCTTCTTCGTGTGAATTAAATTCCATACCATTATAAGGTGCCAATTCTTTTTCCCTTCTGTCATGTTTTTTTACCATGTATCATATTTTCAGTTGCACTTAAAACATTCTCATTAATACATTCTTCATAGGCTATATTCAAATCAATATTTGGATCCATGATTACCTAATATAACAGAAAAAGAACCCTTCAAATTATGTAATTACGTTAGTTTTAGCCCTTTTTTATTTTTTATTTTTTTTTAACTACAAAAACAACATGAAATTTACGTTTGAAAAAAACTAATGAGTACAGAACAAAAAAAAATAAAATAAAACATACCTCTGAACAAATTCATGGGAAGCCGATGGAAAGACTGAGACGTCCACAAATGAAGATTAACTAAACCAGAGACTTTCAGTATGCCTCGGAATTTGCTGAATCAGATCGGATGAGTGGCTGAGTCGACTCAGTGAGCCGGCATGGCACGAGTGGTGGTTCATTGGATTGAGCGGCAAAAAATGGATGATTGAACGGATTTGCTTTCAGTAGTGGACTGAGTTTGGTAATGATCGTTTTCTTCAAGGTTGTTTTTATCAGATGAGAAAAAAAAAGGAAAGTGCAGTGACCGGTTAAAGAGAAGGGAAAAAGGCAATAAGCGGTTCAATAAGTCAAAACTCTTTTTCCAAAGTGTGTGTCTTAAAACAAGATAATTAAAGAATAAAAAATAAAAAATAACCCCATGTGCCCATTCTTACGTGGGCCAATTAAAATTGTCGACTGTTGGCAACAGTCGAATATGTCGACTGTTGCTAGCAAAGCTCTTTTAGAAATTGTCATCTTCTAAATGAACCCTACTTGAGTCCCAAAACTTATGAAATTTTTTAATTTATCTTCCCCAAAAATTTTTAGAACATTTTTTTGTTGGCCTTAATTAAATTTAGTTTGGAAATAAGTGCAACTTATATTTTTAGGCAAATTACATATAATAGCCACAAGGTTTTCATTTCATTTCGTGCACCTAGATAGAAGTATGCGCAAATTAACAACAAAGTGACTTTTGGAGATGAATGTAAATTTACCTATATGTCCTTAATGCACATAACCATTATTTATAAAAATAAAAAAAATCTAGAAGGGAGTTGGTGAGTGTAACTTATTGTTTTACCCCTCCTTATATATTCCCCTCATTGACTAGTTGACTTTTGGAGATGAATGTAAATTTACCTATATGTCCTTAATGCACATAACCATTATTTATAAAAAAAAAAAAATCTGGAAGGGAGTTGGTGAGTGTAACTTATTGTTTTGCCCTCCTTGTATATTCCCCTCATTATTTTTGATTTATTTGTCATTTTAGGATTTCAATAAATCATATTTACCCTATTTTTTTACCAATCGTGTTTATTTTTCATATATCGATTGATCATTTTAGAGTTTACATCTAATATTTGAAGGGGGTTTATATCTTGAATGTTTTGTTTACTGTTTATAAATCTTTGTTTCATTTTTTATTTTTATTTTATATATATATATTTTGGGTACCAATTGTCATCATACTTGTAGTTTGTTTGTTTTTTTTTTTTTTTTTTTATTTTATTTTATTTTTAATCACTGTTTTATGGAGATAATTTTGGGGTTTTTTTATAAAAAAAAAAATTGTGTTTTCTATTTGTCATGATTGTAAATATATAATTTTTGTTTTTTTGTTTAGATCCGAGTTGGGTTACTATAATATTTTTGTAGGGTTTTATTATTATTATTATTACAATTGAAATGTAATATCTGAATGTTAAACTTGTGTTCTGACATGTTATATAGGGTTTTGCTAATGATTTTTTTTTTTTTTTTTTAATAATGCACATGTGAAAAATTCAATATAAAAGGGTACTTCAAAAAATAATTATAATATGGTGAGAGAGCCCTAACTGCTACTAAAAGATATAATAATAAACTTTAAAAGCAGAAGGGTACTTTTGTCCTTTTGGAATGATGTGATTTTAATTCAACTAATGGGCAATTTGGTCTTCTCACAATAGTAAGGTTATTTTTGTCCAAAAATATAGTTACTTGATTTGATGCCTCAGTCAAGAATAGTAATAATGTGTTAGGTCAATGAAACCACAAGGGTGGTTGACTAATATATCGTGCATATTTCTATCTAGATGCAGGAAATGAAAACCATGAGGGTGCTATCTGTAATTTTCCCTATATTTTTTAAAATTTCATAGAATAACTCTTTGGCCAAGTCCATCTCCTAAAATCTATGTAGCACCGATGCGAGATACAAGACGCAAGACATGAAATGACACGGATAGGTTGACACGCCAAATTTTTAAAAAGTAAGACACGGATACGGCGTCGACATGACTACATATAAATATAAATATTTATTTTTATACATTTATTCAGTAATAGTATTATAAAACTTTAATTCATTTATAATTTCTATACTAAGAGTTGCTCTGAAATGAATTTGAAAATGAAATTATATCATTAGTGTAATGATTTTTATATTATATATACCATTATTTTACTACTTTGTGATAATAGTATTTATATTATTTTCAAGATTATTAGGTAGACTTGAGTTAGAAATGTCCGAGAAGTGTCGACAAAGTGTCCAAAATAATAAAATTAATTTGTATTTATGGACACGTATATGAAGTGTCGGACACGTATCCAAGGAGTGTTGGTTGTACTTTCTAGCCTAAAACAAAGATACTTATTGATAAGTGCTGAAATGTTGCACATTTTAGTCGGGTATTTTAGACCTTGTATCTATCTTTAATTCCCCGTTTTAGTTCTAATTTTTGTTTTTGTCAATTTCAAGTCAATAAGGTTCAAACGGGCTAATTTTTGTTCATTAAAGCCTTTTTGGAGTCAAGCCAAGATAGTTGAAAAAAGTTCAGAAAACTGCAAAAAGAGGCCGCAGCCCATTGTTCGTAAAAGTTACGATCGATTGCAACTTGGCCACGATAGATCACAAGGCCATGTCATCGGATAGCAATGCCACATCAACAGGATCATTCACAACTTCAATGATCGATCATAATTGCCCACGATCGTTCATAATGCCTTGTTAGCAACTAAGTCAGCAGATAAGTTTAGAAGTGGATAAGGTCAAAGACAGCCCATCACGATCGATCGCAGAAATTTTCGATCGATCGCACTTGAATCATGATCGATCATGATTAAACCTGACAGCTGTTTTATTCCCGGTTTTGCTTGGATCTCACCTACCAACACATGGCTACGGGATTGCATCAATTTGGGGCTTATTTCTGACCTGTTTTGGGCTCTAAAGGTCTTGTATAAAAGGGGAATTGAACCACTTTGTAAAAGGTTAGCTAATATTTCATTAGATAGATATTTTATTACATAGTTTTCTTTCTCTAGAATTAGGGTTTTAGGGAAAAGAGGCAAGAACAACTCTAGATCTCTAGGGTTTCAAACAAAAAGATCAAAAGGAAGAAGATGAAACCATGTTTGGGGATTGCCCTTGAGGATTCCATGACCACATCCACCTACTCTACAAGAGACTAGACTTCTCGTTAGGGTTTCGATGAGCCCTAAGCTTGTAATCTAAACCCTTGTCTGTATCTTTTTGGGGAATTTATTGTTATAATGGATGCTATAGCCTTGTGTATATACAAATCTTGGTTTTTCCTATAATTTATATGGTTGAATTCTTCCTATTAATTCTCTAGATTGGTTGTATTTCTATGTGTGATTAATTGAGGATTATATCTCTACACTATATACCTTTGTTATTTGGATTTAGTGATGGCTATGCATGGTTCTTATTGGATACACTTGTTGATTAATTTGATGGATTATGTTTATGCTTGATGGATTGTACTACACTTTTAGTTAATTGCTTTAATTTCATTATCTTAGCTTAATTGTAGTTTAATTGCATTTCAATTCTAGTTAGGTAGACAATCCATATTTGAATTTGATAATCCATGTTTATTGTTGCAAGTTGTACGATTCTCTAGATTGATGTGTGCTTGTAGCCACATTGTGTTTACAACATGATTTTCCCTAATTAGATGAAGACTTGTGGTTTAGTGAATGAGCTTAATGGTGATTCCTATGCCTTAAGACTCCTCTCCTATTTTCTAAACTCTACTCTCTTTACCTGTAATTTCCTTTGCATTGCTTGATTTTAATTGAACATTAGAGCAACAAACCAAACCAAACCTTTTTTCAATCTCTTAACCTACTAAGACAAGTTTAATTTTAAGTACCTGCTAATCCCTATGGATGATCCCTTCTTACTATACTTCATTGTATTAGTGTTAAATG
Organism: Cornus florida; assembly: GCF_030987335.1. NCBI lineage: Eukaryota > Viridiplantae > Streptophyta > Magnoliopsida > Cornales > Cornaceae > Cornus > Cornus florida. The sequence goes on along the minus strand of NW_026775572.1, from coordinate 62,527,502 downwards.
GTTTTTTTATAAATATTAAACCTTGATGCACACTTAGCACATTTTCTAGAATTTCAAAAGTACACATTTTTGTGGTACACAACAAGAGAACATCACTTATAATTATTATTACACATTTATATTTGTCCATATATACTCATTTATAATATTAATTATACATTTATAATATCGACTATACGATGTTTAGTAAAGATACACGAACTTTCTTTGGAGAATTTTTATTTTTATTTATTTTTCTAAGTATTCTGCTTGCTCTAGCCTTCTTATTCATTTTGTCTTCATCATTAACTCTTCCATATCTTGAAAAAATATAATAATAATAAATTAAAAAAATCTAAAGAGCAAATCAAAGAAATATTGAAACAAACAGAAATTAATATACATAATTGAAAATCAAAAGAAGACCTGGTCTGATCTTCATGGTCTTAATCCTCATACGCACATACTTAAATTCATATTCATATCATCTTTTGCACCTTGCCTATATTCTCCTTTGCTCTTCACACACGATAAAAATGAAAGACTGAAAATTGATATAATTTTTTCATAAACTAATACTGAAATTTGATAAACTCAAAATCATAAATCTGAAAACAAAAAACAAAATAAAAAAGTGAAGCACAAAATCATAGGGCATAGGAAAAAAATTAAAAACCAAAATGAAAAAGTGAGTGAGAAACACCATACGTCAGTCCGGTGTGATTCTTGAGAACACCCGATCATATATGGAGCCAACCTGTAACAACAATAAATATTATAACACTAAAATCAAAAAATAAATTTTCAACACTTGCAAATCACAACAAGATATGATCAAATATTAGTTTAGAGAATCGAGAGTGTGGGAGAGATATAAGGGAATTGATTAAAATGAGTGAGGATACCAAAAATAAGCTGGGCCGAGTGTGACCCAATCCATTGAAGATAGGATTCGAAAAAAACTATTGGACTAATCAGATGATAGGCCAGCAGGCCCAATGTTCATTAATATCATCTTCAGGCCAAATCTCAGGGGAGTAATAAACAAATCTGCATTTAAAGAATGACCCAAAAGCCTAAGGGACCGCCCAGTTTGGAAGATGAAAGAGGAAGGTTCTAGAATATTTGTAAACCTCTATAAATAGGAGTAAAAGAGAGGGAAAATGAGGTTGGAATGTTTTGAAGTGTAGAAATATCTTTCTAGAAATAAAGAGTGATTTTCTGTTACTTCAACTAGCGCCATCTGTGGGCATAAGAGAGAGAGAGAGAGAGAGAGAGAGAGAGAGTTGATTGATTTTCATGTACAGAATGTGTGAATTGATTGATTTTTGATCATTCTTAGGAAAAGAAAACGAGATCTGATCAAATCTAGAGGAACGAATGAATAATCGGATTGATTTTCAGTGACGACTGACAGATTTGATAAAATAAAAGTCAAATTTGATCGGAAGAGAGTTAGATCTGATCGGAGGAAAGTCAGATCTGATTGGAAGAAAGCTAGATCTGATTGGTGAGAAGACAGATTTGATTGGTGGAAAGTAAGATCCAATCGCGCCGAAACTAGATCTGATCAGTTGGAAGTAAGGAAAGTTAGGTTCAGTTGATTTTGAACATTGAATGACTTAGCTTCGCTCAGGAACTATGATCAGAGGGGAAAGCTCTCACCAGTAGGAGAATGAGTAGCATTCGAAGATAGATGAACTAATGAACGTGATTGAAATCTTTAGGCGAGAGAATGCGGAGTTGAGAGTTGGAATGGAGCGGAGAGATATTCTGCCGATTCCGTGACCATCGCCATAGGTAGACGAGAGGGCGATGTCGCTAAATGTCGATCGTCGGATGGATCAAGAAGGATCTGTTCACTTAGATCCACATCGTAAGGGATTCAAGCTAGAGATTCTATCGCTGAATGTCCACTACCAGGCAGATGAGAAGGATCTATTCATTTAGATCTACATCTTAAAAGGTTCAGGCGGGAGATGGAGATCGATCACAACGAAGCCTATCTGTCATGGTAGAAGGAACCAACTATGGACAGATCATTTAACGCAATGCACCAGTCACCGATGATCACACTTGAGTAGAGAAATGCAGCCAAAATGCAGGTTAAACAGAAAGTACTTTCAAAAGACAATGAAACCCTCTGTTCATCGGCTCGGACAACCGATTCACCATTCACAGATGAGATCCTGAACGCTCCAAAGCCAATGAAGTTTTCAATGCCAATTTTCACTCTATTTAATGGAACGAAAGACCCGGTCGAACATATCTATCACATCCAATTGAAAATGGCCTTGGATACTGAGGATAATGCACTGATGTGCAAGTGTTTCCTTACAAGCCTTACTAGACCTGCACTCAATAGGTTCAAGCATTTACCAAGAGGATCAGTGGTGAGCTTCAGGGATCTTTGTGATAAGTTTGTAAGTCAATACTTGACAACAATTGACCAGCCAGGGATATATCGTGCTTGTTCACCATAAAGCAACAAGATGGAGAACGCCTCCAAGCCTTCCTTACTCGTTTTAATCTTGATAAAAGCATGGTGATTGAATGTAATCCTTCCACAGTAGTGCAGGCGTTTAAACTTGCTATGATCCGAGGAATTCTGTTCCATATGAACCTGGTGGTTAATACATTAAAAACTATGGACGAGCTAAATGAAAGGTCCAAAGGTTTTGTATGTTTAGAGGAGGAGGAAGCGGCTAACTTAAGGAAAGCAACATTGGTAGTAGTAGGAGAAAGATCTAAGGTGAAGATGAATCAGAGGCAATTTGCACCACCGTAACAAAGAGAACCGTTCCTTTGGAAAGCAGGGAAAAGGCCATGGGAGGAAGAGCTATCAACTTCACTCAAGATCACTCTAGCAAAGCTATACCAAGAGAATAAAAATATGTTCCGTCCACCTCAACCGATCAGATAACCACTTGAACAGAGAGACTAGTCCAAACACTGTGTATTTTATAGTGATTTCGGACACTTAATAAATGATTATAGGAACCTGAGGAGGCAGGTTGAGATGCTAATAGCGAGAGGAGAGTTCTCCAACTATGTCCAGGGTCAGGCAAAGGAACAAAATCATCCTGCCGAACAAATGAAAAGGAATCAAAAGCCAAACTACCACGATGCCCAACCAGTCCAGATTATAAATGCAATCCATAGTAGACCCGACGCAACGGATGAGTTTGAGGAATTACACCGAACGCATCTTCGATAAGCCTATATGATGAAAAGGGTGGGTAATGTCAACACAGTGCACCAGGAAAGAAGTTCGGCTCAAATAAGATTTGATAGCACTGATCTCCTATGAATTCAAACTTCACACGAGGATTCGTTGGTGATAAGTTTGTTGGTGATAGACTGCTTGATTCGAAGAGTTCTTATTGACCCGGGTAGCAGTGTGAACATCATGACAAAAGTGGCATTTGAGCAGTTGAAGATAGACTCAAAAAAGCTCTTGGGGTTTGATGGAAAACGAGTGGAACCTATTGGAGTGGTTGAGTTACCAGTTTTTGTAGCAAAATGGGACTTGATAAAGAGCTTTGTTGTCATGGACATCTACCCATCCTACAACCTCTTGATGGTAAGGGGGTGGATTCATCGAGTTCAAGGGGTATCCACCTTGCACCAAGTTATGAGGTGCTTGAGTCCAGACAGAAGCAAGGTTATTGATATTCATAGCGATCAGGTCGCAGCTAAGGAATGTTATTCAGTGACTCTTAAGGCTAGTGAGAAGGGTAAGTCACTCACTCATCCTAAGAGTCCAAGATAGCAATTACAGGAGCCTTTATCCGAAAGATTTGGGGAAAAGGCAGAGCCATTGACCTTTACTGAAGAACCGCTCGAGGATATGTAGATTGATCCTCTAAGGTTAGAGAGAACGATGAAAATAGGATCCAAGCTTACCATGAAAGAAAAGCAATTATTGGTTGAGTTTTTAACCAAGAACGCAGATGTGTTTGCTCGAAGTCATTTAGATATGCCAGGAGTCTGTCCTTCTTTATCTTGTCACTCCCTTAACGTAATTCTAATGTCAGACATGTAAGACAAAAACAAAGGAGGTTTGCTCCAGAATGCAATCAAATGTGGTGGTTGTTAAGAATGCTGGAGATAGGATTCATCAAGGAGGTTCAGTACCAGTCTTGGCTTTCAAATGTGGTGGTTGTTCAGAAGAAGAATGGGAAATGGATAGTCTGTATTGATTTCACCAATTTAAAAAAAACCTGTCCGAAGGATAGTTTCCCTTTGCCAAAAATTTATCAAATTGTGGATGTAACCACTAGGTATGAGCTATTGACTTTTTTGGACCTTTACTCGGGTTACAACCAGATCCTGATGGATCTGAACGATGAAGAAAAAACATCTTTTGTGACTGAGCAAGGGACCTATTGCTATAAGGTCATGCCGTTCGAATTGAAGAATGCAGTGGCTACTTACCAAAGGTTAGTAAACAAGATTTTCAAAGGCCAAATGGGTAAAACTGTGGAGGCTTATATTGATGACATGGTGGCGAAAAGTAAAAAGAAGGATGAGCACTTGCTGCACTTGCAAGATGTGTTTGAAGTGTTGCGAAAGCACGGAATGAGACTTGACCCAACCAAATACTCATTCGGAGTGGGCTCTAGACAGTTCTTGGGTCATATAGTCAACAACTGAGGGATTGAAGTTAGCCCAGCACATGTCGAGACCCTGATAAAGAATTAATAACCAAAGACCATAAAAGAAGTTTAAGCCCTCACCGGACGAATAGCTGCACTGTGCCAGTTCATCTTAAAGTTGTCAGATCATTGTAAACCCTTCTTTAATATGATTAGAGGCCACGGAAAACAAGCCTGGGGGGATGATCAGTGAAGATTTTTTAATCAGATTAAAGGAGTATATGTAGAGCCCACCAATTCTGTCTGCCCCAAAGCTGGACGAGTAGCTCTTTTTGTACCATAGAGTATTTAACATAGCAACAAGTGCTGTTCTGATTTAAGATGAAGAAGGAAAATAGTATCCTATATTCTATACAAGTAAAATAGTGACTGATTTAGAAAGAAGGTACTCAAAGGCTAACGAATGATCCTGGCGCTGGTAAACGCCAAGAGGAAGCTCCGATAATATTTTGAGTCTCATCTCATTGTGGTTCTTACTACCTTTCCTATAAGGGTTATCTTGCATATGCCAAACCTATTACGAAGGGTTACCAAGTGGGTAATTGAGTTGAACTTGTTTGATTTTACCTATAAACCCCGTACAGCCATCAAGGGCCAGGCAGTAGCTGATTTTCTACTAGAATGTGATACGGATGATGTGGAGGAAGTCCTCGATGACCAACCATGGAGGCTCTTTGTTGATTGATTATTCAATTAGATAGGGGCTGGCATAGGAATCAAATTACAAACCCCTAAAGGCACAACCCTCTATCAGGCAATCAGGCTAGAGTTTAGAGCAACTAATAATGAGGTAAAGTATGAGGCACTATTAGCAGGGCTGTGACTTACGAAGGAATTGAAGGTCAAGAGCTTGAATGCTTTCAGTGATTCATAGTTGGTTATAAGGATAAGTAACTAGGGAATATAACACTAAAGACAGCATAATGGAGGCCTACCATTTTGTTGTTGTGCAGGAAGTGAAATGTTTTGATCAGATTAAGTTCACCTAGTTACCTAGAGAAGAGAATGAAGATGTAGATCACCAAGCTTGCAGTGCATCAAGCTCTAGAGAGTCACTGGCAAGAGTGATCCTTGTTGATGTCCTGTATCAACCTTCTATCTTTGAGGAACCGCTCGACTCAGGCCATTTCCAAGTGAATGTCATACCTTATGAACCAAGCTGGGTTGATCCAATCATGTCTTTTATACGGAATGACGAGCTACCCGAACAGAAGGACGAGGCAAGAAAGATCAGATCAAATGTCGCGAAGTATGCGATTGTTCATAACCAGTTATACCGAAGATTTTTCTTAAGCCCTTACTTAAAGTGTATTGCCCCCTTGGAAGGAAGGCAGATCCTACGAGCCATTCACGAGAGAGTGTGTGGTAACTATTCGGAAGGAAGATCCCTGACGCATAAGGCAATGACACAGGGATATTTTTGGCCACATATGTCATGGGATACTGAAGAATTTTCTAGGAGATGTGATAAGTGCCAAAGGTATAGACCATTAATCCACCAACCACCAGAGGACTTGCACGTAATGGCCAACCATTGCCTTTCGTACAATGGGGGATGGATGTGGTTGGCCCTTTGCCAGAGGTAAGATCGCAAAACCGATATGTTCTACTCGCAACTGACTACTTCATTAATTGGGTGGAAGCAGAGCCGTACCCGAGTATAACTCAAACTCAAGTAAGATGCTTCATCTAGAGCAACATCATTTGTCGCTTTGGAGTGCCAAGGTCGATCGTTATGGATAATAGTACTAATCTGGACAATAATTAAGTGAGGAGCCTATTGGAAGAACATGGGATCAATCATAAGTTGGCAGGAGTTAGTTATCCAAAAGGTAACGGGCAAGCTGAAATTACGAACAGAACAATCTTTGCCTGCATTAAGAAAAAGCTCAAAGATAAGAGGAGAAAGTGGACGGATGAACTCCTGAACATCCTGTGGGTCTATTGAGCAACCTCCAGATGACCGATTGGTGAAAGCCCATTTGCTATGGCGTACGGTACTGAAGCAATAATACCAGTGGAGCACATGGTTCCAACTGTTTGAAGCCTAGCGTGGAACCAAGAGCAAAATGACAAGATATTAGAATTCTACTTTGATCTGTTAGAGGAAAAAGAGACACAACAGCAGTAAGGCTCACCTCTTACCAGCAGACACTTATTAACAGTCACAATAAAAAGGTGAAACATAGAGATTTTACAATTGGTGAATTGGTTCTAAAAAGAAAAATGGATATTTTTAAGAAGATGATGCCACACTGGGAAGGACCGTATAGAATTGCAGAAGTTATAGGAAAGGGGGCATACATTCTGGAAACACTAGCCAGAAGACTGGTCAATAAACCATGGAACACAAAGTTCCTAAAGAGGTACTATCAGTAGAAAAAGATTGCTAGTTAAATTCCAGTTCCAGTTTCAGTTTTTATTACAAGTATATTTTTTCATGTAAATACCAGTAGTCAAGCAAAATCTGTAAAATGAGTTTCTTTTGTTAAAGAATTTTTGAGCAAAAACTTAATCAAGTAAGTGGCAAATGGCACTAAGAGCCTAACGCTAAACACTTACACAAATAAAAGTCAGTGGCAAGTGGCATTCTAGTCGAGTGCCAAGTACTTAACCAAGTAAGTGGCAAGTGACACTAAGAGCCAAATGCCAAACACTTGCACAAATAAAAGTCAGTGGCAAGTGGTATTCTAGTCGAGCACCAAGAACTTAACCAAATAAGTGGCAAATGGCACTAAGAGCCGAACGATAAACACTTGCACAAATAAAAGTCAATGGCAAGTGTCATTCTAGCCAAGCGCCAAACACTTAATTAAGTAAGTGGCAAGTGGCACTAAGAGCCAAACGCTAAACACTTGCGTAAATAAAAGTTAGTGGCAAGTGGAATTCTAGCCGAGCGCCAAGAACTTATCTAAGTAAGTGGAAAATGATACTAAAAGCCGAACGCCAAACACTTGTATAAATAAAAGTCAGTGGCAAGTGGCATTCTAGCCAAGCGCCAAACACTTAACCAAGTAAGTGGCAAGTGACACTAAGAGCTGAACGCCAAACACTTGCATAAATAAAAGTCAGTGGCAAGTGGCATTCTAGCTGAGCGCCAAGCACTTAACCAAGTAAGTGGCAAATGGCACTAAGAGCGGAACGCTAAACACTTGCACAAATAAAACTCAGTGGAAAGTGACATTCTAGCTGAGCGCCAAACACTTAACCAAGTAAGTGGCAAATGGTAGTAAGAGCCGAACGACAAACACTTGCACAAATAAAAGTCAATAGCAAGTGGCATTCTAGCCAAGCACCTAGTCAAGTAAGTGGCTACTGGCACTATAAGCTGAATGCTAGAAAACTTGTGCAAATATAGTCAATAAACAGATACAAACTGAACAACAAACACTTGTAGAATTTGTAAAAAGATAATTTCATTTCATTCAAAAAGCATAAGGCAGCTTTAGTTTTACAAAGTCATATTCGAAATGAAATGAAACAAAAACAAAATGAAGGACTAAAAGACCCTACTATGTCCTTTCATCTCCTCTGGTTGACTCAGCATCATCCTGGACATCATTCACTATGTCATCACCTCTGGATGGAGAATCAATCCGGATAATCTCCTCAGGGTTATGAACTTGGTTGTCAATAGCGTTGGCAGGTGGAATAGTGGAAGGTTCAGGAACAGTGCTCAGAGTCTTAGGTTCAGAAACACCGGAGATAACCTCAGAGGCCACAATTTCCTTGCACTCTCTAAAGATAAGTTTAACTGGGTCAGGAGTGGGATCAATATAAGTGTTTGGAGGATTGATTTTCAAATCCTTATCAACCTCATCTGGACCGGTGTATGAGCTCATTTGACCTTCAGAAGGGGAGCGATCTATGAAACCATCCCTATATCCTTCAACATATCTGAGAGCACCAGCTCAGGAAAAAAAAGCATGCAGAGCCATCATTCCATCTTCCACTCTGCTCATCACACCAAGCAAGGCCGTAAGCTCATCCGAAGATTTCTTTTCAGGGATGAACTGGTTGACCCGTTCAGAATCCAAGGAGCACTGAAGATCTTCCCTTTCGACCTTTTGAGCATCTCTTTCAGTCTGTATAACGTTCTTCTCAATCTACAAAGCATCCTTCTCGTCATGAAGAGAGTCTCTCTCTTTTTTCAGAACGTCTCTCTCTTTCTCCATGTCAGCCAACTTGACCATCAACTCTGCATTTTTGGTGCTAGTCTTCTTCATCTCCTTAACTGCAGTTTTGAGCCAAGCAGAAAGGTTTTTTACCTTCTTATTAGCTGTCTTAAGATGTCTCTGCATAGTGATTATCCCGAATAAGGTTTGCATACTGATGCATGAAATCTATTACGCCCAATGTAAGCCTGGAATTGTCAAGACATAAAAGAGAGATAATTTATCAAAAAAATCAAGAAACAGGTTACCTCTATAGTAGCAAGAGGAAACCAACTGTACATCTCTTTGATGGTTATCTCTCTCTGAACCTTTACGTCCCTGGGGTTCACATGTACTTGTAGTAAGTAAGAGCAGTTGGACCATCCTTAAACATTGTATTATCCTCTCGTTTAAACTTGAGAGTCCATGGGATCACTATTGAAGGAGAAGTAGAAGCTCCCCCCACTTTACCGCCAGAGGCAGACACACGTTGTAGAAGGATGGCAGTGATAACCCCATAGGTCCTAGCCCTTTGTGACAATGGAACTTCATCCAAATCTGACCCTTCTTCTGGTTGGGGTCTTTTTCCTAGACTCTTCTTCGAGGCAGATGTTCAGATAAGAGAAGAATCCTTAACACTGGGGTAGTGGTTGAAGAAGCCTAAGAAGGATTGGCGTTCGGTGTAGCGGTTGAAGCAGTGGTCAAACCAGATCCAGGAGGATCAAAGCTAGGGGTAGCTACAAGAACAGCAGCAGGGACATCATCTGAAGGATTCTTCCTCCTGCTGAACGAGGGAATTTGTATCTTCTCTATACTAGCTCCCAAGATTGATATGTCACAGAGGTTTTTTGGTGTGAGCAGTTTGGAGTAATAGGGAATACTATTCAGTACCTTCTCCTTCAAATGGTCGAGCCTAGCCCTGCAAATACTGTAACCCAATTCATCACGAGGGATGCCTAAAGTATAACAAAGGAAAGAATAGAAGCGAGGAAGACAAATTTCACAAGGACATTTGTTCTTATGTTTTTTAAATTTCTTATACAAAGGGACAGAACACTCCCTAAAAGTGGTCGGAAAAGGAAAATTCTGAGCGGCTAGAGTTTCCCAAGCCCTTCTAACCCCAATTAGATTATTTTTTCAGCCCTTCTCAGAATCAAGTTTGTCCGTACTTACGGACCATTTTTTAATAGGAAAGAAATGGTAGTACATATCGTTTGACTTGATTTTACTAACCTTATAGCAGAGGAAAAGATCTAGAATATCGAGATCTAAGTCCTTGTCTTGATTCAAAATAAAAAACACTAATAAAACCTTAAGAAAATTGGGATTTACCTAGAGGGAAGAAAGTCTTTATTTATTAAAAACGTAACAAAAGAAAGGATGTAAAGGGAATCTGATTATATTCAAGTGGAGGAGGGGAAAGAGGATATCTCTGAGAAGAAGACCTTCACCAGTCCTTGCATTCATGTCCTTGGGATAATGTCTAATAATAACATCCCTGGGGATTTTGTACTTCGAATGAAGGAGTTATAAGTCAATAGCTATGGAGATTATGGGTAAAACCCTCAGATCTATAAAAAAAAAAAAAAAAACTTTTCGATTAATTGCAAGGGATTGGAATTAACCTTGGGGAATGGATTCAATGACGTCACCATAGAAGAATGAAGAATAAGAACCCCTAGGAAAAGCTTGCCGGGGAAGATTCCGTTGTTGCCAAAGAAGAATATGTATTGAGATGATTGATAGGAAATATGAGAAGGATGGAAGAAGAAACTGAGAGTGCAAAATAAGGGTTTTAAAGAAGAGTGGACTCATTGACCGAGGTGACAAGTGAATGATGGGATTTCAAATTTCAAAGCATTAAACTCTGAACCAACCGTTCACTTTCCCATGTCATCACCTTGAGCCGTCACATCATAATTATGTCCCTTCGGTAATCTCACCCTGATTAATTAGGAAGAGATTAGGGGACAGGTGAGGATACCAAAAAATAAGCTGGGATAGGTGTGTCCCAATCCATTAAAGATTGGATTCGAAAAGAACTATTGGACCGATCGAATGATAACCCAACAGGCCCAATGTTCATTTATATCATCTTCAGACCCTATCTCAGGGGGGTAATAAGTAAATCTGCATTTAAAGAAAGGCCCAAAAACCTAAGGGACCGGCCCAGTTCGGAAGATAAAAGAGGAAGGTTCTAGAATATTTGTAAACCTCTATAAATAGTAGTAAAAGAGAGGGAAAATAAGGTTGGAATGTTTTGAAGTGTAGAAATATCTTTCCAGAAATAGAGAGAGATTTTCGGTTACTTCAATGAGAGAAGGAAATAGATAATGGAGATACAAAATTAGGGGTACACAAAGAACTGGTAGAATCGTTAGTTGATTTCGCTCTAGTACCTATATAATCAGTTTTAATATCTTTAAATCATCAAGTTTCAGTCCGATTCATATTTCTGAGGCTAGAATCATTAACAGTGCAAATCTTAGGAGATGTGCTGTACTTTACCTTATCATATATTATTATCACAATGTAGTATTTTAATATTAATTTAGTAATATGTCTCACTAGTATAGTATGGAGTATTATCACTAATATTGTATAGTAAGTTAGTAATTTATTATTGACAAGGACCTTATCACTAATATTGTAATATGTCTCACTAATATAGTATAGTAATTTACTCCTATCAAAGTGACAAACTTTATCTCTTTCGCGTGCTCTGACACAAAGGGATGGGTCATGCGTGCTCCGATAAAGTTCATACTCCATAACTTAATAGCCCCAGCTGTCCCAAATTGGAACTTCAATTTCAGTCTTCAGACGTCTCTTCAAAAAAAAAAAAGGGTTGTGGGTGGCGGGTATACATTCTACATATTCTACACCCCAAATTGGAAATTCAACTTCTTGACCTTTGCCAATATTCTACCTACACCCCCTCTACATCTCATAATTCAACCTACACCCCTTTATCGGTCGTCCACTTTACTAATGGCAATATATGATTTTACGGTATTGCCCATGCATTATGTATTAATATTTATCTCTTTTGTGGTTAAATGAAAAGATTAAAACACCCTCATTTCTCTCTTTATATACCACAATACATATCAGTGTACACAGAGACATATGTATAATATGGTAATACCACACACACACATATATGTATGTAAGTAAATTATTACTCACAGGAACAGGTCTAGTTGATGACTCCAAAGAATCGAAATCGACTAGGGAAAATCATCAAGGGATGAAGGCTGCCACAGAACCCACACCTCCATCGTCGTGGTGAGTTTAATCGTCATCTACGAGGGCCTATTTGCTCCTAGGACGACGCGTGGGTTGCCATTTGCAATGTGTGCTAGGTCAAAGGTTGTTTCAGCTCTGACATACTGATGGCGGTGGAGGAGGTTATCGATGACAGCATTAGTGTCATGTCGATGTCTTTTAATGGAAAAATGTCAAATTACAGTCGTGACGACGTCGCAGTCGACGCCTTCGCCACCATAGGGAAGGGTATCATTGTCTCGTACCCGACGGGAAGGCTGGATCCAACTCCGATATACTGATGGCGATGGAGAAGGCCATCAACAATGGCGTCACCATCATGTCGATGTCTCTCAGCGGCGAGATGTCAGATTACAACCGCGACAATGTCATAATTGGTGCCTTCGCCGCAATAAAGAAGGGTGATGTGTTTCTAAAAATTGATATTATTTTCAATTAAAAACCACTCACAATAGCACGAGTCCTTATAGGATACGGCTATGTCAAGGGTGTCAAACCACGATGATTGCGAAGTTTATGGCCGTTAAATTTGCAAGGTTGATTCTGGTTTGATTTGAGAATGGTTGAATGTTGATTGTTAATTAATCTAAATTGCTAAAAATTAAATACTCTAATTGAAATCAAATGAGTAAGTTGTAAATGGAAAGACGGCTAGGGAATTGACTTTATTATCCCCGTTGTAACTATACTCGAGTATGTTTGTCTTAGGGAAACAATATTGAACATACCAATGAATTGTGTGGCTTACACTCACAACAAATTCTTCAAGAGGATGAATGCACATACAATTCAAAAACTAAACATAGTTCATCTTTGGTTGGTACAAATTGTCTACTTATCTAAATTAATCTAATATGTAGCACGATGTGTCTTTCCTAGGTATTATACATCAAATTTCTTGCCTTGTATGCCATGTAAACATGTGTATAACTTATAATTTCCATTGTCACTATGAAGATGATCATAGTTCAAATACAATAAAATCTTTCTAAGACAAGAAGATGGTTTCATCATAAAAGATTACAAACATTAAATTCCAATACAAGACAAAGATTGCTTACAATATCAAAGTTATACAATATAGCTAAATTTTAACATCATTTTCCCTAAAATATAAACAAATCAAAACATATTTACTTAGACATGGCTACATCAACTCCCTAGGAAGAAGTTTAGTTACTCATGGTCAAGGTGGATATCTCCTTGGTGGAAGAAGACATCATCTCCAAGTTAGACTCCATTGATAAGCTTCAAGATTCAAGAACCAAGCTTTCTTTCTTTAGAAATCTCTATTTCTCTCTCTATAATTCAAAAAATCCCAAAATGAAGGATAAACCTTTGTATATATCCAAAATCTGGTCTAAACATCCAGAATTTCGTACCCTATAAAACTACTATAAGATCCACAAAAAAGGAAAAAGTAAGCTACTTTCCAACCACTAAAATAAAATAAACAATCGGTCGTAGAAAGCAACGACCGGTCGTAGCTTATCAAGGTGAAAGCCATGGCTTTTCTACACGTGCGTGAGGAATTGTCAAGGTGCTGGGGGTGACATGCTACGCCCAGTCGTAGGAAGCTACGTCCGATCGTAGTTTTGCAAACTCTCTGGAATGGAATTGCAATTGGATTTTACACTTATGACCAATCATAGAGATCATGCCTTGGGGCAATGACTGGTCATAGCACTCCTTTCTGGGCTTGTGTTTTTGCTTGGGCCCACACCTTCCATCTTCAATCCAACCTAGAATTGTCCATGGTCTTAGGCAATACTCTTGAGATCTTCATTGAGTCTTAGCTCGAGTAGAATTATCATTTCAAAGCCCAAAGATCCCGGTTTGAATTGCTTTTGAGGATGAAAACCTGAAAATAAGAAAGACACACAAATGACATAAAAGTACAAAATACAAAAAACTAAATAGCTAACGTATGTAAATAAAATGGATTGAATTTGTAATATTCAGCACTTATCACACCCCTAAAATTTCATATTGCTAGTCACATAACAGTACACACAGAATAAATGAAACAATGAAAAAATAACCTCTTTCGTGGGAATGAAGATTGCATTTAACATATGCAACAAACCTTTGTAACCCCTAGGCACGAGTGAAGTCTCGTAAGGGTGTAACAGATATGTTACCCATAAACATTAGCAAAATTTGGAGCATAAAGATGCACAAGGCTTATTCATCTTGCTAGAACATAAGAAACATTACAAAAAGATTATTGTGAAGATTACATTAAATATGTAAAGCATTGATACTTAAGAGCAACTCTAAACTTCCAAGCTCCATGCATCATCATTATATAGGGCTGTAAATAAGTAGAGCCGAGCCGAGCTTTAGGTTGTTCGAGCTTGGCTCGCCAAGGTTTGAAGGGTGTTCAAGCTCGGCCTAACCAGGCTTGAGCTCGGCTAGACAACTTTTTCCCAAGCTCGAGCTTGGTTCGGCTCGTGTTTATATATATTGAATCAAGTATATGTAAAATCGTTAATCTATCTATTTGTAGACACCTAAATTTGAATTATTCCTTCCATCGTCCACTTCCATTAACCTTTGATCTTCATCTTTTCTTTTGCTAGCTTTAGATTTCAGCTATGACCAATCTAAAGAGGGTTCCAACTTCCATAAGTAGTATTATCAGAGTGGAGAGAGGGATGAAAAGAGAGGAAAAGAGAGAGAGGAACTAACCTTCTTATTTATAGAGGGACTTCACCAATTTCCCATCAACTATTTCTATGGAATTAACAGTAAAAGCGTGCTGACTGTTGCAGTAGACGTGCATTTAGGGTTTTGTTTATCTTTTAACTTGATTTTTGTAATACCCCTAGTTTTCAAAAGGATAAAATGGGAATTTAATTCTGATTTTTATTGCAATTCATTATGTGATTTATATGTTTTGTTTCCTTAATTGATTAATGGTGAATTTGGTTTATTTGTATTTGCTTAATTGGTTATTTGTGTGTATTTAAATTGATTGTTAATTAGAAATTATTTTAATTTAATTTTTGAGTTTTTTGAATGATTTAGTTGATTATATTTATTTATGTGTTGTTCTTTATTTATTTGTTTTAAATGTCATTATTTAATTATTTATTTAATTGTAATGGACGTCTTTAGTTACTACAGTGTTTGCATATACTTAGGTTTAGGGTTTGGTTTTATGTAATTAGGTTAGCAGACGAATAAGTAGGTTGGAATTAGGGTTAGGGTTTTGCATGAGTCTATATATATAGAACAATATAGGTTTTGAGAAACCCTATTCACGTATAGAGTCTGGGGAGGAAAAACAGAGAGAAATGTGAGAGGAAAACAAAGAGGGTCTCGAGTGATAATCTGTGAGGCTAAAGGAGGAAGAATAGAGGAAGAACAGAGGGGTTGCTTCTAGATGGAACCAAGAAGCAATGGAGGAAGGGAACAATGATCAGAGGAAGAATACAGTCTTGGGGGTTGCCGGAGTTTAGAGGCGACGTTGCAAGGTTTCAACCCGAAACCTAAAGGCAAGCTTCATTCTATCTCCTTCCTATAAACTTGTGTTCTGTGCAAGCCTAGGTAGTCTCCAAGACTTAAATGAACAATAAAATTTATTTAATTAGCTTGCCTGAATTTAATGGAATTAAATTTCATGGAATTGAATTGTTTTAAGACTACTTTTACGGTTAGATTATGTTCCTGTTTTAACTTGGATTTCTCTTAAACGTACACTTGTTTTGTTTCATGTAGTGATACAAAATTACTTCCTATAATTAGTTGGGATGGTTTGGAACTTAAAACAGAGGGTTAGGAACTTTAACAGGGATAACCGGAAAGTCAGAAAGTGTCCGGAATTGGAGAAAACGGAGGTTGGGAGAGGGGAGGCGGCTCCACCCTTCAATGGAGGCAGCTCCATTGAAGTGGAGCAGGCTCCACACTCTTGTGGAGGCTGCTCCAAGGGGATGGAGCCGGCTCTAAAATTTTGTGGAGCCGGCTCCTCTTTCGTAAATGCACAGTAAGTGCATTTTGCTGAATTTTTTTTTATTTCAGGGCTTAAATGAAATTTTTGAAAATTGATATGGGGTTTTAAATGTTTAAAATTAACCTATTAAAACCTTAAAATAATTAGGATATGCTAGTGTGCTAATACTAATGGACATCATGAATTTTTAAAGATTAATGTGCATGCTGTCCAGGAAAGAGGAAGACTTAAAACTCCTAGTTTGTTTAGCCAATTGAATGGACTGAAAGGAAAGATATTTTAGGGATGTTATATCAAAGATATATAACACATAATTAAGGCCCAGGAATGTGGGTGTGTAATCTAGAAAGGGATGCCATTAAATTTAGGTATTAATTTACATAATGTCAAGAGTTGAGGAGGTTTTACTCGCTAGTTGTGTTTTAACTAATTTAAATGAATTAGTATCAAAATACTATTGGGGTTTCATAAGGTTCATTTTATACTTATAAGTGTCATTAGATCATGTACAGGATTTATAGTTAAGGATTGAATGGATGACGTGAGATTTGAATAGTAATCTGCATGCCGTTAAGAATTGAGGAGCATTTGATTTCTAGTTTAATTTAGCAAATCAAATGGACTAATATGGTGGTATTTTTGGTATTCTAGTATAATGTGCTTAGTTATAATTCTATTTATCATTATATCGTGTTATGGATGTTAATTGATGAATTGTTATAATTTCAGTTCTGTCAATTATATGGATGTGGATGATTTAAATTTTTATTGTACTTTAGGAATTTAAATGGAGAATATATGGTTAGAATTATATACTAGTTACATAATAGAACCTTGCATATATTTGACTTTTATTATGTTGGTTTCTGGATATACTTGATGTTCATTTGAGTATGCATCGTTTACGGATCATATGCATTATATGCACCGGTATGGGACGGTAGCATATTGGAGATGGATTAGATCACAAAGCTAAGTCCTACCTCTTCATACATACGGAATGGATTAACTAAAATAGTTAAATCCTACATGGATGCATGTCCTGTCAACTAAAATAGTTGAACGACATAACGGATGGTTGCTTTATTTTTCTGTATTAGGAAGAATTTATATAAATATACTTATGGTACCGTGATACGAGCTTGAGTCTCCTGATCACGGTTAGGTCTAGGTGTGCATGACTACGTTACGACGTTTTGCATGTTACCTTCTACTTAGGTGTGATGACTATAGGTTAGTGAGTATCCTATAGTGTGTACCTATATCTATACGGACTATGTTAGATAGCTATCTAGGATGTATCTGCGTATCGGGTTTATGTACGAATTGTAGTAGGATGGAACTTACATGTGGGCCTGACCCACTCTTATTTTTCAGGTGTTCATCAGCAGTAGGCTTAGAGCTTGATCGTATTAATGTAGATACAGACACTCACTCTTCCGGTTACATAGGATTCCCTTTCTATTTTAGTTTTGGATATCAATTTGTACATTGTTTTCATTTGAGGATTATTAGGGGTCCACCAGATGGATTCCCGAGTTGTACGGGTTTGAAGGATTTAATTATATTAATTTATTATTTAAAGTTTGAGGATTTTTATTTTAGTTTTCTTTCAACGCATTATTATTTTATTCTTAATTCAGTTTTTATTCCTGCTTGTTTACATATTGATTATCTAATATCCCTCGGATTTGTGCTCGGACTTGATCACTCGTGGCTCTAGAATTGAGGGGTATCACAGTTGGTATCAGAACACTCCAGGTTCTAGTGTCCTTAGGAATTTCTTTTGTTAGGATGACTTCCGCGTTTCGTCTCTTAAAAATTAGAGCCATTTTAGGATTCGTTGTACTCTTTTACGATTCGTTAGGAGGAGCAGCTGATGTCAATCATATTTCATAATTATGGAATGGTTGACACAAGGAGGAGGATGGGGTCCAAGGCAAAAGTGATTCAGACCCAAAGGAGTAAAGGAGTACGTCATCGAGTTCTCAGTCAGAAGCAGAACTTGGGATCGAAGATTTAGTTTCAGTTGGCGTTACTTTTAGAAGTATAAGCCAATGAAGGATTTATGAGGGTGTTTTAGGTCACCGCATGAAGGGACCAACACGATTTCAGTTGTTCTTATAAAGGAGACAACCGAGGAATAGGGTTCGAAGAGGATTTGGGTGTAGAAGAGTTCAACATACCCAAGAAAGAGGGTATTGAATTTTAAAAATCAAGGATCACATGAGAGTAATTTTGTTTGCTAATAGTATAGTGAATGATACTTATAGATTTGGTGTGGATCGACCTACATATAGTTAACCTTTTGTATTACCTTTAGAAGAGGTAGATAAAGTATTCTTCAAGAGATTAGGATCGGATGGAGTTCTTCTCAGAACGAAGCAATGATATTATATCACACTCCGGGGAGTATGAGGATTAGGTTGTGACGGTCTAAGTTGTTTATTAATGCTACGTTAGACGATTTGTATTCCGTGTATAAGGAGGATAAAAGTTACGCCTTTGGAAATTGCTGAGGCAAATGGATGTTGTTTTGAGCTATGGTTTAAGCTTATGTTTCGAGGTTGGATGAATACCTCTGGAACTAAAAAAGGAGATTGTGAACCAATCAGGTAAAGTTGATTTCTAAAGAAGATTTTCTTTTCCAGGTGGAACGATGTTTTACGTAGATTGTTATTATGTTTTTATTGTGTGTGATTGTGTATGATTTATGTGCTTCATTTTCATTAATTAGTCAGGATTGGGAATATGGTTTGGTTGGGGACATAAGTGAGTGATCAGTCAACTACCATTTTGGAGGAATAGCATTAATTACGCTAGGATTTTGAGCATGTGGTCATAGAATTTGGTAAGTATACCTAACTTTAGCCAATCTAAGGAACCTAGACATGCGTGGTTATAGTATGTGTTCAGGATGGGATAATTAAAACTGCACTACGAGTCAAATAATCTCGATTCGTTTGATATATTTTAATGCCATGATGGTGTACCGGAGGAACTGACTTTGCTGAATATCTTCTTGAAAAAAAAAATCAAAAGTTGTTCCCCAGTCAGCAGGAAGATTTTGGTATTGGTTTAGGTAACTATTAGAATGACACCGACTGAGGATAGTAGATGGACTAACTATTCATTAGTCAATTCTTAATCAAGAAATTTATTTCATGAGGGGGTGTCAATAGGAGGAGTGGCTGGAGTTGCATATTGAGGAGAAAACAAGTCTCTTCATTTGCACAAATAATATGAAATTTTTTTTTTAGGTCACAGTTCGCAACAAATAGTTGTTGCTGGGGAATTGTTGACTATGTAGAGGATGGACAGATTCTATATTCTTTTGAAGTTAGACAGGAAGTCTAATGGATACTTGTGTTAGAGAAGTAGGGCGTCAAAGACTTGAAGGTGAGACCGACCACCTAAATATGGAAGCTGGTGTTACCAGACTAACGATACTTTCGTTAGACAAACTGGAAGGAGGATATAAATGCTTCGCAAAGGGAAGGAGATGTTAGGAGGGTAGGTAGGAAGAAGGACATAGTGATTTTGTCTCAAAGTCAGATATCTGTTAGATAATCCAGATGGATCGTCAGAGACCATTAGATCTTTGCAACCACTTCTCATTCTAG
Organism: Cornus florida; assembly: GCF_030987335.1. Classification (NCBI taxonomy): domain Eukaryota; kingdom Viridiplantae; phylum Streptophyta; class Magnoliopsida; order Cornales; family Cornaceae; genus Cornus; species Cornus florida. Next base: position 62,507,845 of record NW_026775572.1, on the reverse strand, counting down.
AGCGGGAATGAAAGAGTAGTTCCCATGGATTTAGATAAGAGATAGCTGATTCTATGAAAAGGGTTAGGATTCTGGTTGGGATATTGTTTGACTTATAAAATTAAATCAGCTTCACTTTGTCTATTTTGGAACTAGTAAGATATCGGTTCCTACGAATAGCACAGATCACGAGACGGCTTAGATGGATAGATGTGGTGATTCACACTTTGCATTAAGTTTCGTCTGGGGAAAGTAATAGGGAGGGGGTTGATCTTATCAACCGATATGGTAAGTGAACCTATGGTGGTAATTATGCAATCCGTTGCATTTTAGCATGTGTAAATAATAACACTTGCTATTACCAGGGGAATAGAGGTGGTCAACTTAAAATATTTGACCTGACCCCACAGGAGGTAGTACTTTACTTATATGGGTTTAGGGTACTGAAGGAGGATTGGTAGTTGTCTTGGTGATTTCAGGAAGGTCGGAGTGACTGAGAGGTAAAATTTACAAATTTTACGCTGTAGTCAAATGGTTAAGAGTGGCAACACGACATACCAGGTTCATTTTGGTGAGCCGGTACGGATAGGGACATATACCTAACTGTCCCCAAGTTTGTCACTTGCTAGCAAGGTGAAAAAAATTGATACTTGGATATTATTGGAGGTTTTAGCCACTTCTTATCTCAAAATGGGAGTTGGACTAATCAAGAGGGGATGGTTGGAAGAAATTACTAACATTAGTTGGAATTTTGATTCTATATGGATTAAGTGTGGTGGATAGGGCAAGTTCGCTTGGGGACATCACTTTAGTGGTGTTTTCCTTGGCGTTTCATGTTGGTGCTACATTGCACTGATAACGGAGTTATAGCATGTGTTTTTTTTCCGTCTAGTCGATTAAAAGTGCTGAGTCAAAGGAATTTTCTGAAGGTGTTGGGGCAACAACTATGCTTCGTATCTCTAAAAGGGAAATTTGATCGAGATATTATATTTAAACATGGCAAATATGCTTAGGATAGATATCCTAGGTTGGCATGGGTAATTGAAAGCGTTATTTAGCTTTTCAGTTATTATCTGTGCTATTATTGGCACAAGGAGATTCGTATGACAATGTTTGGGGATTTGGATAGTATGTAGTGCTGATCTCTCACTGTTTGGTCTGACTTAGAAGCGAGGGTATATATTAAGACCTTGTCTTTATCTAAGGATACATCGGAGATAAATACTCACTTTTGGAAATGGTTACGTGTAGTTTGGAGGTGGCAGTCAGATTTTGTAGATAGTTAAACTCGTATTGTTGGTCTCTCTAGGTTGCGGTGACCAAAAGGTTGAAGAAGCGTACAATTTAGGTGAGGGCCAAGTTTTACATTTATAGAAGACACTACTACCATTCACTAAAAATATAGCTAGGGCGAGTAGGGATCGTCCCAAGGGATTGGAGTCGGAGTTGATTATGGAATCGCTATTAGGGTTAGTAAGTTGAGTGATCAAACAATTGGTTAGTTGGTTGATTAGACTAGAGAGCAACCAAATTAAACTAAGTAATAACAAAAGAATGCAACTAAGAGTAAGTAAGAGAGAGAAAGATCTTGGGGTTTAGAGATCACCACCAAGCAATGCATTTCTATACCATTGACAAGCGACTAATGAGGGTAATTGGTGTGTTACAAAATTGGTGTGTGCGCATTTGGTTAATTCAACAAGTAAGGATAACTAATTAAGCATGTATTGTCTAAACATCATGTGAAAGGCACAATATATCTAAGCAATGAAGCATATATTGTCTAAACAACATGTGAAAGGCACAATAGATCAAAACAAGTCATTAATCCTTTCATTAGGCTGACAATCCAAATACTACACAAGATTAGAGACATATGCTACTTGTATTTAAAAGTTTGGATTATCAAACAACAAGCATAGATTGTCCTCCCATTTAACACTACACTACAACTACACTACATCTACACTACTAGCATGAAAATAAACTAGGGGAGAGGCACAATCCATCAAGGAATAAGTATGAACCATCAAGAGAATCACAAAAGCATTCTTTTAAGTACTATGTCTTGACAATCTCTAAATCTATAACATCAATACACATAAACATGCATTAATAACACCAAATCTAGAGACAAGGACATGAACATCTATTCTAGCATACATAGACATATAGATAGAATGAAATGATCAATTGGAAGCATTAAATCATATAAATCATTGAATAAACAAGATCTATATATATCAAAGTGTCAAAACATTAATTACAACACTAATCCCTCAATAATACACAAGATTAAGCTATAGAAAGCATGCTTGGGGCTAACTCTAGCCCCAAGAGGATGTCTAGCCACTCATAGTGATGTTACTCCAACCCTCAAGGGCTAACTCCATGGAAGAGATTTGCTCCTTGTTGATGAAGAACTCCAATAGTGTCTCTAGCCTCTTCTTCTCTAAAACTTTTCTCTCCTCTTGAGAATAAACCCTAGAATTATATATCTTGTAAAAAGTAATCCTTATCCTTATATAGGTAAGTTAAAAGGACACCCAAAATGAGTTAGGGTCGTGCACACAATATTCCTTAATGATTGAATAAAGGACAACTTTTAATGAGCTGGAATTTTAACTTTTTGCACTGGAAGAAGTTCGATCGATCGAACCTTGGACTTGGATTGATCGAACTGGCTGAGATCTATTGAATTGAGGTTGGATCGATCCAACTGGTTGAGCTTTTTGGGAAAAGACAAATTTGAGATATTTTGGGAGATATTTTTGGGAAAAAGACAAAAGTAGTTAGTGGGTGGACAGCTGTGGATAAGATCAATCATTTGAATAAGGACAAAGGTGTTTGATCGATCGAAGAGTAATGTTAGATCGATTGAACTTTTGGACTTTATGCTTTTGGGCTAAGGCTTGGATCTATCTTGAAGTGTTGAGATCGATCAATGTTCGATCGATCGAACCTTGGACTTGGATCGATCGAGCTTGCTGCTTTGCTTTATTTGCTTCTTTCTTTCTCTACTTTGCTCCTTTCTTTGTTTAATCCCAGAATTGCTTCAATTAAGCTCTTATTTGGCTGAGTTAGCTTATTTTTGGGATAAGTGCCTAAAAATGAAAATAATCCGAAATCAATCTAAAACGACAAAGTAAGATAGATAAAGGTACTAGAATGCCTAAGCTTAAAGGGTTTAAATACGCACTTTTCAGCACTCATCACACCCCCAAACTTAAATATTGCTAGTCCCTAGCAATGAACTAGAAAGTAAATGAATGAAATGAACAACTATACAACTATAAACTAGAAAACAATAAATGGATAACGCCACTTTTGTAGGGAACACGATTGCACTTAGCACATACAACAAGCCTTTTAAACCCCCAGGTTACCGCTAGTGGACGAGTGAAGTCTCGTGAGGGTTTCTAGAAATGATACCCACAAACATTAAGCTCATTCTTTCAAAAGAGGCACCAATATTGCAAACAAGCATTGGGAGAAAACTACCTCAAGTATACAATTTTTCAAACATTTCTAAGCAATCTCCCAAAATCTCAATATCAAGCAAGCAAGTATGATCCTCCACACATCAAGAAAATGATCATGCAAATCAAACCAAGTCTAGAATCCTTTTTGAGTGGTTCGGCATCAAATGTGTTGCTATCTAAGCCAACTAAAGAATTAATCACATCCTTACCCTCAAACTAGCACACAAATCTAGTACCGATCATCAAGACAAAAAGTGGACCTTTTATTAAAGCTTATTGTTCTAGGTGCGCTTATTCTTTTCACTCATTTTTTATTTTTTTATTTTTTTATTGAGGATCAATGATGGAAGTATGGTGCAATGTGTTAATCTATTAAGCTTTCTAGTGATTCATGAGATCGAGCGTTAGGTCAATGACTCCTAAACCAGACAGCTTTAGGGCACTAGGTGTTCAAACACCCCTATAGACTTACAAGCTCAAATCAACTAGGCTACAAATCAAGACAACAACCATCTAATCATTTCCTACTTCTCACCTTTTTGGTAGAAGTCCTCACTTTTATTGCTTTTCCTTTTTTTTTTTTTTTTTTTTTTTTTTCAATCATTAACCTAGAGTTTGGGCCTCCACCTTTCGACGCTAGAAATTCAATGCTTAATGAGGCAAAAATCCCGGCTACTTAGTGAAAAGGGGGTGTTATCCACCTTTATCAAAAATGAAAGCTTTCAATGCATTACTAGCTCAATTGGGATATAACCAATTCAATAATCAACAAAGCATGTACCCCACAAATGAATGCTAGTGTGTGCCTATGCTAGTGTAGAATCCTAGAATGAATCTCAAAACAATCACAAAATCAAGATAATGTGGACCACAAGTGTAAGCAAGATATCAATCTTTTGAAAAATTTACTCATAAATGGCTTGTATAACGCATACAAGGAGTATTGAACTCTCAAGTCAAGCAATTTTTAAATTTTAAGCAATATAGTCCTCAAAAGATCAAAATCATAGCTGGATATGGACCAATCATAGAAATATATCTCAAATACACAAGTCATGTTCAAAATTTTGAAATTAAAACTAACACTGCAAAACACAATTTCCCCCAAACTTAAATTGCACAATGTCCTCAATGTGCAAGAGAACAAAGGAAAAAGTATACCAGTGCAACTAAGGCATAGAATGATCGGGACTAAAGTATCCGAAGTGGGTGGCATGGCCCCCCAAAACTTGGGATGAACTGTGGTCCTGAAATTTGGCACTTGGATAAACTCATCAGAGAACAAAATGTGGTAATCAGTGCACAGTGGACATGCAAGAGTAAATGGAATAAACAAATAAAAAGATGAGAGAGGTATAAGGGTGGTCTTGAAAATTGGGTAGCACTCTCTCACTGAAGTCACTATGATGCACCTGATGGAGTTAAACATACAGATATGAGAATATAATCATATGACATCCATAGCAAAAACAGATATATATATATAAAAGAGATAAAGTACAGGTACAACAAAAATATCATAGCCGACAGACCGGTTGTAAAAAATAATAATATATAGTGACAAAAGTAAAGTATCAATAGGAAAGAGGGATCATAAGATAGAAGGGACTGGGACTCATGATGATGAGGTAGGACTGGCAGGTCGTGTGCCGCGGATGTCTCTGGATAGATCTCGGAATATGGTCGTGACATCTATGCGAAAGGCAGCAAAATTAGCTCTGTGGGCTGTGAGATTAGCTCGGATGGCAACAACAGCATCCTCAAGCATCTGCAGAAATACTCCGAAGCCAGGGGTCAGATCTAGCATAGAAAAGTCAGAAAACAGCTTCTGAGTCTGCTCCTACTCATGAATTGGTGACCGGGCTGGAAAGTGCTGCTCTGCGTTGTCTACAGGGCGCTCTAAGTTAATGTCTATATCGATATGCTCGGCAGCTGGATCGACTGGTGCGTCGTCCGCTGCGGGAGCTGCTACTGCCACCTCTGCTGCTGCCCGGGCTGCCGCCTGTGCCTCCTCCTCCTCCTCTAACTCCTTTGCAGCTACCACTGCGTGGTCCTACAGGTGAGTGATGATAGATCTGTAGCTTTTGTCCCAGTCCTTATTAAAGAAGTGACAGGAACCTCTCTCGGGGTGCTCCCGAGGGTGAATGGGGTAGCATTGGTCGATGAGGATCTGGGTGATGAGGTGGCTGAATGTAAGAGACTTAGCCCTTCTAGGTGTTTCCTTGCTAATGTACTCGTCATACAACTTCCTCATCATGCTCCAGATGAGCGCGGGGATGGACACCCAATGCCCGGTGTAGAAGGCATAGAGGGCTGCCAGATAGTCACCCCTCCTTTGTATCTTGTGCCCAGCCATATATATGTTCCGATAGAGCACGGAATTGGTGAACCATAGGTCATCTAGAAGGAATGTCCAGGTGGCGAAGGTCTCGCCACTGGCATGGTGACCTATAAGAAAAATCGCTATGTTGGTGTAGGAAGGCCTGTATAGCCTCGGATATGTCTCCTGAAGCTCTGGAGGGCAGCAATGTGGACAGCGGCACGAGCGGGCCAGAGAGTCCACTGTGATGGTGATCTGGTGGCCATCTACAGAGGTGACTAGCTCGGCTGTGGTGTGCGGCAATGGTCGGAGGTTCTAGTAGAACAACCGTACCAACCGCGGGTAAACCGGCTCTGTGACGGGGGCAAGAATAGCAGAAAGGCCCCGCTGAACAATGTCCTGGTAGGTGGATTGGGTCAGCACCGATCGAGAGAAAAAGGCCGTGTCGAATGCTAACTCATGGTCGATCGTCATCTGTGCATATCGAGGCGTGAGCCTATCATGCTCCAGATGAGCTGGCTGAGCTAACGGAGCTGGCTGCTCAGCTCCAGTATGCGGTGGAGATGGTGATAGAGTAAATGCGGGATGAGCCCGGGACTGTGGTGGAGTAGGATGTATGGGCTCCTCCGAATGAGAGGGCTGTGTAGTCTCCTCAGTCCGCTGTCGGACTCTCCTCGCTGTATCATCGGAACTGGAATCCCAGTCATAAGATGGACCGGCCTCGTCGCCTGGTCTGCGTCGGTCTCCATGATAATGGCCACGAGCTACAGTCTTGACTCGGGCCATAGTCTGCAAATAGAAATTCAAAAGTCAGTGCCAGCATATAAAATGTAAAGCAGAATATAGAAACATGTATGTCAAGTAAAATAGACGAAACAAATATAACATGAATCTATGCAAGTGGTAGGATATGAAACATGCTAAACAATATAAGTATGAAATGCATCAAATGTGGAATATCACAGGCATTGGGCATATATAAGATAGTATGAACATAAGATATAATGAATGAAGTGTGTGAGAGAGATCTGTGAAATTCGATCGATCAGAGAAAGAAATGAGATCGATCACAAAAGTTGGATCGATCGAAGATGAGTGAGATCGATCTCAAAAGTTGGATCGATCAGAGCCATGAGTTCGATCGATCGAACTGTGCGATGATGAAAAACCCAAAGGTCACAGATCCGTGACCTTAGAAGCACGGGCCCACACAAACATGTTCGTGGGCCCTTCAACACTACAAATCAATCAAGTCTAGCCACTTTTCAAGGCCCATACTCCCAAATCTAATCAAATCATCAAAAATATATACACATATATATACATATATACACGGATGCTTCGAGCTTCAACAATGGAGGATTTAAACATTAAAACAACATGGATATGACATTTAAAACATGTAATCATGCAATTAAAGCTTGAATCAACATGAGATCTCGGATTTTACCTCAAAACAGTGAGAGAAGTGGAGAAGGTACGAAGGAAGATGAATCCGAGAAGGGAGAGAGAGTTTGATGCTTAGATGCTCGTCAGAAAGCTCACCGGAGGTGGGAGAGATGGTGGTGCACAGTGATGGTGACGAGAACCAAGGTGGCTAGGGCTAGGAGGGTTGGATCGATCTAAATGATCGATCTCAAGACCCTCCGGGTCTATTTTAAAAACATTTCCTTTCGAGTTCGATCGATCGAAGAGTGACTTCTCATCGATCGAACTTTGATGAACTCTCTTCAAAGTATTTTTGGATTTTTAAAATTTTTGAAAATTGCAAAATTAAAATTAAAAATTGGAATTAGAATTAAAGATTGGAAAATAAAGTAAAATAAAATAAAATATTTGTTTTTGATTTTTGATTTTTGATTTTATTTTTTGGAATAATTTAAATAAACAACAATAATTAAAAACGAAATAAATTAAAATATTTTTGAATTTTTGAAAACTTTTTGAAAATAAAAATGAAATAAAATAAAAATGAAAATATTTTTGGATTTTTGAAATTCGAAAAAATCAGGATAAAGTCAAAATAATGAAATGAAGAACTAAGATCGATCGAAACAAGAGTTCGATCGATCAGACAGAGGCAAGAATATGCAGGTTTTTGGTTCAAAATTTGGCTAAGTGCTGGAATTTGAGATTGATCTAACCTTAAAGTTGGATCGATCGAAGAATTTCAGATCGATCTTGAAATGAGTTCGAACGATGGGACAGAGAGCTGAAATATGCAGGTTTATGCATGCTCAAAATTTTTCTAAGTGTTGAATCATGAGATCGATCAGACCTGAGTTTGGATCTATCGAATATCTCTGATCGAGCTAAGAATGAGTTCGAACAATGGGACAGAGAGGTGATTTGGATGCAGGTGGATACAGGTTCAAAATTTTTCTAAGTGTTGAGTGCAATCCACAGTTTGATCGATCGAACTCTAATTTGAGATCGATCGAACTTTCACCAAATGCTTAATTATGACATGAAAGCTCATGCAATCCTCACCAAAGTTCCTTTTAATGCATATGAACCAAAAACAAGTATCTAGACTTCAAAAGAAATAAAAAGAAAGATAGAAATGGGGGAGGAATAGGGTTTGACACCCTACGAATGCTTTTGCTAGTCTTTAACGTCTCTAGTAAGACATTGGGCTCTTTTAGCTCGGATCAAAGATCTTGTAATGCATCCCCTCCTTGTTGGGGTGATAGATGCTCTGAACTCCACCCAACAAATGGTTCTTTGAAGAACTTGTTGGTTCAAGCTCAAAAGAAGCTTTTGATCCTTTGTCTATGCCATCACAACCTTTGGGCTTCCATGCCCTTTGAAAGCAAGAATTTGGAATAACACTTTGAGAATGCAAGGTTGAAGATGATCACCAATAATGCATGATGTAGTGGGTGAACCAGGGTCCTTAAACTTTAGAAGAGTGTTATGTTGCAAAATTGAGCTTACTTGCTCGGTCAAAACCACTTTTCTTGGTGCTTGGCTCTTATTCTTCCACTTTTGGGTGCACAAGTCTTTTAAAAGTGGAAGATTGACTTTCACTTACCTAAACATCTCCATGATTTTATTGGTTTTTGCTTTTTGCTTGTCTTTTGAAATGGATCCTTTTAAGGCATCCGGAAATGGAATTTTTGGTTCAAACACTTTTTCAAAATTTTCTTTTGAACTCTTTTCAACACAAGAAGTTTTCAAATCACTTTGTTTCAAATCATTTTTTAGCAAAACTTCTTTCTTAACATCATTTTTCAAGACTTCTTTTTCAAACACATTTTTCAACACTTTCTCATTCACAAGATCATGTATATACAATGAAGGAGGAATGGGATGTGAAACGGGATGGGTGACAACTTAAGGTTGTATCGGTTCACTCTCTTCATTGGACATTTCAACTTGATTGTCCACAACTCTACCGCTTCGCAAGGTAGTCACCGCATTAACATGTTCAATGGTGTGGCCTTCCGATGAGGAATGGGTTTCCACAACACATTGTTGCTTAGGTGGGGCATTAATAGGCATCTTTCCCTTCTCTTTTGCATTAAAAGTGCTTGCTATTTGCCCTACTTGGGTTTCTAGCTTAGCAATAGATTGAGAGTGAGAATGAAGTAATTGTGTGTTTGCCTCAAGAGTGCCCAAAGCATTCAAAACTTTTCTTCAAAAGCGGGACTTCTAGTATTTCCTTGGGAATAAGATTGGTAGGGAAAATGAGAATTAGCAAATTGATTCCCTTGTGATTGATAAGGTCTATAACCTTGGGATCCTTGGTTTTGAAGTGGAGGTGGAATGTACTTCCCTTGGAAACCGCCTTGGAAAGGGTTTGATCCCTCTCCTTGGTTTTTCCAAGAGAAATTCAGATGATTCCTCTAACTTGGATTATAATGAGTACCATAAGGATTGTTCCCTTGGTTCACATAAGTTACATTGACTTGTTCATTAGGTTCATTTTGCACTTGTCCATGACGACAATGAGAAGTAGAATGAAGAACACTAGAACAAGTCATACATGGTTCATTTGATGCACGATGAGAATGGTTAGGGAAGGATGATACTTGGTTCGCCAAGTTTTGGTTAATCAAGAATTGATCAAACCTTTGAGCTAAAGACTTCATTTCGGTGGCTATTTCATTTGAATGGTCGACTTGAAGTAAGCCAACACTCTTCCTACCTTGTGAATTTCTACCATTCTTGGATGATAATGTTCCATGTAAAGAATTTTCACTCATGCTTTCATAAAGATGCCACATGTCATCCTCATGCCTATCAATGTATGAGCCACCCCAGAAAGCATCAACGATACCCTTATAGTTGTCCGATAAGCTCTCAAAGAAATATTGAACTAATTGCCATTTGGGCATGTCATGATGTGGACACTTCCTAAGCAATTCATTGAAGCATTCCCATGCCTCATGAAATGTTTCTCTATCCTCATGTGAAAATTCTCGAATTGAGGTTCTCATGGCATTGGTCTTAGAAACCGGATAGTACTTCTTTAAGAATTCTTATTGCATTTTTGCCCAAGAAGTAATTAAAAAAGGCCTAAGATTGTTAAACTAATATTTTGCCTTGTCTTTTAAGGTGAATGGAAAAAGTTTGAGTCGTAAGACCTCTTCCGGCATGTCCGTATATTTTACGGTGGAACATACTTCTAGAAACTCATCCAAATGCTTGTAAGGTTTTTCACTAGGAAGTCCATGAAAGTTAGGAAGCATTTGAATGGTTTGTGCTTTAATTTCATAATGATGTGCTCTAAATGGTGGCAATTGAATGCATGTGGGTGCATTGTATTCATTAGGCGCATAGTGATCTCTCAAAGCAAGAGGTGGATTAGCTACTTGAGGTGCAACATGAACACCTTGGTTTTAAATTCCTTGATTGATGATGGGAGGTTGTGGAGCATACATTGGCCTTGGCATTCCATCTGGAACTTGACCTTGTTGTTGTGTGGGTTGGATGAATGGCCTTGGTATACCTAATGGTACTTGCATGTTATCATGATGCGCATTGGGGTGACGGATACCTTGTTGGTCTATGTGACAAAGGTCCTCCGCATGGTCCTCATTATGGTCATCCATTGATAGATTAGCTCTATTTGAACTTCCTCTTCCCCTAGGATTTCTAATGATGGATTCGAGATGCAAATCAAGACGGATAAGAGTTGGTCTCAATGAACGACGTCCATGCATGCACAATGCAACACAAGAAGCAAAGATATCAAACACTTCAACTTCACAACAATTTAATGAAACTTTCTCCACAAACACTTAACCCATGCTCCTATGCTTTAACAATAATGATGCAAAGAACAATGAAATTGCCACCACGCGAGCTCATGATTTATCTAAGAATTTAAAAACAAGCCTCCACGCGGGCCGACGATTTAACTAAGGGATTGAGTAAAGAAAGTCTCACAAAGGTCCTTTAGCACTTCAACTCCAAATTTAAAGCTTAGCTTAGCAATTTTTTTAAGTTTTCAGCATTTTTCCTTTCTTTGCTTAGCTCCTTTGCTTGGATGCTTCTTTGCTTGCCTTCTACCTCAATGCTCCTTGTCAAAGATGAACAAACACAATAAGTAACCAAAAGAAAAATAAAAACAAAGTAAAGACACAATCAAAAGAGTACTAATTCCTAATTGATGCCACAACTACGACGTTGCCTAATCCCCGGCAACGGCACCAAAAACTTTGTTGGTCTCTCTAGGTCGCGGTGACCAAAAGCTTGAAGAAGCATGCAATTTAGGAGAGGGCCAAGTTTTACATTTATAGAAGCCACTACTACCTTTCACTAAAAATATAGCTAGGGCGAGTAGGGATCGTCCCAAGGGATTGGAGTCGGAGTTGATTGTGGAATCGCTATTAGGGTTAGTAGTTCGAATGATCAAACAATTGGTTGGTTGGTTGATTAGACTAGAGAGCAACTAAATTAAACTAAGTAATAATAAAAGAATGCAACTAAGAGTAAGTAAGAGAGAGAAAGATCTTGGGGTTTAGAGATCACCACCAAGTAATGCATTTCTATACCATTGACAAGTGACTAATGAGGGTAATTGGTGTGTTGCAAAATTGGTGTGTGTGTGTTTGGTTAATTCAACAAGCAAGAATGACGAGTTAAGCATGTATTGTCTAAACATCATATGAAAGGCACAATATATCTAAGCAATGAAGCATATATTGTCTAAATAACATGTGAAAGGCACAATAGATCAAAACAAGTCATTAATCCTTTCATTAAGCTCATAATCTAAATATTACACAAGATTAGAGACATATGCTACTTGTATTTAAAAGCTTAGATCATCAAACAACAAGCATAGATTGTCCTCCCATTAAACACTGCACTACAACTACACTACATCTACACTATTAGCATGAAAATAAACTAGGGGAGAGGCACAATCCATCAAGCAATAAGTATGAACCATCAAGAGAATCACAAGAGCATTCTTTTAAACACTATGTCTTGACAATCTCTAAATCTATAGCATCAATACACATAAACATGCATTAATAACACCAAATCTAGAGACAAGAACATGAACATCTATTCTAGCATACATAGACATATGGATAGAATAAAATGATCAATTAGAAATATTAAATCATATAAATCATTGAATAAACAAGATCTATATATATCAAAGTGTCAAAACATTAATTACAACACTAATCCCTCAATAATACACAAGATTAAGATATAGAAAGCATGTTTGGGGCTAACTCTAGCCCCAAGAGGATGTCTAGCCACTTATAGTGATGTTGCTCCAACCCTCAAGGGCTAACTCCATGGAAGAGATTTGCTCCTTGTTGATGAAGAACTCCAATAGTGTCTCTAGCCTCCTCTCCTCTAAAACTTTTCTCTCCTCTTGAGAATAAACCCTAGAATTCTATATCTTGTAAAAAGTAATCCTTATCCTTATATAGGTAGGTCAAAATGACACCTAAAATGAGTTTGGGTCGTGCACACAATATTCCCTAATGATTGGATAAAGGACAACTTTCAATGAGCTGGAATTTTAACTTTTGCACTGGAGGAAGTTCGATCAATCGAACCTTGGACTTAGATCGATCGAACTGGCTGAGATCTATTGAATTGAGGCTGGATCAATCCAACTGGTTGAGCTTTTTTAGAAAAGACAAATCTGAGATATTTTGGGAGATATTTTTGGGAAAAAGACAAAAGTGGTTAGTGGGTGGACAACTGTGGATAAGATCAATCATTTGAATAAGGACAAAGGTATTCGATCGATCGAAGAGTAATGTTGGATCGATCGAACTTTTGGACTTTATGCTTTTGGGCCAAGGCTTGGATCTATCTTGAAGTGCTGAGATCGATCAATCGAACCTTGGACTTGGATTGATCGAACTTGCTGCTTTGCTTCATTTGCTTCTTTCTTTCTCCACTTTGCTCCTTTCTTTGTTTAATCCCAGAATTGCTTCAATTAAGCTCTTATTTGGCTGAGTTAGCTTATTTTCGAGATAAGTGCCTGAAAATGGAAATAATACGAAATCAATCTAAAACGGCAAAGTAAGATAGATAAAGGTAGTAGAATGCCTAAGCTTAAGAGTTTTAAGTATGCACTTTTCTACACTCATCATGTATATAAGAGTTTTTACCAGGAAATGGTTATTTTGGCCGACTTCCATATAGGAGCACTATATTTTGGGAGGAAGGTCAGTTTTACACATTACACTGACTTTTCACGACTTTTGCCTATCGATTTAGGCAATCGTCTATTACTTAGCGTTACCAATTAGCTAGCACTGGATGCATAGGGATTTTTGCATCTATTCTATGGAACTTGGAGGAATAGAGATCGTTACCCTTCGCTAAATATTGGGTAAGATGGGATCGTTGATAGATACACCTTAGGAGTGGTACATTTATGCTATTTTCTTATACATCAAAACTTAGTATATTGTTGGATATGTTGGAATTTGGTGGAGCTCATCTAAAGCGGCTGTGCCACACAAAAATGGAAATGAATTTTGCATAGTCATTAATTCAGAGTTTCGTGAATTCCGAGGATGGAATTCCTTTTGTTAAGGGTGAAGAATGTAATACCCCTAGTTTTCAAAAGGATAAAATGGAAATTTAATTCTGATTTTTATTGCAATTAATTATGTAATTTATATGTTTTGTTTCCTTAATTGATTAATGGTGAATTTGGTTTATTTATATTTGCTTAATTGGTTATTTATGTGTATTTAAATTGATTGTTAATTAGAAATTGTTTTAATGTAATTATTGAGTGTTTTGAATGATTTAGTTGATTATATTTATTTATGTGTTGTTCCTTATTTATTTGTTTTAAATGTTATTATTTAATTATTTATTTAATTGTAATGGACGTCTTTAGTTACTACAGTGTTTGCATATATTTAGGTTTAGGGTTTGGTTTTATGTAATTAGGTTAGCCGACGTATAAGTAGGTTGGAATTAGGATTAGGGTTTTGCATGAGTCTATATATATAGAACAATATAGGTTTTGAACAACCCTATTCACGTATAGAGTCTGGGGAGGAAAAACAGAGAGAAATGTGAGAGGAAAATAGAGAGGGTCTCGAGTGATAATCTGTGAGGCTAAAGGAGGAAGAACAGAGGGGTTGCTTCTGGATGGAATGAAGAAGTAATGGAGGAAGGGAACAGTGATCAGAGGAAGAATACAGTCTTGGGGGTTGCCGGAGTTTAGAGGCGACGTTGCATAGTTTCAACCCAAAACCTAAAGGCAAGTTTCATTCTATCTCCTTCCTATAAACTTGTATTCTATGCATGCCTAGGTAGTCTCCAGGACTTAAATGGACATTAAAATTTATTTAATTAGCATGCCTGAATTTAATGGAGTTAAATTTCATGGAATTGAATTGTTTTAACTTGGATTTCTCTTGAATGTACACTTGTTTTGTTTCATTTAGTGATACAAAATTACTTCTTATAATTAGTTGGGATGGTCTGGAACTTTAACAGGGGTAACTGGAAAGTCAGAAAGTGTCCGAAATTGGAGAAAACAGAGGCTGGGAGAGTGGAGGTGGCTCCATTGAAGTGGAGTAGGCTCCACACTCTTGTCGAGGTGGCTCCAAGAGGATGGAGCCAGTTCCAAACTTTTGTGGAGCCAGCTCCTCTTTTGTAAATGCACAGTAAGTGCGTTTTGCTGATTTTATTTATTTATTTCAGGGCCTAAATGAAATTTTTGAAAATTGATGTGGGGTTTTAAATGTTTAAAATTAACCTATTAAAACCTTAAAATAGTTAGGATATGCTAGTGTGCTAATATTAATGGACATCATGAATTTTTAAAGATTAATGTGCATGCTGTCCAGGAAAGAGGAAGACTTAAACTCCTAGTTTATTTAGCCAATTGAATGGACTGAAAGGAAAGATATTTTAGGGATGTTATATCAAAGATATATAACACATAATTAAGGCCCAGGAATGTGGGTGTGTGATCTGGAAAGGGACGCCATTAAATTTAGGCATTAATTTATATAATGTCAGGAGTTGAGGAAGTTTTACTCGCTGGTTGTGTTTTAACTAATTTAAATGGATTAGTATCAAAATACTATTGGGGTTTCATAAGGTGCATTTTAGACTTCTAAGTGTCATTAGATCATAAACAAGATTTATAGTTAAGGATTAAATGAACGACGTGAGATTTGAATAGTAATCTGCATGGCGTTAAGAATTGAGGAGCACTTGATTTCTGGTTTAATTTAGCAAATCAAATGGACTAATATGGAGGTATTTTTGGCATTCTAGTATAATGTGCTCAGTTATAATTCTGTTTATCATTATATCGTACTATGGATGTTAATTGATGAATTGTTATAATTTCAATTCTGTCAATTATATGGATGTGGATGATTTAAATTGTTTATTGTACTTTAGCAATTTAAATGGAGAATATATGGTTAGAATTATATACTGGATACATAATAGAACCTTGCATATATTTGGCTTCCATTATGTTGGTTTCTGGATATACTTGATGTTCATTTGAGTATGCATCATTTATGGATCATATGCATTATATGCATCGGTATAAGACGGTAGCATATTGGAGATAGATTAGATCACAAAGCTAAATCCTACCTCTTCATACATACGGAATGGATTAACTAAAATAGTTAAATTCTACATGGATGAATGTCCTGTCAACTAAAATAGTTGAACGACATAACGGATGGTTACTTTATTTTTCTGTATTAGGACGAATTTATATATATATATACTTATGGTACCGTGATACGAGCTTGAGTCTCCTGATCACAGTTAGGGTGCGTATATCGCTTGGATGGATAACTGGACCTAATGACGTTCCCTGGTAGTCTAGGTGTGCCTGACTACGTTATGACGTTTTGCATGTTATCTTCTACTCAGGTGTGATGACTATAGGTTAGTGAGTATCCTATAGTGTGTACCTATATCTATACGGACTATGTTAGATATTGCCGAGCTATCTAGGATGTATCTGCGTATCGGGTTTATGTACGGATTGTAGTAGGATGGAACTTACATGTGGGCCTAACCCACTCTTATTTTTCAGGTGTTCGTCAGTAGCAGGCTTAGAGTTTGATTGTATTGATGTAGATACAGACACTCACTCTTCCGGTTACATAGGATTTCCTTTCTATTTTAGTTTTGGATATCAATTTGTACATTGTTTTCATTTGAGGATTATTAGGGGACCACCAGATGGATTCCCGAGTTATACGGGTTTGAAGGATTTAAATTATATTAATTTATTATTTAAAGTTTGAGGATTTTTATTTTAGTTTTCTTTCAGCGCATTATTATTTTATTCTTAATTTAGTTTTTATTCCTGCTTGTTTACATATTTATTGTCTAATATCCCTCGGATCTGTGCTAGGACTTGATTACTCGTGGCTCTAGAATCGAGGGGTATCACAATTTTATAACTAATCCAATGGTTGAGAATAATTCTTCAATTGGGCTAATTTGTTAGTATGATGTGCCTCTAAAGATTATATGCATTGGGCCAATGAAAGGTGTGTGATATGGGCTGAACTTAAATGCATGTGCTAGGCTTTTAAATATAATAACAGTTAAATATAATGTGCTTTATTTAAAGGAGCCTGCTCACGAGCTCACGAGCTGAGGTTAACATTGCTCAAGTTTGACTCGTTTACTAAACGAACAAGCCCGAGTCAAGCCCGATCTGCACATGAACAACTCGGTTCATTTACAACCATATCATCATAGTCCATATACACAACTCAAATGTCATTTCTCTAATAGAAATCAATTCTTGCTTCTTTCAAAAGTGAGGCGGATTCTCACTATGTGACTTTACCTTCCCCTTCCAATGCAAGTTATAAGAGTTTTCAAATAATTGATTCCCCATTTGAAATAAGATCATTTAGGCATGAATTTGTTTATTTATTTTATTAAATTTTTTTTAAATGGTTGTGCAATGCCTAAGTTTATTAAGTTTTCTATCCAACTCATGTAGCGAATGTTAGGCCAAAGACTCCCAAACCTGATGGTCAGAGGGTAATAAGTGTAGAAACACTCCAAGTGGTTTAATAACTCAATTTAGTTAGGCTTCAAACTTCAACAAGTCATTTTGTTATTGACATAATCTCCAAGCATCCCCTTCTGACGTGAACGCTCAATGCTTAATGAGGCGAGGTCCAGTTACTTGGTGAATGATTTCAAGAGAATGCAACAAAATTATTGATGATTTTTTATTATCATTATTTTATTTTATTTTATTTTTATATTTATTTTTTTTATCAAAAGCTATCCATTCATTAGGTTCATCAACTCAAACCAACCATTTACAAAATGCCAAAAAGGTCGGGGTACATGCAACTTTTTAACGGGGAATTGAAGCTCAACTTTCTAATTGGTGTCATAGGTATTACCTTTCCATTAGGAGTTCACTTTTTTGATTTAATTTTGTCATTCTTTGTTGAATCTTATGTCATTCATTTAGTTTGGTCGAACTATGAGTTAAATTCTAATTTGTTAAATTCTAATAATTTCACAGGCCATACTTTGAATGTATTTAACATTTCTGAAATGAATTCCGGGAGCGACTCATATAATGCACATCTAGAATCAGCAGCAAGTAGCAATTCAGTGACATTCATCAGACGAACAGAGGACCACCGATGAGGCGAAGCAGAGTTTGGAAATGGTTGTTCTGTGATTGGTTGATTCGGCACACTTATGAATCGATGCCATTTCAGACCACGATGAAGGCAAATGTGTAGAACCCACGACGTGTTTGAATAAATGACCAAATGGGACGAATGAAGGAGCACTGGAAGAAAAGATGGTCGGGTGGTTCCGGCATATCAGAGCAGAGTTTACACAGGTTAGGTGATCTTCTGAGTCACTGCTTTCCTATCAAGATATGCATAATTGCCTATATAGATAACATAGTCTTAAGAACTTGACATCAAAGTCCTAAATTTTGGCATAATTCTATAATTTTATGATTCAGTTGTTTTCTTGGGGCTATCTTATTACATCAACGGGTTATTTCTATTAGTTCCTTAGGTTTTAACACTATATTTATATATTTTTTTTTCTCCTACCAGTATTTATATACGTATGGCACTAAGTAAATAGCAATACTAATGATATTGAGAGTTCGTAATCTACATGCTACTGGCCTAATTACTTATCAAAAGCGAATATGCAGCTGCTCTAACATTAGGTTATTCTACATGCTATGTGTTTCATCAAGTAGCTTTTTTTCAACTAATAACATATTGTGGTGTAAGGTGATAACGTACTATGTGCATTTCTATATACACTACAAGAAAAACAGTTTTTTACCACGGTGAAAAATACTTTCTACCACGGTTTTAAACCACAATGAAAACGGTCGTGGTAATAAGTAGAACCATGGTAGAAAGAAAACTTTCGACCACGGTTTAGAACCGTGGTAGAAAGTGTTATATAATTTTTTTTTTTAAATAGTATATAGACCCTATGAGGCCCCTTTTTTTTTTTCCCCCCCTACTATAGCCTAGCAAGGACCCCAGAAGCAAACCCTAAATAAATAAAAATAACATCATAACTAAAATAACTTACAACTGATGAATAACATCATATATATATATATATATATATATATATATATATAACCAATTCCAAATCATGGTTTAATACAAAAATTAACCATATACAAATTTTAAAGAAGTACATGATTCACACCTTACATCTTTACTTAACCAAAATAAAACAAAAATTCTTCTATCTTCTTGCTCTATAAAGTCTCTTTTCCATATATGCAACTTCTTTATAAGCCATACAAAAAATATAGCGGTAACAAAAAAAGTAACGGCAAACGCAATCCCACAATCCTAACTTTGATCTGCAACGATGTAATAGTTGAAGTAAAAGAATGTAAAGTAAGTTGTAAAGTTGCCGAAATTAAACCAAGCAAAGTAAGCATTATAATAAAGGTACATTGAAAGCTACTAGGAATTGGCTTAGGTATTCTCCTTATGAAGCACCTTGGAGTTCCACTCATCACCAACTGCCTAAGAGTAACTGACTGATAAGTGTACATCAACATTCCTGGTTTCAGAATTTTCAATGTGATTTCAACTGATTAGTTATTGGTGATTTGAACTTTTTAATAATACAAAATGAATTGGCAGGACTGAATTTAGTTGCGGCCCAAATAGGCGATCATGCCAAGATTTCAACTGCCACTGGCCAAATTTTTTTATTTTGTTTTATTGATGCAGATAGAAATGATAGGAAGACTCAATTAGAAGCTTGCAGATTCATTTACAGCACCCCCATATTCCAAAACAAATAGCTTATTAACCATAAACATTTGTATTTATTGAAATAGTACTCTTTTATCAAATCCAACCGTACAAGCAACCAGACAATCAAAAGCCAAAAGCAAATTTTGACATGGTGAAAAAACATATTGAAAGCAATAAAAAAGAAAAAGAAAAAAGAAAAGGCACTTTAATCATCAGACCATATATATCTCAATATACACTCTTAGCAGCATTAGTTGTAGGCATCAGGATTTGCCAAGAAGTAGGCTTCAACAGCCTTGAACATTCCCAAGGCCTTTTCTTTGCCACCCTTGATTTGGTCCCATGGAGGTTCATTTTCAATTTTGTTCCAATACAATCACATATTCATCCGACTTCAAGTTTGTGATTTTCATGTATTACAAAATATGAAGAGGCATCTAGCCTTAATCTTTTTTTAGGATCCGTATCATATTTTCTATGTGATACTGTTGGATTTGTGTCAAGACTGTCAAGTATGGACTTGTCTTTATTACCTGCACAGAGGAAGCAGTGTCTATGTTTGTTTTTCTATTTTCTGTTCCTTCCCTTGTCATGTTACTGAACTGTGCATTCCATTAAGGCTGTTGGCGTTCTTTCACATTTATTTCTCATGTATTTGCCGTGGATATAGGCCATACAATTCTTTCTACTGCAGTAACTTCTACATAATAAGTCTTTTACACCTCAGGGCAGTCTGATTCAAGGAGTAATGTACTAGAGTATGGTAGGTCATCACACTAGCTATCCCTACCCTATATAGTATGTGACTGGTTATAGCATGTGTCCATTTATTTTGTGCACATTTTACAAATTAATTAATTCCTCATCTTGAAGGATCTCAATTATATTTTTAGCATATAGGTATAGAGCATTTATGCTGTAAATCTATACCCATTGAGGTTCCAATGGGTCAAAATTTTATATGTTGAACCAGTTAAAATTAGACAAGTACACCGCAAAAAGCAGGATTATCAATTGTGACATTATCACGCAGTCCTAGCATCAATTTGCAGAAAGTTTCAACTATATAATCATAGATATTTACCACTCTCCTTTCTGCTTAAAATATTTTGTTAGATGCGCTACATTGACGTGGGTTCCACTGATGGAGATAAATGAGTAGAATACAAGCATAAACAAGTATATGACAAACAATTAAGAATACCAAACAAAAGAACATGGTTTATATTTGGAATGTCAGTACAGAGTATTTTAATCATTTTAATTAAGAGATGTCAATTACTAAGTTATACTTGACATCACAGAATCGAAAAGAAATGATTATCAATGAGAAGAGAGAGAGAGAGAAAAAAAAAAAAAGTGGTCTTAGTGGTTAATGAGGTGGTATTCCATGGATTAAGGGAAAAAGGAGAAGACAAGCATGGAAGTAGGTATAGCTGCCATTAACATTTTAGTATATATAATGGACTTATCACTTAAAAACACAATAACTAACAAAGAGCATTATTCAAGGGAGTGACATGCAATGCTTGAGGTAACTGATTGAAGCTGTTCTGGGGTTTTTATCTACTGCTAGAAGCTAGCTTTAAGGGCACACTGGAATCAATGACTTCAGTGATCCATACTTTCCAATAGTTGGAACCAAGTGGAGCAGAACCTATGAGAGAATCTGGATCCGCTGAATCAATCTCACCCTTGGCGACAACTGATTTTGTCCCATGAAATTACAATAACTCACAACACTTGCCGACCAAATCTTCAGAAGGTGAGACTTGACGTGAAGCAATGGGAGAGGACTAGTTGTTAGCATTTTGTCCAAAGCACAATAATGCAAAAAAAAAAAAAAAAAAAAAAAAAAAAAAAAAAAAAAAAAAAGGGTAAATAATGCTTCTCATGTATAATTAGTGTTATAATTAGAGAGACATCGTATCAAATTTATAGAGATTTATTACCAAAGTTGATTGAAGTAGTTGCATCATTTGATCTTGCCTTTCCTCGTCTTTGGAATTTCTCTTTCATTTCTTGATATTGTTGTTTCAATTCATCAATAGTCCTATCATATTTTTGAGAAGAACCATTTCAGAGATTCAGTGTTGTCATTGTTACCCCAAACCCAAGCCCTCTCACACTTCCTCCACGTTCAGGACCTATTACAGCGGTGAGTGCATCATCACCATATCCTGAACTTTGAGTTGTCTTGGTATACTATTGCATTTTTTTCTGAAAAAATAATATTTGTAAAGTATAAAATGCATATAAAAATAATCTGCTACTTAAACTAAAAGGGAAATATATCTTACCACGGTCTCCTCCACCGTTTCATTTATATATGTTCTATCCTTTCTAGTATGGCCTTCAATCCACACGTCCACTCTTGAAATTGCATGTGGTGTGTTTGAATTTTTTTTTCTACATAAGAACATAAATATGGAAAAAACAAAAATACTTAATCAATGTAATTGCCATCTCTCTTTAGCATAGTTTTGAGCATTTTATCAAGTTTAAACAATGATGAAAAAAAGCATTAAAAGTTTCGACATTACCAACTTTAATTCAATCTCAGGTATTTCCACACCATCATTTTCTAAACTTGCACTCTGATTCTCTCCAAAATAAAATACAGAAGCTCTGCCAAAGAGTTTCATTATTTATTTGTATAAAGTTTTAGTGTTTATTTATTTATATAAAAAAAATATTTATTAATTGATATAAAAAAAGTTTATATCTATACTATTATTAAATGTACAAAGAGTTTCAGTATTTATTTATTTATAAATAAAAATATTTATTAATTGATATGAAAAGAGTTTTTATATATAAAAAAACTCTATAAAACTCTAAAATCTATCTGATAAAATTTAAATTAACATATTTATCTATTTATTATCATCAATTTTTTTAATAAAATAAGATCTAATTAGACAAGAATTATTAATATAAACAATATTTATTAATTGACATATAAAATAAAATAATTTTTCTAAAACTCTACCAAAAATTAGCTTTTATTATGAGTTTCTTAATAAAATTAAATCTAATTAGACAAGGATATATTTAAAGAAAAAAAAATAATTTCTATAAAACTCTATTAGAAATTACTTATTTTGTTTTTAATAAAATTCTATTACACTAGACAAAGATATATTTGAAGAGTTTCTATAAAACTCTAACACAAATTACCTATTTATTATGAGTGTTTTTTTTAATAAAAAGGAAATCTAATTAGACAACTATTATTAATATAAAAAATTATTTGTTAATTGATATAAAAAAAAAAAAGGTTTAAAAAGAGTTTTTATAAAACTTTAACACAAATTACCTATTTATCTATTTATAATAAGTTTTTTAAGACAAAAAATCTAATTAGATAAGAATTATTAATATAAAAAATATTTATTAATTGATATAAAAAGAATTTTTAAAAGAGTTTCTATTAAACTCTAACACAAATTATCTATTTATTTATTTATTATAATTTTTTTAATAAAAGAAAATCTAATTAGACAAGAATTATTAATACAAAAAATATTTTTTAATTGATATAAAAAATAAAATAAATTTTCTAAAACTCCAACACAAATTACCTTTTATTATGAGCTTTCTTAATAAAAGGTAATTTAATTAGACAAGAATTATTAATATATAAAAATATTTACTAATTCATATAAAAATAGTTTTTAAAATATTTTCTACAAAACTCTAACACGTATTACCTATTTATCTATTTATTATGAGTTTTTTCATAAAAGAAAATATAATTAAACAAGAATATATTTAAAGAAAATAAAAATTAGTTAACTCCAAAATCTACTTAATAAAATTAAATTAACCTATTTATATATTTATTATTATGAATTTTTTAATAGAAGAAAATCTAATTAGACAAGAAATATTAATATAAAAATATTTTTTAATTGATATATAAAATAAAATAATTTTTTTAAAATTTACCACAAATTAGCTTCTTTTTTTTATGAGTTTCTTAACAAAATAAAATCTAATTAGACAAGGATATATTTAAAGAAAATAAAATAATTTTTATAAAATTCTATCACAAATTACTTATTTTTTCTAAAACTCTTCCACAAATTTGCTTTTATTATGAGTTTTTAATAAAAGAAAATATAATTAGACAAATATTATTAATATAAAAAATTATTTATTAATTGATATAAAAAGAGGTTTTCAAATAATTTTTATAAAACTCTAACACAAATTACCTATTTATTTATTTATTTTGAGTTTTTTAATAAAAGGAAATCTAATTAGACAAGAATTATTAATATAAAAAATATTTATTACTTTATATAAAAAGAGTTTTATAGTGTTTATGTTAAACTCTAATACAAATTACCTATTTATTTATTTATTATAAAATATTTATTAATTGATATAAAAAAAATTTTATTAAAATAGTTTCTATAAAACTCTAAAAATTACTTAATAAAATCAATCACAATAAAATATTTATTATTTGTTGTAAACAGAATAATTATTTTTTTGTGGATAATTATTATAATATAACAAGTCCAGCCCAGTTATGATTATTTTATTATTATGAGATGACACATGTTATCATCTTATTAATTCAAGAAGCCTATAAATGGAGGCATACGGGGAAGAAGGAAGGGGTACAAAATTGAGAATTCTAGAAATCTAAAATTCTAGAGAGAAATTCAGAGGGGCATATTTTTATATATACTATTATTAAATGTGTAAAGAGTTTAGTATTTCAGTATTTATTTATTTATGAAAAAAAAATTCTATAAAACTCTAAAATCTACCTAATAAAATTCAAATTAACCTATTTATTTATTTATTATTATAAAATTTTTAATAAAAGAAAATCTAATTAGTCAATAATTATTAATATAAAAAATATTTATTAATTGTTATATAAAATAAAATATTTTTTTTCCAAAATTCTACCACAAATTAGCCTTTATAATGAGTTTCTTAATAAAATTAAATCTAATTAGACAAGGATATATTTAAGAAAATAAAATAATTTATATAAAACTCTATCACAAATTATCACTTTTATTTTCAATAAAACTCTATCACATTAGATAAAGATATATTTAAAGAATTTCTATAATCTACTAACACAAATTACCTATTAATCTATTTATTATGATTTTTTTAATAAAAGAATATCTAATTCGATAATTATTATTAATATAAAAAATTATTTATTAATTGATATAAAAAGAGTTTTAAAAGAGTTTTTATAAAACTCTAACACAAATTACCTATTTATCTATTTATTACGAGTTTTTTTTAATAAAAGGAACTCTAATTAGACAAGAATTATTAATATAAAAAATATTTATTAATTGATATAAAAAGAGTTTCTATTAAACTTTAATACAAATTACCTGTTTATTTATTTATTATGAGTTTTTTTTTAATAAAAGAACATCTAATTAGACAATAATTATTAATTAAAAGAACATCTAATTAGACAATAATTATTAATATAAAAATATTTTTTAATTGATATAAAAAATTACGATTTTTTTAATAAAAGGTAATCTAATTAGGCAAAAATTATTAATATATAAAAATATTTATTAATTAATATAAAAAATGTTTTTAAAAGATTTTCTATAAAACTCTAACACATATTACCTATTTATCTATTTATTATGACTTTTTTTAATAAAAAATATATATAATTAGACAATGATATATATATATATATATGCAAAGAAAATAAATAATTTGTATAAAATTTTACCATAAATTACCTATTTTATTTTCAATGAAATTCTATCACATTAGATAAGGATATATTTAAAGAGACCTATAAAACTCTAACACAAGTTAACTAAATTGTACCACAAATTAACTATTTTATTTTATTTTAAACTTTATCACATTTAACCTTATTTATCTATTTTTTTATGAGTTTATTAATAAACGGAAATCTAATTAGATAAGGATATATTTAAAGAAAATAAAATAATTTCTATAAAACTTTATCACAAATTACCTATTTTATTTTCTTTAAAACTTTATCACATTATAGAAGGATATATTTAAATAAAATATATAATAATACATATACATAAAATATAAAAGTGTAAAGAATTTCAGCATTTTAATATTTATTTTTTAATATAAAAATATTTTTTAATTAATACATAATGAGAACTCTATCACATATAACCCTGTATCTATCTATTTATCATGAGTTTTTTAATAAAAGAAAATCTAATTTTACAAGGATATATTTAAATAAAATAAAATAATTTTTATAAAACTCAACCACAAATTATCTATTTTATTTTCTTTAAAACTCTATCACATTATAAAAGGATATATTTAAGGAAAATAAAAAATAACCTAGGGTCTTCCAAACAATCACAAACTCCATATAATAAATTTTTATATCAATTTAAATCTAATGAATGATTAGTATAATTGAATTTCTATTTCAAAATTTAATTAAAAATTAATATAATTGAATTTCTATTGTAAATTTAAAATTATAATAAATTTTAAATTTTTTAATAAAATTCAAATTACAAATTACCTATTAAAATTGAAAACTATAGTATTATATATATATATATATATATATATATATATATATAATTTATTAAATATTACCTAATAAAATTTAAATTACAAATTACCTAATAAAATTCAAATTACCTAAAAGAATTTATTACTATGCAAAACTCAAATATTTCAGTATTAAAATAAAAAATAAATTATTAATTAACAAAAAAATAAAATATAAATATTTTAGTATTAATATAAAAACCTAAAAGAATTTATTACTTTACAAAAACTCAAACTCTACCACCAATTTCAAAATATTTCAGTATTTATTTATTAATATAAAAAAATATTTATTAATTAATATAAAGGGAGTTACAAAAATTGCTATTTTTTGTAAGGTTTATTATTACAAGCTTCAAATCAACAATTAGAAAAAAAAATAATATGAAAACAAAAATTATAGAAGTTACAAAACATTCACCACGTGCATCGCATGTACCTTTTCCGTGTATATATATATATATATATATATATGAAGTTCAATTTGAACATTGTGCATATTGTTTATTTTACTTGTTTATATAATGTGGCATATAATCATTTGATGAGAGAGATTGTTAGAACCCCTAGAATGAAAGGATGCTTCAGTTCTTCAATGGCCTCATGTGAGGCCTGTTTGACCTTTAAGTTCCAAGCAACCGTTGGGAGGGACCGGAGGGTCGAAGGACCAGTCTTTCTTGGTATCAATTTTTTTCCCCTGAATTTTCCTTCGTTTGTGTGAGTAATTAGTGTTTGTTCTTTTTACCTTTTCTTTTTTGAGAATATCTCAACTTCTTGGACTCTTGGATGATTTACAAATTTTGTATGAACAGACCAAGTGTATCATTTAAGTTCAAGCCTTATCTTTGGCGAGTCTCGAACCGAAGGCCTAACGGGAGTATCCCCAAAGGCCTTACTGGTTGAGCTAGCTCAGGTGGACATAACTTTTTATCTTTAATTATAATTAATTCATCATTTCTTCTTTATAATAATAATAATAAATTAATTAATTAATTAAAAAAAAACACACAAAAATGGAAGATGTATTAATATTATTTACACAATTTTTTTTTTTTTTTTTCTTGAAACCAATGGTATTACATGCCTAATAACCATAGGAAAGAATTACCAAAAGGTTTTTTCTTATGCAATTGTAGTTGAAAATTGCTGCTGCTAAATGATTTCTGAGTTAGACAATGTGTAGGGAATCATGTCGCAAAATATTGATCCACTTTCAACGATAATGCTTTAAAATCTGATGCTCTGAAGTCGTCTTCTCATATTGTTGTGTAGATATGTAAACGTTGTCCGCTCCATATCAGTCTTGACCTTCTCAGAATATACCAAGAGTTTAAGACTTGTGTTGCATCAGATAAACTTATCCAAAACGTGAGTAACTTGCTTGGATGTTCATAAGACCACACGTGTCAGTGTGTACCGACTCCAATTGTCCTTTATGTCTATGTCATCTGGCTGATTAAGCCCTTAGAGTTTTTTATCCTTCAAACAGGGTTCACAAGTTTGGTTTAGGCTCCTCTGCCTCACTAGGTAATTAACCTTCTTTGACTAATCTTTGAATCTCATTTTGAATGATTACAACCCAAAAATAGACACTAAAAATATAATGAGTCAGGAATAACAATTTTTCTCTTAACATTCAATTTAGAAGATGCAACATTAGTTTCTACATCCTGCAAATCTTAAGAGTTTGTGATTATAATATATTAACCATCTTTCAATGCACCAGAAGCAATCGCATATCTATTCAATTTTATAAAACCAGTTTTACAAAATAACAACACAATTTTTATAAACCACAAGTGAAACAAGAATTAGATAGCGTCTAACTTCTGTGCATAAAGATAGCGTCTAATTTCAGATGTAATACTCCCACTGACTTAGCTACAACCTTGACATCAGGTCAAGTACAAATATATTTCATATCATCGAGGCTTCTGGATTCTTAAAATCCTTGCAACGAATTGCAAAAATGTTTAGTGGCTCCAGAATCTATCCATCAGGAATTAATAGATACAACCACATAACATGGTTCAATGATTAAATATATATATTTCCTATGCCACGTCATTGCTTAGACAGTTTGTCCTTTAGTGTCTTCGTTACCAGCAAAAGAAACAATTTAATTTGCCCTCAACATACACTGCCTTATTCCCTTTAACCTTTTGGATACCCATGTTTTGTGCTAGCCTAGTCCTATTATCATCCTTCTTCTTTGTTTTGCCCGTCCACTTGGGCCTAGAAGAAGATAGTATAGACTAGGTTAGATTGATAGGAACGCTCATACTCTTGATTATCCCTTCATCTGTTACCAATTCTATAAGAATATTAGCGAGTGTGAACTCAAACTAATTCTTTATTTAGTTCACTCTAACAGAGTCGAACGAGTTTGGTAACAAGGCAATAATCATGTCAATTTGAAACTTACCACCCAAATCAGCCCTATTGATCTCCAGCTAATTTTTAAATAATAAACAATCATTTTCAAAATACAATTTCATACTGGAGTTCCTTAAGCTATCTTGATGATGTTCAAGTCTAACATAGTACGTAGGCATACGCCCTATCTAATCTCACTAAAACATCTCATTAAGTATCTTAAAGTAAAGGAATTAGGTATAGGAGTATTAAATACATTTTGTACCCTTACGTTGTGAATAAAATATCTAAGTTCCTTTTCCAGTCATTATAAATGAGGTCCACATACATTGAATATGTTAGCAAGCAGATAAAATGGATTAGATATAATTAATCTGAATATAAATGCATTCATACAATATGCAAGGTGAATTATTAATACTGTCATGCATATTTAAAATAAAAATGAGTTTGTTAACCACATAATATAATAAATCTCAATCGAATAAGAGATCATTATTATTATTGGTAAACAACCCCTTTTAATTAATGCGGGTCCCTCAACTCTGTAGCATAATAAATCAACCAATCAATATGTCAATAATTTATCCTGTTGGAGGAGTTCATTATTACTATTGTTGAGATTCATTTGCTATTAGGCGAGCACTCTATTAAAATAGTATGTGGGTGATCGGTTGATCAACTATACATCAACCTTCGCAATAGCACGAATCATTGTAAAATAGGGCTATTGGTCGGGTAAGTCGAACCACTGGGACTGCGCTAGTCTTAAGACAACCTAAGTATCTAGAGTCATTTTAGAATGATAAGGTGTAATAAGGAGTTGTTGATTGGTTTGTCACTAAGCTAGTAATTAAAGTGTGCATAAAACAAGGATGCTAGTAAATGAGAGTTAGAGATGATAAAAGGTGAAACTAGGGAAGTGAATCCACCTACGCCCTAAATACATGCTAAATCAAGACTAAATTGGGGATAAACACTATATAAGTAATGATTAAGAATTATGTAGCAACACATAGTTGCTTCATAACCAATAAAAAGTTCATGAGATTAAAACAAGAATGGTCTATCAAAAGACAACACATTTGGACTACCTAGACTAGGGTGTAGTATCAAATACATTAACTTAAGCAAAAGACCATCAAGCATTCAATCAAATGATGAAGCACATGAAGGTAAGAATCAAGCATAGTCCATCAAAGGAGGTACCTAAGCAATGGAATATCAAGTTTCAAAATCAACATGCCTTGAAAACCATTCATAGTTAATATCTTCATTGTCATTATGAAAATAAAAGTAATAAGACTAATGTAAGAATCATCAAGACAAGCTAAAGAACTCACATCAATCATTTAAACATGAATATTCATTACAAGAAGTAATAAGCTCTTAAACTATGAAAAGACCAAAGTTTATACATTATAATCCCCAAAATAGAACCTAATCTAGAACATGAACAAAAGGGGAGGCTTCATCACCTCCCTAGATGGAGTTTAGTTACCCATGAGTGAGCTAGAAAAAGGAAGAAGCATGGATGGACAAGCCATTTTCGAGCTCCCTTCTTTAGGCTTCAAGAACACCTTTCTTACTCTCTTCTCTCTCCTCTAATCTCGTAGAATGAAGGATAATCATTTTGTGTGGTCCTCCCTCTCTCTTATCAAGCTCAAGTCAAGGCTCTCTCTCCTCCAAGGAACACCTCCAACCACTTCATAAAGAGGGAAGATGGCATTGAGGAAACCAATATGCAAGTGGCTGAAATTGAACCATTTCCATGTGCAATCTGCCAGAATTTCGAGCACTCGAAGGGTGGTCTCGAGCACTCTAAATTAGTGTAATGAGCAACATGCAATTCTTGCCCATCTCTGACCCACTGTGGAAGAATGACCATAACTTTGTGCTCCGAACTCCGAATGATGATCTGTTTAAAGATTTGGAGAGCTGATTCAGAGCTTTAAAAACTTTATGTTTTGATGAAGACCCAATTCTCAAGTCTGGTTGGTCGAAAATGGGGAGAAAGGCAGTACTTCAGTGCTGCCAGGCAGTTCTGCGCACCTCTGTTAAGAAGATGATAACTCTCTGCTCCGAACTCCGAATTACGAACCGCTTGAAGATTTGGAAAGCTGATTCAGAGCTCTAAATCTTTCATGTAGTGATGGAAGTCCAGTTCTTGAGTTTGCTAGGTCAAAAATGGCGACAAAAGTCAGGTTCTACTGCTGCCAGAATTTCAGAATTGGCACCCTTTTTGTTCAAAATTCCACAAGGCATCATTTTTGCTTCCTTTTTGCAATTTAACCTGAAAATGTACAAAAACATGCAAATGGAGATAATCTATATAAAATAATCAATTAATGGACTTTGTTAATGTAATTTAGGGCGCTTGAATATACAGTATTCGGCGCTTATCAGTGGGTCCCTTAACCACTGCATGAAAAATCGGATAACCAATATGCCAATAACTTATTCGGTTGGCGAAATTCATTATCGCTATTGGCGGGCAAATCCCATCATTTCCATATCTCTTAAGACAATGCCTTGTTTATCATATGAAATGATTCCCAATTTTGGTTAGCCTTTCTAAAATCACTTAGTGTAGACCATTCCGTTGGGAAGTTAACACTATTGATTTTAGATTGAGTGTATAACGTTATTAATGCTCTAACGAAAAATAAAACATTAAATATATTGTCATTATAATCTAGACTCTTTAAATCATGCGTAAGGCCTTATTTTTAAAGATCTAATTGCAATGAACATTTAATATTTTTATTTTCATGAGACAATCATTCTTGTAATATTAAGACTCTTCAAATCATGCGTGGGGTCTTATTTTTGAAGATCTAATTAAAATGGTTTTAATAACGAAGGCTATGGGGTAATGTATAAAAATCCCCGCTCCCACTCAATTTTTAATCATTAATAATTAGGGTTTTGAATTTATTCATTTACATGATATAATGCATACAAAACGCCTTGATTTTAATCCAATTAAATTTAGAAAATATTTGGACTTTAAATGATTCACTAATATTTAATTTGAGTCACAAAAAATAATTTACAAAAATAATTTTTCGTTTCCCAATAAGTGCCCTCTAATTAATTAGTAATCAAATGTAATTAATTTTCATAATTTAATTTATATAAATCAACTCATTTAATTAAATATCATGGATCCAATGCATGAATAATAATAATTAGCAATTAATTATTTCATGCATCACATACAACAATAAATGACAGATAAAGCAAATAAAATGGCCAATGGATTTAGCTTTTAACATTTAACTGCTCTAAGTATTGCGCGAGGGCCAATGGAATCAGCTTTTAACATTCAGAACTAAATAATTATTAAGTGCTATCTTTATTGCACCCCATTAAACTCCCACTATCTTTAAATAATGGAGAATAAATTTAAAATCCACTTTGGGGCAATAATTCACTCTTTAATTAATGAATACGACACAAAATAATTATCAAAAGAAGCCTAGAGTTCCACCATATGGTCATGTGCACCAACAGAAGACAAAAACTTGTCCCAGGAACGTTCACGCGCGCTCCAATGAGTTCCACGCGCTCCCCATGCGCCAAAATACTCCTGCACGCGCTTGTACGCGCCAGGAGAGAGTGGCAGTGCGTGGTACGCGCTGCCACGCGCCATGTGGGGCTGAAACTTGCAGGCGCGTGGTCCACACTTGCCTGGTTTAAGGATAGTTGTTTGGCACTGTACTTCACGCACCAGATTTGATGGATCAGCTTTTTTGGCTGGCGCGTGGTCCTCACGCGCTAGCTTGTTGGCTCAGCTTGGAGCGCCCTCTAGACACGTTCACTCTGAATCTTTTTCTCCTCTAATCTTAGATCCAAGGTTGGCTGGTGCAGGTACATGATAAGAATGTGTACCGCGCCACACCTGATTACTAGACATCTTCCGGCCAATTCCTAGCCGCTGGCAACTCTCTGGTCGCCGGAAAAACGTCGAAAATTCCAGAAAATATTTAAAAAATTCCAGAAAATATAAATTAAGCCCAAAAAATTTCAGAAAAATTTCGAAAAATTTTGGAAAAATTCCAGAAAATTCCTGAAGCCTAATTTAACCCTCTTGGACCTTCTTAAAGCTTCATAGTATCCTTTGATGAAGATTACATGGCTTTAAAAATATTTATAATTTGAAATACAATGAAAAGAATTAAATTACATCATTGAACTTTCAAACGGCTAAATCAAAACCTTAATTACATTCATCCAAAGATAAAATTACATTCAATAAACCTATAAGCTTCATCCATGGCCCAAACACACATCATCATCCATTCACAATTATACATACATCATCATGTATCAATATATTAAATCATACATCAATATATATATATATAATTTGGATCCATGATGATGATTTTCATAAAAACATGATCTCTAGTAATGAATCAAACCATGCTCTGATACCACTGTTGGGTAACGTGCTAGTTTTAAAAACTTTTCGAGGGATTTTAATTCATAGATTTTGATTCATTACATAGAGACAAGTTTTATATAAAAATAAAATATAATGTATCATTCAACTAATAGATTGAATACTTACATCAAAGGTCTGAGTAAACCTTTAATTATTTCCTCTTAAGTGAATGTTCTCACTTATTGTAGATCCCTTAGCAAGATGCTTTCTCCTTGGATCTCCATCTTCTTGGTAATTGTTTTGCCTTTAGGAATCACTCATAAGCCTCCATGAATGACCTTAGAAAATTAGGCTTGTGGGAGCCTCCATTAAATGAGAACATAAACCCTAATTTTCTAGAGAGAGAAAATAGATTCCTTTTTTTCTTCTTCCAAAAATCACACCTAAAAATATACATAGACCATGTATATTTATAGGCAACATAAAGATAAAGAAAAAGAAACAACAAATCCTTCTCAATCTCTAATTCACATGTCTCAAATCTAATATGATTCCAATATCAAGTTGGGCTATGAGTGAGAATCCTTTGGGCTTATTATTTTATTGGCTATAATGAATTAATAATTGGCCCAGTTCATGGACCCAATTCAATTAATTCATAAATTAATTTCTACTCCACTAAAAGAAATTAATTGAACTCCAATTAAATAATAAATAACCTCTAAGTCAATATTGCACTTTGACCCCTCTATGCATAATTAATTATCGGATAAATAAAGCCATCAATCCGACTACTTAATTAATATATTTATTTTGGTATCATTGATTATTTCTGGCTCGATCACAATAAAACATTTGTTTGACAAAAATAATAATTTAAATAAATAAATATATAATAAATCATTTTGTCTAAAAACACACAAAGGCCTTCGAATTTACTTTGTGATCAATCATAATCAATACAAAATAAATACAAGTAGCAATGATGCAAATATTGAAAATATAACCCTCTAACTATTAATTACATAACTACCCAAAGTGTCGGTCTAAGGATCCCGAAGTATCCGCTGAACAAATCAAAGTAATTATTAATTAATAAAAGAGTTTATATTTTTCTCATGCTTAAGAGTCAAATGCCATGACAGTGATAGGGAGCAATTGCATACGACGGCTCTTGCAATATATCTCAACCTAACGCGGATCCAGTTCAAATCTTAATTAATTATGAGTCCATCCATAATTACCGACTATGAACAATTTATGATTACTATTTATATTCATGTATTGATCGCCATCATATACATATATAAATATCTCTTGTAATCAAGTGGACACTATCAATTCTACAATGAATCGAAATATAATACATTGAATTCACCAATTATATAAAGCATAAATATTTCAGAAATATCAGGAACATATGTCACTATTATCCAGATAGGAATTTGCTATGCCAGGGCATATAAATCCCAACACCAACATAGGACAAGAACCCAAAAAGGCTAGCCACAAGACGGGATGGATCGAACTTGAACAATGAAAAAACAAAGAGATGTCGGCCTAGGCCCATCTCTTTAAAAATATTATAAGACCGTGCTCATACTGCCACATTATGTTTTATGTTCTATTATTAATTCAGATTACAGCTACACTTCTCTATTTCTTGGGGATTCTTTTTATTTTCATTCAGGTATGTTCTTGTTTGTTGTAATTGTGTCCAAAAATCTCTATTTTGGTGTTATGTTGATGATTATGTTCATTGGACATTTTGATTTAGACTTATATATATATATATATATCACCATGATCTCTAGGTAAGAGTGGAAGGATTCGTGGAAAAAGTTTCTGATCAGGAATCAGAACAATACTTCCACAGCCGTCCTCGAGGAAGAGCAATAGTTAGCAAGAAGGTTTTCTTTATTTTTTCTTTTTTCCTGTAAACATTTTTTTTCTAGCTTTTAATGTTCAATTTCTGCATCATACTAAGACCATTCTCTTGCTTATCTTCAGAGCACTATAATTCCTGGATGACATGTTCTCCACCAAGAATATAAAGAATTAGAAGAAAAATTCTCTGATGGGTCAGTATTTCTAATTTGTAGTTTTTGGATGACTCTGTGAATCAATCTTTGATAATTTGGTTATGCAAGTGTTCTGCTGAATGTGCTAGCTTTGTCAATTTCCTTAAAATATTGGTTTTTGGTTTATAAAGAATCGTCTCAGTAATTTACCAGAGAAAAGAAAGAAAGAATTTTGTCAGTTTATGTTACACAATTAACTTTTAAATCAAGTATTTAATCTAAAACAGCTTTGCAAGCTTTGTGTGCATTTATGTTGCCAGAATTACCATCTAAGTGGATAATTTCCTATGACCCTATGAATTAAGGTAGACTAGTATCATAATTTACATGTGCAAACTTCAATTACATTACATATATACCTTAGAGTCTAGACTAGTATGTCCCTCCATTTTTCCTTCCACAACTTAAGCTGGTTTACTACTGTTGCAAAGAAATTATTTTGGAAATTCAAGGCCATTCATGACCTATCTTAATTAAACCAACCCATAATATACTATTTTTCGCGCAAGTGTACAAAACAGATACTGAAACTCAGTATCTATTATCTAAGTATATATCTCATGCTTCCACTACAAACCATGCTCCAATGCTTTCCATTCTGCAGTATAGAACTTAGGATGATATTGGAATGTGCACAAAGACAAATTCTACAATAATATTCAAATCCTTTTTGAGTCATACATCACCGTTATCCATTAGTATAATATATATTGTGAGTTATAATATATATCAAACAAACTGTATTGCCCAGATTAATAATATTTACAGATAATGGAGGAATAGGTTATTAATATCATTATCTATTATACTTTGAAAAGAAAAAAATAAATAAATAAAAACAGGTTATGGTGTATACTATTATAATAAACTCATTCTGTAATAGGTAAAACTATAAGAACACGGAAAAGCTCTAATTATGGAATAGATAAGAGAACATTATACTTTGACCCTCAGGAATCTTTCTATTGGATCCGTACATACTATATGACCATGGAAAGATAAATCATGTGGAATGCTTTTTGTTAATCAATTTTCTTAAAAATTAAAAAGTGCATAAGACTGTATGACTTTATTAATATATGATGCTAATCATGGTTGGTCCTCCAGTTTATGCACTTACAAGTATTTTTTTATTTGTATATTTATGGTGCTCTTAGTAGAAGGGAAGTGTTTCCATGGCTGAGGGAGAATGGAATTCCCATAGAGACAACGAGCCAGTAATGCAAACATGGAGGCAGCACAGCTCTATATATATAACGGGTTGGCCTACATTCTATATATATATAGAATGTGAACAGAAATTGCTTGTAATGACCTTAATTTCTATTCCGTAGGCTACTTCTCTCTCGAGTGATATGTAAATGATTTCATATATCATATAAGTTTGCATAATTGATGAGCAACATTTACTTCATTACCAACCAGGCAACCATGTTGTTAATCACATTTCTATTAGTTATAAGGGTTTGAACTACCTATTTATGCAGTAAATGATTCAATCTATACTCATTTTATAACACCTGTATACAATAGGGAAAAAGAAAATTGTTATATATTGTTTTGTATCTTATTTAGAATCACATTCCACTTGGAACCACTCCTTATAGGTATTCACTTATTAAACTATGTCTCTTTTTTTTTTTAACTGCTCAATATTATTATGTAAAGTAATATTTGATTTCTCTTTTCATTATATGACATAAAAGAGGCTTAAAATTTTTTTTTTTTGATAAGTCATAAAAGAGGCTTAAAATTATAAGAGAATTTCATACTCACTTTAAATATTTTTGTCACAGGACTAAACCACAGATAGGACATGCATTTATGCATTAAAAACCATGGGAAGATTTCATCAAACCATAAATATCCCTGAGAACCTCTAATAGAAGTTTCCCTAGCTTGATAGTACTTAAACTCTCATAAAATGTGAAAACTACAACTAATAGCTAGGAAATACATTTCATGAAATAGGAAAATTACAACTAGTGCTACCACATGCCATAAGATTGACGACAATCTCTTATTGGAGTTTCTTACTAATCATTTTTGGAGTGATGTTGCGGATTAGGTCTGACGACGGCCGTTCCAATACGCCAAACTGAATGTAGTGAATGTGTGGTTCAAGAAAAGCCTTTTATGTCAAATTTAAATTTATAAAAACCACTACCAACACTACTACTAACGTAGCAAGAGTGAGTAGGGATCGTCCCAAGGGATTATACGTGTTGGAATTTCAACTTCGACTCTAGCGTACCAAATGATTGCAAAAGAGAATTGGGTTGGTTGATTACTTCTAGAAAAGAATTAATTAAAATGCAATAAGATAAAGAATAAGTAAGAAGGAAAGGTCTTGGGGTGTAGAGATCACCACCAAACAATACTATTCCAAACCATAATCAAGTGACTAATAAGGGAAATGAATGTGTTGCAACAATGTTGTGTGTATAAAAGACATTCAATTGGTAAGGGTGACTCAACAAGTGCAAATTGTCTCAATCAACATGTGTGAGGCCACAATACATCTATTGGTAGAGGAATATATTGTCTAGACATCATGTGAAGAGAACAAAATATCAAATCAAGTCATTGAACCTTTCATTAAGCTCATAGTCCAAGCAATCCATAAGGATGACTTAGTTAAACATGCATTATCTAAACATCATGTGAGAGGCCACAATTTATCTATTGGGAGAGGAATAAATTGTCTAAACACATGTGAAAGATACAACATATCATAACTAGTCATTAATCCTTCATTAAGCTCACAATCCACATACAACACAATATTAGAGGAATATGCCATTTGGACTCACAAGCATGGAACATCAAACATCAACAGTAGATTGTCCTCGCATCTAACATTATACTACCATTACACTAAATCTACACTACTAGCATGAAAATAAAGCTATCTAGACTAGGGGAGAGGCACAAGCCATCAAGAATAGGCATAAACCATCAAATTAACCAAAATAGCATTCATTAAGCATATCATCTTGATAATCTCTAGATCTATAGCATCAATACACATAGACATGCATCAAAAACACTAAATCTAGAGATAAGCACATGAATATCCTACTCTAGCATACATAGACATATGGGTAGAATAGAATAGTCAATTGGAAGCATTAAACCATACAAACCATGAAATAATCAAGATTTATATATACATGAATATCAAGATGTATCATACAACACTAATCCCTCAATAATACACAAGATTAGAGTATAGAAAGCATGCTTGGGGCTAACTCTAGCCCCAAGAGGATGTCTAGACACTCATGGTAGTGATGATCCAACCCTCAAGGGCTAACTCCATGGCTGCTCCTTGTTGGTGAAGATCTCCTCCAATGGTGCTCTAGCTTCCCTCCTTCCTCCTCTCCAAGAAGAGCCTCCAAGATGATTTTCAATGTGTGACAAGAGACTCTAGACTCCTCTCCAAAAAGTGTATCATATTCCTTATATAGGTAGGTCAAATACACCCTATGATGAGCTGTGGTCGTGCAAGGCATTTTCTCCAATGATTGGGTGAAGGACGGAATAAATGAGCTGGACTTTAACTTTTTCTCGCTGGAGGAAGTTCGATCGATCGAACCTTAACTTGGATCGATCGAAGATCGAACCTTAACTTGGATCGATCGAAGATGGGTTCGATCGATCGAACTGCATCTTAGATCGATCGAAGTGGTCTGACTCCTCCGGACAAGGACAAGGCTGAGATATTTCGAAGATATTTATGGGGAAAAGGACAAAAGTGGTTGATAGGCGTACAGCTATGGATAAGATCAATCATTTGAATAGGACAAAATAGGGTTCGATCGATCGAAGGTGATGTTGGATCGATCGAACTTGGAATTTCAGCAAAGGCCAAGGTTGGATCTATCGAGAAGTACTGTGATCGATCATAGATGTTCGATCGATCGAACTCTAAGTTGGATCGATCAAACTTTTCAGCTGCACAACTTTGATTCCTTTTTGCTCCTTTCTTTCTCCACTTTGTTCCCTCCTTTGGTTTATCTCAGGATTGCTTCAATTAAGCTCTTATTTGGCTGAGTTAGCTCAATTTTGGGATTAGTGCCTGAAAATATAAATAACACATAATAAGTCTAAAACGGCAAAGTAAGATAGATAAAGGTACTAGAATGCTTAAGCTTAACGGGTTTAAATGCGCACTTTTCAGTGCTCATCACACCCCCAAACTTAAATATTGCTAGTCCCTAGCAATGAACTAAGAAGTAAAGGAATGAAATGAACAACTAAACAAGTATAAACTGGAAAGCAAGTAAAATGATAGCGCCATTTTCGTAGGGAACACGATTGCATTTAGCATATGCAACAAGCCTTTTAAACCCCTAGGTTACCCCTAGTGGACGAGTAAAGTCTCGTGAGGGTTTCCAGAAATGGTACCCACAAACATTAAGCTCATTCTTTCAAAAGAGGCACCAATATTGCAAACAAGCATTGGGAGAAAACTACCTCAAGTATGCAATTTTTCAACCGTTTCTAAGTAATCTCCCAAAATTTCAATATCAAGCAAGCAAGCATGGTCGTCCACACATCAAGAAAATGATCATGAAAATCGAAACAAGTCTAGAATCCATGTGAGAGGTCCGGCATCAAGTGTGTTGCTATCTTAGCTAACTAGAGAAGTAATCACATCCTTACCCTCAAACTAGCACACAAATCTAGTACCGATCATCAAGATAAGAGAATGGACCTTTTATTAAAGCTTTATTGTTCTAGGTGCGCTTATTCTTTTCACTCTATTTTTTTTTATTTTTTTTATTGAGGATCAAAGATGGAAGTATTGTGCAATGTGTTGATCTCTTAAGCTTTCTAGAAGATTCATGTAGCGAGCTTTAGGTCAATGACTCCCAAACCAGATGGCTTTAGGGCATTAGGTGTTAAGACACCCCTACGGACTTACAAACTCAAATCAACTAGGCTACAAATCAAGACAACAACCATCTAATCATTTCCCACTTCTCACCTTTTCGGAGAATTCCTCACTTTTATTGCTTTTTGCAACTTCTTCTTCTTCTTTTTTTTTTTTTTTTTTTTTTCAATTCAATTATTAACCTAGAGTTTCGGCCCTCCACCTTTCGGCGCGAGAAGTTCACTGCTTAATGAGGCAAGAATCCCGGCTACTCAATGAAAAGGGGTTGTTATCCACCTTTATCAAGAATGAAAGCTTTCAATGCACTACTAGCCCAAATGGGATATAACCAATTCAATAATCAACAAAGCATGTACCCCACAAATGAATGCTAGTGTGCACCGGTGCTAGTGTAGAATCCTAGAATGAATCTTAAAA
The DNA here is from genome assembly GCF_030987335.1 of Cornus florida. Classification (NCBI taxonomy): domain Eukaryota; kingdom Viridiplantae; phylum Streptophyta; class Magnoliopsida; order Cornales; family Cornaceae; genus Cornus; species Cornus florida. Next base: position 62,467,597 of record NW_026775572.1, on the reverse strand, counting down.
CAATCACAGAATTAAGATGATGTGGACCACAAATGCAAGCAAGATATCAATCTTTTGAAAAATTTACTCCTAAATGGCATCCTCAAGGCATACAAGGAGTATTGGACTCTCAAGTCAAGCAATTTTTAAATTTTAAGCAATATAGTCCTCAAAAGATGAAAATCATAGCTAGAAATGGACCAAGTATAGAAATATCCCTCAAATACACAAGACATGCTCAAAATTTTGAATTTTAAGGTAACACTGAAACATACACCAATACCCCCAAACTTAAACTGCACATTGTCCTCAATGTGTGAATAGAACAAAGGAAGGAGTATACCAGTGCTTTAGACATGAATGATCGGGATAGAAGTATCCAAAGTGGGTGGCATGGCCCCCCCAAACTTGGGATAAACGATGATCCTGAAAAGTTTGCACTCGGATAAACTCATTAGATAACAAGATAGGATAATCAGTGCACAGTGGACATGCAAGTGTAAAATGGGATAAATAGAAAATAGAGAGAGAGGTGTAAGAGTGGTCCTGAAAAATTAGGCAGCACTCTCTCACTGAAGTCACTGTGGTGTACCTGATGGAGTCAAACATACAAATATGAGATACTAAGAGACATCCATAATCAAAAAGCAATGTATAGAGAATATAAAGTGCAGGTACATCAATAAAATAATAAAGCCGACAGACCGTCCGCAAAGTATAATACAGTAACAGTGACAGTATAGTATAGATCCAGAATAAAAGAAATGAAAGCATAGAACAACTGGAGGTGAAGTCTCAGGAAGCCTGATCGTGAAGATCTGCAGTGGCTGGAGGTGCAGGTGCAGGGAGTCGGCTGGAGAGATCGGCAAAGCAAGCCATGACATCCGCCCTAAAAGAGGTGAACTCAGCTCGATGGGCAGTGATGTCGGCTCGCATGGCTGCTACGTCCTCCTCCAGTGTCTGCAAGCGTGCTCCGAAACCGGGAGTGGGAACTGGAGACTCAGGCAGAGATGCCTCTAAAGAAGACTCCCGAACTCGCTCCTGAGCAGCGGCTCGATCACTGGTATCATCGGCATCAGCATCATCTGCAGCATCGGCATACTCCTCCGCAAGTCGCTCCAGGTCAATGTCCATGCGATCGGTAGCCGGACCGACTGGTGCTTCGTCCGCTGCGATATCTGCTGCTGCTGGAGGTGCCGGCTATGCCTGGGCTGCCTCCTCCTCCTCTAGTTCAGCTGTTGCCTCTACAGCTGGCTCCTGAAGACTCCGAATAAGAGCATTGTAGCTCTTATTCCAGTCGCTCCTCCTATAGAAGGTGGACCGTGCAAGGGGCTCCTCATCTGGGGGCACTCTGTAGCGCTGGTCAAGAAGGATCTGCGTGATAAGGTGTCCGAAAGGCAGGACCTTGGACCGCTTAGGGTCCTTCCTGGAAATGAAAAAATCATACAGCAACCTCATCACGCTCCAGATGAGGACTGGGATAGATACCCAGCAGCCCGTGTAAAAAGCGTAAAAAGCTGTCAAGTAGTCATGACGCCTCTGGATCTTGTGGCCCGCCATGTAAATGTTCTGGAAAAGAACTGTGTCAATGAACCAGAGGTCGTCAGGAAAGAAGGTCCTGGTGGCGAATGTCTGACCACCGGCATGATGGCCTGTCAAGGAGACAGCCATGTCAGGAAAATGAAGGCCTATGCAGCCTCGGGTATGTCTCTGCAAGCTCAGGTGGACACCGGTGTGGGCACCGGGAAGCACGGGCCAGAGTGTCAACTGTGATGACAATCTCGTGGCCGTCCAGTGTAGTGATCATCTCTGCGGTAGATCGTGGTGAGGGCCGGAGATGCTGAAAGAATAGCCGCACCAGTCGCGGGTATACAAGGCCGGTGACTAGGGCAAAGATGGCTGAGAGGCCCCACTGCATGATATCCTGATAGCCAGACCGGGTCAGGATAGACTCGGAGAAGTACTCAGTATCGAAGTATGACTCCTAAGCCACGGTCATAGCTGCATATCTCGGCAGCAACTGGTCACGGCGCTGAGCCGGTAGAGGTGGCTGCGGTGATGGCATGGCGGCTGCATCTGCCTGATGGAGCACAGGAGAAGGTGATGGTGTGACGGCTGGAGGAGCCTGGGATGTAGATGGCATGTGGTCAGCTCCCTCCTCAGCCTCGTGGGATGGGGACTGAGGGGGAGTAGCCTGTGCGGGCTCCGCCTGAGCATGAGATAGCTCTGCAACCATCTCTATCCTGGGCCGTATATGTCTGCGGGGTCGCTGTGGCCCCGAAGATCTCCTGGCTGTACTCTTGTACCGCGGAGGCATGATCTACAAAAAGACAAGAAAATTTCAATATAAGTCAGTGCCAGATATATAAGAATTTAAGTGCATAATAGAAACATGTATGTCAAATAAGATAGACAAAAGACGGATGACATGAATCTATGATGATGATGAAATGTGAATCATGCTTAGCAATGTAGGTATGAAATGCATCCAATGTGGAATATCACAGGCATTGTGAATATAAAGATAGCATGAAGACAACATGAGATGAATGGAGTGTGTATGTATGATCTGCGAAAGTTCGATCGATCGAACTTTAAGTTCGATCGATCACCGAAAATTTTCGATCGATCGAAGTGAAAAATGTTCAAAAGTTGGATCGATCGAAGTGAATTGGATCAATCCAACACTTGGATCGATCGAAGCATGAAAATGCACAAGATTGGATCGATCGAAGATAGTGAAATGAAGTTCACTACTTCGATCGATCGAAGCACAAGTTCGATCGATTGAACTGTGCGAATGCCGAATTTGAAAAGTCACAAATCTGTGAGATCTAGAGCACGGGGCCCACACAAACGTGTTTGTGGGCCCATCTACACACCAAACATCCCATCCTCAACACCCAAACACTCCCCAAACTCCACAAATCACATCACAATCCCCAATTTGGTTTGGCCGAATGGATATGTATATGTATATCATGTAATAGGAAATTCAAGCTTCAAAATGGATGATTTACACATTTATAACATAATTCGACATAGAAAATCAATAACATGCATCAATTTAAGCTTTTAAATCAAGAAATGGCTCGCGGTTTACCTCAAAACCGAGAGGGATGAGATGAGAGAGAGGGTGCGAAGCAACGGTGAAAATAAGGCTCTACCTTGCCGGAATTGGCTCGCCGGAGATGGGGAAGATGATTGGAATGGAGGTTGGCCGGATTGAGATGAGATTAAGAGAAGAGGGAGACTAGGGTTTGGTTTCCTTTTGAAGTTGGATCGATCCAAAGTGATCGATCCAACTCGGTTATATTTTTAAAAACACGATATGCAGAGTTCGATCGATCGAAGATGGAGTTCGATCGATCGAACTTAGGTCTCCACTCTTAATGGCATTTATTTATTTATTTAATTTTTTTTTTTAAATGAATTTTGAAAAATCAAAGGAAATTAAATCAATGAGATGCAAATTTCGATCGATCGAAGAGGATAAAGAATGTACAAGTTTAAGAGTTCAATAGTTGATACGTGTTGGAACCTTGGATCGATCGAACTTGGAATTCGATCGATCGAACATGAAAAATTTTGAAAAGTCCCGAGAGCATGCATTTTGGAATTTGGATGCAGGTCCAAAATTTTTCTAAGTGTTGGGACTCATGATCGATCGAACCACATGTTGGATCGATCGAAAGGTAGTTCGATCGATCGAAATGGTTTACGATCGATCGAACTTTTGAAAATTTGGAGATCCCGAGAGCATGCATTTTGGAGTTTGGATGCAGGTCCAAAATTTTTCTAAGTGTTGGGTGCAAAATGAAAGCTGGATCGATCGAGTCCATAGTTGGATCGATCGAACCAAAGTTCGATCGATCGAACCAAAACTTAGATCGATCGAAATTATGCCTAAATGCTCAAAATGACTTGAATGCTCATGCAATCCCTTACTCAGTTCCTTCCAATGTATATGAACCACAAAAACAGTATCTAGACTTCGCAAGAATCAAAATGCAAGATAGAAATGAGGGAGGAATAGAGTTGTGAAACTCTATGAATACTAGTGTTTAACGTCTCTAGCAAGACGTTAGGTCAACTTACTAATCAAATGAATCAAAAACTGGATATGAAACATCCTTATTGACCCTTTTTTCACTTTTCTCATTTAATGTCCCACTTATGACAATAAAATCATCCTCCAAAAGAATGACTTGAAAAGAAATAAAAGAGATGATATTGTTCCTTTCATCCACGGTCTTGAAAACAAAATCAATCATGGTTAGGCTTGCCTCTTTGTTGTGTTCTTGAAACACATTCAAATGATCATCCATATTGATAATTGGTGAGGCATTGTCTTTCAAAGACTCATTTGGATTAATAAGAAACACCCTCTCTTCATCCCTCTTCTCCTCCTCATAAATTACCATTTCCTCACCTTCTAAGTAAGCTAAGGAGTCCATTAGAGAGTTTATTTCATTTTTAGAGCTTTTAAAGTCAAAACCACAATTTTTATACATTTCCAAAAGACATTCCTCAAGAGGGTCATTAGAGATAATAGAAAGAAGGCCCTCTTCAACAAGTTCCTCCCCCTTCTCTCCTACCTCAAGTGTGGTCAACATCTCCTCACTCTCTAGAGTAGCCATATCATAGATAAAATCATAATCAAAACAAGGAAAGTCCTCATTAATCATGTTATGTTCTATTGGATTAGCCACTAACTCACTTGCCACTTCCTCCTCTATACAAGATAGAGTGCTAGGCATTAGCTCACTTGTTTCATTCTCCTCACTCTCATCATCCTCATCTATATACATTGAAGTTCTTGCCATTTTTTCATTTGCCTCTTCCTCCTCCTCTTGATGAGAAAGAGTACTTGCAATTTGCTCAACTTGAGCTTCTAAGTTGGCTAAAGCTTGAGAATGAGAATTAATAAGTGAAGTGTGTGAAATATGCACATCAAGTAAAGCTAACACTTTTTCTTCAAATCCGGGTGAGTACTTAGAAGGTGGTGGAATTGATTCATCATAAAATGGTGGTGGAGGGCAATAGTCATAAGAAGGATTAAATGAGTGATCAAGTCCATAATAAGATGATGCATGAAATGAATTGGACTCAATCTCATAAGGATTAAAATGTGATGGAGGAGCATAAGGTGAAGGGATGTAATTCCCCCCCAAACTTGGATCAAACAATTCCTCCATTCACAATTAAAACCCAAATGCAAGAAAAAATTGGCCTCAACAAGGGCCTATGCTTGGACAAAAATTTAGCAATAAAATGAGCCTCAACAAGGGCTATCACAAGCATACAAAGAAGTGAAACAATTAAAATACAAGAGAGCCAAGAATTGGTCACAATGGTCCTTTAGCACTTCAACTCCAAATTTAGCTTTTAAGCTCCAATGATTGCTTTAAGTTCCAAAGTTCGCCTTCCTAGTAGTCAAGTACCTAATTGAACAAATAATAATGAGAATCAAGAGAAAAGAATATACAATGGAAAATAAAATAAAAATAGAAGCAATCTAATGAACACTATTGTCTAGTTTAATTCCAACAAAACCGTTAATCCCCGGCAACGGCGCCAAAATCTGACGACGGCCGTTCCAATACGCCAAACTGAATGTAGTGAATGTGTGGTTCAAGAAAAGCCTTTTATGTCAAATTTAAATTTATAAAAACCACTACCAACACTACTACTAACGTAGCAAGAGTGAGTAGGGATTGTCCCAAGGGATTATACGTGTTGGAATTTCAACTTCGACTCTAGCGTACCAAATGATTGCGAAAGAGAATTGGGTTGGTTGATTACTTCTAGAAAAGAATTAATTAAAATGCAATAAGATAAAAAGTAAGTAAGAAAGAAAGGTCTTGGGGTGTAGAGATCACCACCAAACAATACTATTCCAAACCATAATCAAGTGACTAATGAGGGAAATGAATGTGTTGCAACAATGTTGTGTGTATAAAAGATATTCAATTGGTAAGGGTGACTCAACAAGTGCAAATTGTCTCAATCAACATGTGTGAGGCCACAATACATCTATTGGTAGAGGAATATATTGTCTAGACATCATGTGAAGAGAACAAAATATCAAATCAAGTCATTGAACCTTTCATTAAGCTCATAGTCCAAGCAATCCATAAGGATGACTTAGTTAAACATGCATTATCTAAACATCATGTGAGAGGCCACAATTTATCTATTGGGAGAGGAATAAATTGTCTAAACACATGTGAAAGATACAACATATCATAACTAGTCATTAATCCTTCATTAAGCTCACAATTCGCATACAACACAATATTAGAGGAATATGCCATTTGGACTCACAAGCATGGAATATCAAACATCAAGAGTAGATTGTCCTCCCATATAACATTATACTACCACTACACTAAATCTACATTAATAGCATGAAAATAAAGCTATCTAGACTAGGGGAGAGGCACAAGCCATCAAGAATAGGCATAAACCATCAAATGAACCAAAATAGCATTCATTAAGCATATCATCTTGATAATCTCTAGATCTATAGCATCAATACGCATAGACATGCATCAAAAACACTAAATCTAGAGATAAACACATGAATATCCTACTCTAGCATACATAGACATATGGGTAGAATAGAATAGTCAATTGGAAGCATTAAACCATACAAACCATGAAATAATCAAGATTTATATATACATGAATATCAAGATATATCATACAACACTAATCCCTCAATAATACACAAGATTAGAGTATAGAAAGCATGCTTGGGGCTAACTCTAGCCCCAAGAGGATGTCTAGACACTCATGGTAGTGATGATCCAACCCTCAAGGGCTAACTCCATGGCTGCTCCTTGTTGGTGAAGATCTCCTCCAATGGTGCTCTAGCTTCCCTCCTTCCTCCTCTCCAAGAAGAGCCTCCAAGATGATTTTCAATGTGTGACAAGAGACTCTAGACTCCTCTCCAAAAAGTGTATCATATTCCTTATATAGGTAGGTCAAATACACCCTATGATGAGCTGTGGTCGTGCAAGGCATGTTCTCCAATGATTGGGTGAAGGACGGAATAAATGAGCTGGACTTTAACTTTTTCTCGCTGGAGGAAGTTTGATCGATCGAACCTTAACTTGGATCGATCGAAGATGGGTTCGATCGATCGAACTGCATCTTGGATCGATCGAAGTGGTCTGACTCCTCCGGACAAGGACAAGGCTGAGATATTTCGAAGATATTTTTGGGGAAAAGGACAAAAGTGGTTGGTAGGCGTACAGCTGTGGATAAGATCAATCATTCGAATAGGACAAAATAGGGTTCGATCGATCGAAGGTGATGTTGGATCGATCGAACTTGGAATTTCAGCAAAGGCCAAGGTTGGATCTATCGAGAAGTACTATGATCGATCATAGATGTTCGATCGATCGAACTCTAAGTTGGATCGATTGAACTTTTCAGCTGCACAACTTTGATTCCTTTTTACTCCTTTCTTTCTCCACTTTGTTCCCTCATTTGGTTTATCTCAGGATTAATTCAATTAAGCTCTTATTTGGCTGAGTTAGCTCAATTTTGGGATTAGTGCCTGAAAATATAAATAACACGTAATAAGTTTAAAACGGCAAAGTAAGATAGATAAAGGTACTAGAATGCTTAAGCTTAACGGGTTTAAATGCGCACTTTTCAGTGCTCATCACACCCCCAAACTTAAATATTGCTAGTCCCTAGCAATGAACTAAGAAGTGAAGGAATGAAATGAACAACTAAACAAATATAAACTGGAAAGCAAATAAAATGATAGCGCCACTTTCGTAGGGAACACGATTGCATTTAGCATATGCAACAAGCCTTTTAAACCCCTAGGTTACCCCTAGTGGACGAGTAAAGTCTCGTGAGGGTTTCCAGAAATGGTACCCACAAACATTAAGCTCATTCTTTCAAAAGAGGCACCAATATTGCAAACAAGCATTGGGAGAAAACTACCTCAAGTATGCAATTTTTCAACCGTTTCTAAGTAATCTCCCAAAATTTCAATATCAAGCAAGCAAGCATGGTCCTCCACACATCAAGAAAATGATCATAAAAATCGAAACAAGTCTAGAATCCATGTGAGAGGTCCGGTATCAAGTGTGTTGCTATCTTAGCTAACTAGAGAAGTAATCACATCCTTACCCTCAAACTAGCACACAAATCTAGTACCGATCATCAAGATAAGAGAGTGGACCTTTTATTAAAGCTTTATTGTTCTAGGTGCGCTTATTCTTTTCACTCTATTTTTTTTTTTATTTTTTATTTTTTATTGAGGATCAAAGATGGAAGTATTGTTCAATGTGTTGATCTCTTAAGCTTTCTAAAAGATTCATGTAGCGAGCTTTAGGTCAATGACTCCCAAACCAGATGGCTTTAGGGCATTAGGTGTTAAGACACCCCTACGGACTTACAAACTCAAATCAACTAGGCTACAAATCAAGACAACAACCATCTAATCATTTCCCACTTCTCACCTTTTGGGAGAAGTCCTCACTTTTATTGCTTTTTGCAACTTCTTCTTCTTTTTTCTTTTTTTTTTTTTCAATTCAATTATTAACCTAGAGTTTGGGCCCTCCACCTTTCGGCACGAGAAGTTCACTGCTTAATGAGGCAAGAATCCCGGCTACTCAATGAAAAGGGGTTTTTATCCACCTTTATCAAGAATGAAAGCTTTCAATGCACTACTAGCCCAATTGGGATATAACCAATTCAATAATCAACAAAGCATGTACCCCACAAATGAATGCTAGTGTGCACCGGTGCTAGTGTAGAATCCTAGAATGAATCTCAAAACAATCACAGAATCAAGATGATGTGGACCACAAATGCAAGCAAGATATCAATCTTTTGAAAAATTTACTCCTAAATGGCATCCTCAAGGCATACAAGGAGTATTGGACTCTCAAATCAAGTAATTTTTAAATTTTAAGCAATATAGTCCTCAAAAGATCAAAATCATAGCTAGAAATGGACCAAGTATAGAAATATCCCTCAAATACACAAGACATGCTCAAAATTTTGAATTTTAAGGTAACACTGAAACATACACCAATACCCCCAAACTTAAACTGCACATTGTCCTCAATGTGTGAAGAGAACAAAGGAAGGAGTATACCAGTGCTTTAGACATGAATGATCGGGATAGAAGTATCCAAAGTGGGTGGCATGACCCCCCCAAACTTGGGATAAACTATGGTCCTGAAAAGTTTGCACTCGGATAAACTCATTAGATAACAAGATAGGATAATCAGTGCACAGTGGACATGCAAGTGTAAAATGGGATAAATAGAAAATAGAGAGAGAGGTGTAAGAGTGGTCCTGAAAAATTAGGCAGCACTCTCTCACTGAAGTCACTGTGGTGTATCTAATGGAGTCAAACATACAAATATGAGATATTAAGAGACATCCATAATCAAAAAGCAATATATAGAGAATATAAAGTGCAGGTACATCAATAAAATAATAAAGCCGACAGACCGGCCGCAAAGTATAATACAGTAACAGTGACAGTATAATACAGATCCAGAATAAAAGAAATGAAAGCATAGAACAACTGGAGGTGAAGTCTCAGGAGGCCTGATCGTGAAGATCTGCAGTGGCTGGAGGTGCAGGTGTGGGTGCAGGTGTAGGGAGTCGGCTGGAGAGATCGACAAAGCAAGCCATGACATCCGCCCTGAAAGAGGTGAACTCAGCTCGGTGGGCAGTGATGTCGGCTCGCATGGCTGCTACGTCCTCCTTCAGTGTCTGCAAGCGTGCTCCGAAACCGGGAGTGGGAACTGGAGACTCAGGCAGAGATGCCTCTGAAGAAGACTCCCGAACTCGCTCCTGAGCAGCGGCTCGATCACTGGTATCATCGGCATCAGCATCATCTGCAGCATCGGCATACTCCTCCGTAGGTCGCTCTAGGTCAATGTCCATGCGATCGGTAGCCGGACCGACTGGTGCGTCGTCCGCTGCGATATCTGCTGCTGCTGGAGGTGCCGGCTGTGCCTGGGCTGCCTCTTCCTCCTCTAGTTCAGCTGCTGCCTCTACAGCTGGCTCCTGAAGACTCCGAATAAGATCATTGTAGCTCTTATTCCAATCGCTCCTCCTATAGAAGCTGGACCGTGCAAGGGGCTCCTCATCTGGGGGCACTCTGTAGCGCTGGTCAAGAAGGATCTGCGTGATGAGGTGTCCGAAAGGCAGGACCTTGGACCGCTTAGGGTCCTTCCTGGAAATGAAAGAATCATACAGCAACCTCATCACGCTCCAGATGAGGACTGGGATAGATACCCACCAGCCCGTGTAAAAAGCGTAAAGAGCTGTCAAGTAGTCATGACGCCTCTGGATCTTGTGGCCCGCCATGTAAATGTTCTGGAAAAGAACTGTGTCAATGAACCAGAGGTCGTCAGGCAAGAAGGTCCTAGTGGCGAATGTCTGACCACCGGCATGATGGCCTGTCAAGGAGACAGCCATGTCAGGAAAATGAAGGCCTATGCAGCCTCGGGTATGTCTCTGCCAGCTCAGGTGGACACCGGTGTGGGCACTGGCAAGCACGGGCCAGAGTGTCAACTGTGATGACAATCTCGTGGCCGTCCAGTGTAGTGATCATCTCTGCGGTAGATCGTGGTGAGGGCCGGAGATGCTGAAAGAATAGCCGCACCAGTCGCGGGTATACAAGGCTAGTGACTGGGGCAAAGATGGCTGAGAGGCCCCGCTGCATGATATCCTGATAGCCAGACCGGGTCAGGATAGACTCGGAGAAGTACTCAGTATCGAAGTATGACTCCTGAGCCACGGTCATAGCTGCATATCTCGGCAGCAACTGGTCACGGCGCTGAGCCGGTAGAGGTGGCTGCGGTGATGGCATGGCAGCTGCATCTGCCTGATGGCGCACAGGAGAAGGTGATGGTGTGAAGGCTGAAGGAGCCTGGGATGTAGATGGCATGTGGTCAGCTCCCTCCTCAGCCTCATGGGATGGGGACTGAGGGGGAGTAGCCTGTGCGGGCTCCGCCTGAGCATGAGATGGCTCTGCAACCATCTCTATCCTGGGCCGTATATGTCTGCGGGGTCGCTGTGGCCCCGAAGATCTCCTGGCTGTACTCTTGTACCGCGGAGGCATGATCTACAAAAAGACAAGAAAATTTCAATATAAGTCAGTGCCAGATATATAAGAATTTAAGTGCATAATAGAAACATGTATGTCAAATAAGATAGATAAAAGACGGATGACATGAATCTATGATGATGATGAAATGTGAATCATGCTAAGCAATGTAGGTATGAAATGCATCCAATGTGTAATATCTCAGGCATTGTGCATATAAAGATAGCATGAAGACAACATGAGATGAATGGAGTGTGTATGTATGATCTGTGAAAGTTCGATCGATCGAACTTTAAGTTCGATCGATCACCGAAAATTTTCGATCGATCGAAGTGAAAAATGTTCAAAAGTTGGATCGATCGAAGTGAATTGGATCAATCCAACACTTGGATCGATCGAAGCATCAAAGTGCACAAGATTGGATCGATCGAAGATAGTGAAATGAAGTTCACTACTTCGATCGATCGAAGCACAAGTTCGATCGATTGAACTGTGCGAATGCCGAATTTGAAAAGTCACAGATCTGTGAGATCTAGAGCACGGGGCCCACACAAACGTGTTCGTGGGCCCATCTACACACCAAACATCCTATCCTTAACACCCAAACACTCCCCAAACTCCACAAATCACATCACAATCCCCAATTTGGTTCGGCCGAATGGATATGTATATGTATATCATGTAACAGGAAATTCAAGCTTCAAAATGGATGATTTACACATTTATAACATAATTCGACATAGAAAATCAATAACATGCATCAATTTAAGCTTTTAAATCAAGAAATGGCTCACGGTTTACCTCAAAACCGAGAGGGATGAGATGAGAGAGAGGGCGCGAAGCCGCGGTGAAAATAAGGCTCTACCTTGCCGGAATTGGCTAGCCGGAGATGGGGAAGATGATTGGAATGGAGGTTGGCCGGATTGAGATGAGATTGAGAGAAGAGGGAGACTAGGGTTTGGTTTCCTTTTGAAGTTGGATCGATCCAAAGTGATTGATCCAACTCGGTTATATTTTTAAAAACACGATATGCAGAGTTCGATCGATCGAAGATAGAGTTCGATCAATCGAACTTAGGTCTCCACTCTTAATGGCATTTTTTTTTTTTTTTTTTTTGAAATGAATTTTGAAAAATCAAAGGAAATTAAATCAATGAGATGCAAATTTTGATCGATCGAAGAAATATTTCGATCGATCGAAGAGGATAAAGAATGTACAAGTTTAAGGGTTCAATAGTTGATACGTGTTGGAACCTTGGATCGATCGAACTTGGAATTCGATCGATCGAACATGAAAAATTTTGAAAAGTCCCGAGAGCATGCATTTTGGAATTTGGATGCAGGTCCAAAATTTTTCTAAGTGTTGGGACTCATGATCGATCGAACCACATGTTGGATCGATTGAAAGGTAGTTCGATCGATCGAAATGGTTTACGATCGATCGAAATGGTTTACGATCGATCGAACTTTTGAAAATTTGGAGATCCCGAGAGCATGCATTTTGGAGTTTGGATGCAGGTCCAAAATTTTTCTAAGTGTTGGGTGCAAAATGAAAGCTGGATCGATCGAGTCCATAGTTGGATCGATCGAACCAAAGTTCGATCGATCGAACCAAAACTTGGATCGATCGAAATTATGCCTAAATGCACAAAATGACTTGAATGCTCATGCAATCCCTTACTCAGTTCCTTCCAATGTATATGAACCACAAAAACAGTATCTAGACTTCGCAAGAATCAAAATGCAAGATAGAAATGGGGGAGGAATAGAGTTGTGAAACTCTATGAATACTAGTGTTTAACGTCTCTAGCAAGACGTTACGTCAACTTACTAATCAAATGAATCAAAAACTGGATATGAAACATCCTTATTGACCCTCTTTTCACTTTTCTCATTTAATGTCCCACTTATGACAATAAAATCATCCTCCAAAAGAATGACATGAAAAGAAATAAAATAGATGATATTGTTCCTTTCATCCACGGTCTTGAAAACAAAATCAATCATGGTTAGGCTTGCCTCTTTGTTGTGTTCTTGAAACACATTCAAATGATCATCCATATTGATAATTGGTGAGGCATTGTCTTTCAAAGACTCATTTGGATTAATAAGAAACACCCTCTCTTCATCCCTCTTCTCCTCCTCATAAATTACCATTTCCTCACCTTCTAAGTAAGCTAAGGAGTCCATTAGAGAGTTTATTTCATTTTTAGAGCTTTTAAAGTCAAAACCACAATTTTTATACATTTCCAAAAGACATTCCTCAAGAGGGTCATTAGAGATAATAGAAAGAAGGCCCTCTTCAACAAGTTCCTCCCCCTTCTCTCCTACCTCAAGTGTGGTCAACATCTCCTCACTCTCTAGAGTAGCCATATCATAGATAAAATCATAATCAAAACAAGGAAAGTCCTCATTAATCATGTTATGTTCTATTGGATTAGCCACTAACTCACTTGCCACTTCCTCCTCTATACAAGATAGAGTGCTAGGCATTAGCTCACTTGTTTCATTCTCCTCACTCTCATTATCCTCATCTATATACATTGAAGTTCTTGCCATTTTTTCATTTGCCTCTTCCTCTTCCTCTTGATGTGAAAGAGTACTTGCAATTTGCTCAACTTGAGCTTCTAAGTTGGCTAAAGCTTGAGAATGAGAATTAATAAGTGAAGTGTGTGAAATATGCACATTAAGTAAAGCTAACACTTTTTCTTCAAATCCGGGTGAGTATTTAGAAGGTGGTGGAATTGATTCATCATAAAATGGTGGTGGAGGGCAATAGTCATAAGAAGGATTAAATGAGTGATCAAGTCCATAATAAGATGATGCATGAAATGAATTGGACTCAATCTCATAAGGATTAAAATGTGATGGAGGAGCATAAGGTGAAGGGATGTAATTCCCCCCCAAACTTGGATCAAACAATTCTTCCATTCACAATTAAAACCCAAATGCAAGAAAAAATTGGCCTCAACAAGGGCCTATGCTTGGACAAAAATTTAGCAATAAAATGAGCCTCAACAAGGGCTATCACAAGCATACAAAGAAGTGAAACAATTAAAATACAAGAGAGCCAAGAATTGGTCACAATGGTCCTTTAGCACTTCAACTCCAAATTTAGCTTTTAAGCTCCAATGATTGCTTTAAGTTCCAAAGTTCGCCTTCCTTGTAGTCAAATACCTAATTGAACAAATAATAATGAAAATCAAGAGAAAAGAATATACAATGGAAAATAAAATAAAAATAGAAGCAATCTAATGAACACTATTGTCTAGTTTAATTCCAACAAAACCGTTAATCCCCGGCAACGGCGCCAAAATCTGACGACGGCCGTTCCAATACGCCAAACTGAATGTAGTGAATGTGTGGTTCAAGAAAAGCCTTTTATGTCAAATTTAAATTTATAAAAACCACTACCAACACTACTACTAACGTAGCAAGAGTGAGTAGGGATCGTCCCAAGGGATTATACGTGTTGGAATTTCAACTTCGACTCTAGCGTACCAAATGATTGCGAAAGAGAATTGGGTTGGTTGATTACTTCTAGAAAAGAATTAATTAAAATGCAATAAGATGAAGAGTAAGTAAGAAGGAAAGGTCTTGGGGTGTAGAGATCACCACCAAACAATACTATTCCAAACGATAATCAAGTGACTAATGAGGGAAATGAATGTGTTGCAACAATGTTGTGTATAAAAGACATTCAATTGGTAAGGGTGACTCAACAAGTGCAAATTGTCTCAATCAACATGTGTGAGGCCATAATACATCTATTGGTAGAGGAATATATTGTCTAGACATCATGTGAAGAGAACAAAATATCAAATCAAGTCATTGAACCTTTCATTAAGCTCATAGTCCAAGCAATCCATAAGGATGACTTAGTTAAACATGCATTATCTAAACATCATGTGAGAGGCCACAATTTATCTATTGGGAGAGGAATAAATTGTCTAAACACATGTGAAAGATACAACATATCATAACTAGTCATTAATCCTTCATTAAGCTCACAATCCACATACAACACAATATTAGAGGAATATGCCATTTGGACTCACAAGCATGAACATCAAACATCAACAGTAGATTGTCCTCCCATCTAACATTATACTACCACTACACTAAATCTACACTACTAGCATGAAAATAAAGCTATCTAGACTAGGGGAGAGGCACAAGCCATCAAGAATAGGCATAAACCATCAAATGAACCAAAATAGCATTCATTAAGCATATCATCTTGATAATCTCTAGATCTATAGCATCAATACACATAGACATGCATCAAAAACACTAAATCTAGAGATAAGCACATGAATATCCTACTCTAGCATACATAGACATATGGGTAGAATAGAATAGTCAATTGGAAGCATTAAACCATACAAACCATGAAATAATCAAGATTTATATATACATGAATATCAAGATGTATCATACAACACTAATCCCTCAATAATACATAAGATTAGAGTATAGAAAGCATGCTTGGGGCTAACTCTAGCCCCAAGAGGATGTCTAGACACTCATGGTAGTGATGATCCAACCCTCAAGGGCTAACTCCATGGCTGCTCCTTGTTGGTGAAGATCTCCTCCAATGGTGCTCTAGCTTCCCTCCTTCCTCCTCTCCAAGAAGAGCCTCTAAGATGATTTTCAATGTGTGACAAGAGACTCTAGACTCCTCTCCAAAAAGTGTATCATATTCCTTATATAGGTAGGTCAAATACACCCTATGATGAGCTGTGGTCGTGCAAGGCATGTTCTCCAATGATTGGGTGAAGGACGGAATAAATGAGCTGGACTTTAACTTTTTCTCGCTGGAGGAAGTTCGATCGATCGAACCTTAACTTGGATCGATCGAAGATGGGTTCGATCGATCGAACTGCATCTTGGATCGATTAAAGTGGTCTGACTCCTCCGGACAAGGACAAGGCTGAGATATTTCGAAGATATTTATGGGGAAAAGGACAAAAGTGGTTGGTAGGCGTATAGCTGTGGATAAGATCAATCATTTGAATAGGACAAAATAGGGTTCGATCGATCGAAGGTGATGTTGGATCGATCGAACTTGGAATTTCAGCAAAGGCCAAGGTTGGATCTATCGAGAAGTACTGTGATCGATCATAGATGTTCGATCGATCGAACTCTAAGTTGGATCGGTCGAACTTTTCAGCTGCACAACTTTGATTCCTTTTTGCTCCTTTCTTTCTCCACTTTGCTCCCTCCTTTGGTTTATCTCAGGATTGCTTCAATTAAGCTCTTATTTGGCTGAGTTAGCTCAATTTTGGGATTAGTGCCTGAAAATATAGATAACACGTAATAAGTCTAAAACGGCAAAGTAAGATAGATAAAGGTACTAGAATGCTTAAGCTTAACGGGTTTAAATGCGCACTTTTCAGTGCTCATTAAGGTCCTCCAGGACTATTTCTCTGGCGGTTTGTACTTCTTTTTGTTTGTATCTTCATTTTCCAACCTAGAGTTAAGCACTGCCTTGGTACGTTCGAACATTGCATGAAATGAACCAGTTAGGTTTCTCCCTTCAGTGGAAGGATTAAGAAGGCGGGGTTGTGCCCCTGAAACTGAAAGCAAGATCAGTAGTAGGCACACCCAAAATCTCAAACTAGCCATTCTCCTCTAATGAGTTCAAAGATGATTTATTCAGGCCATGAAGGTTTGCTATATATAGTCCATTTTGGAGCTATATCCATATAATTAATAATCAAAGTGGGTGAAAAGGGGGGCCTCAAGCAGCACATTCTAATGCTTATTTTTGTTGTTCTGTGGTGATTGCTTTTCTGAGTTTCACCAATTCTTTATAAGCCTTTTTGCTAATCCTGGGAAAATAAATACCGGCCAGTTATGATCAATAAATGTGACGGTGCACGCTAAATGAATTTATCAACAAGAAATACCTAGGACTCTTAATCAAATGAAATTCTCTCTCAATGCTCAATATCTTTATCTGAGTCTTTTGGACCTAGTGTTTTTGTCTTGTCATGATACCTTAAATGTTCCTAGTTGCATTTTTAAAGATTCAAAATAATTGTAACACTGAAACGAATTTTGCAACATGGAACAAATTTCAGGTTTTTCAGATGACATTACGGTTTCATTGCTAATGTGCATATTATTCCATGACAGGTTGCAGTATTCTCCTTTAGAGACTAATGGAAAGAGGGTATGGAAAATTGATAGGTTGGTTCCCTGACTATTACTATCAGCATCCTCATTATGAAGTTTGTGACTTATTGTATCTTTTCGGTTATTTTTTTGCTGTTTTTTTTTTCCTTTTTCTGTAAGTGGAAAGATGCATGTGCATCGCAGTGATGATTCATTTATGGGGATGCATGTTTGCAATTTTTTTCTTGGTAACATTACTAGATTCATTGTAAGCATATTGTGAGACAATTAGCACATGTTGAAAGGAATAAGCACGTCAAAATTTGGAGAAACCTGTTGAGGTATATATATATATATATATATATTTTTTTTTTTTGCTTCATTGATTTTGTAGCCTAATAAATTTCTCAAGCAACAGAATTTACGAAATGGTTCGGTAGTAGAAACTTGTATTGAGATTTATGCAATGAAGATTGCATAGTCCTAGGAGTAGGAAGCTTTTCCTCGGGCCACCTCGGGCCAAGTTGCAGAGAACTACCTTTCAACAACTCATATTGTAGGAAACATACATGGATTAAGATAGTAACCACCAAGTCATCAAAGAATTAAGAATCCAAAAGAAAAGAATAAACACGTACCCCTAAATTTGCCAATCACATTAATTCCATGAAGAATCCTGACTTGTGAATTAGCGCAAGTGATCATTAGTTTACTGGGGTCTTGTGGATAAAACTGGATAGTAACATAAAAAGGCAACAAGGCAAGCACAAATGGGAGAAAATGCTTTTATGATTGCACAATTTTAATGCTTTTTATACTCATACTTAGGGGGGTCACGTGCCTCTAAGTGACCAATTTTGCAGTATATCTTGAACTTTATTACCTTATTGGTACATCGGCCCGTGTGGAGACCATTTTTATTTCTTGTTTTAAAATGTTGAAAGTATGGGAGTATGGGATCATCGTATGTGGAGGTTTTGATTGATTGTGGTGGAGGAGAAGTTGATGATATGTTGTTTATACCTTTACTTAAATTTTTTAGTTTTACATGGAATAGTAGTTTATTTAAATTTTTTAGTTTTACATGGAATAGTAGTTTGTCTTTGCATGAAAATTTTGAAGCCTTTCGATCTATTATTAGTTATATATGGCCGGTTCTATTAATCCATGGATAATTAACATGTAAAAGACTTATTAACATAGCACAGATGTTGAAAAAATATTCAGGTTAGTTGGACTTGGAAAACTTGCTACCATAACTTAAGTTACTTTGCTTATGAAACATGTGAATATAATTACAAATCTTGTTCTTGAACTAAATTTCTACCTTCCAATGGAAGGGAAGTTTAGAAAAATGTTTGAAACACTGGATGAAAACAAGCTTCATGGGCATGCTGGAAATGTTAGGGGCACTTGAGAACTACACAAATAACATGCAACAGTAAGGGAAAATAATTATAAATGTAAAGACTGGAACTTGGCTCACACACAAAGAAGGGGGAAAAAGAAAAGACACCCAACACATGTGGATGCATAGGAGTTAAGTACTTTATAAATATGTCTTAGATAAATGAAGTTCTAACTCTCAGAAAGTGTATCATATGAAAGAGATCCATATAAGGTGGTTCTACAATATAAATTAAATTGTTACAAATTTGTAAGGGAAATATAAGAGAAACTAAAGACAATCAATACATTCAATAAAACAATAACACATTTTAATGAATAATTATTATAACTCAATCTCATTGGTACATAAGCTGAAAAAAAAAATAAATAAATAAATAAATTTGACACTTTAGCCCCCACCCAAAAGCATAAGAGTACAAGAACTTGAACAAATTTAAGCCCCAACTTGTTTAAATTAATGTAGAAAAGATACGCCTTTGAAAAGCTATTATATTTTGAAAGTTCATTGGGACAAGCTATCAAAAGAGAGATTATAGGGCCCCAACTGTTTATTTCAAAGCAAATTAACCTGACTTCTTGAATGTCATTAAAGACCTGTATGGACTACACTCTGTAAAATAGAAATTTTAGGGCTCCACCTCTCTGTTTCAAAGCAGCAAACTCCCTCCCACCCACCCACTACACTCTCTGTAAAAGAGAAATTCTAGGGCTCCACCTCTCTGTTTAGAATTTAGATGGGACTGATTAGCTTATCTATTGCAATTTTGTTAAAAAATGAGAAATCAAATAAACCACTTCATTCTATTTAATTATCTTTTGTACAAACAAATATACAAGATATGAGTATTTTCTAGGTTGTAGCAGAACTCTGAGGGAATTATTAGAAGAATATGATGAATCTGTTTTGATCAACTGAAATTGGAGGTTAATGAAATTTACTAAAACTAGTGAAAATGAAGGCTATAACAATGACATTATTCCAAATTTACAAGTAATCATATTTGTTTCCCAACTCAAGAGTTCTATGCAACATAAAAGATCGTTATATATTTCGATGTCTATATAGAGATGTCATCTGCCAGTGAGTTGAGAGGAGGGTCGATAATAAAAACCAAGGAGCTTAAAAGCAGAACAAAGAGGGAGAATACAATAAATGATTTACAAGGATCGGCATTTCGCCTAACAAGAGTGATTCCTTCTTGACCAGTTTTTGATGTATCCTCCACTTGCAGCGTTGGGCAAGTGAGAAAACCGTATATGATGCCTGAAAAAACTGCTCCAAAATGGGTCCTACAACAATTAACACCAACAAGAATGTTTCAGATTTGCTCATAATCGTTGCACCAAAAACCTACAATGTTTCAGATTTGCTCATAATCATGAGATAAAGAGACTACATATTATGATATTGTAGTGTTCATGAATATAAAGAGATTATAATATTGTCTGTTCTCATACATCCTTGCAAAAATCTAGTATTCAATTAAGGAAAAATATCTGCTTGAAATATTTTTGGCAGATCTATGAAAGAAATTCTTAGCAAAATGTTTGTGTTTGATTCATAAATGATAATCTTGTTATTTTCCTTTTTTATTAGTATTCTGAATTTGAGACTTGTGTGATGCAGCTACTTTTTTGGATTTTGTATCGTGGATTTTGCAGCTACTTCCTTGGATTTTGTACAGTGAGGTGGTTTTTTGACAAGTGCAGACTGAAACTCAAGTGCTAGAAGGTTTATCAATTTTTCAACAGAAGTGTTAAGAAATTGATGATTTTCTTGACAAATGGATTTACTTCATATTTTGGAACATTGATAAATGTTGAATTGTTTTGGTACATTGATAAACGATGAATTGTAAAAATGTTTTAACTCTTTTGATATATTTAATGTGATATGTATGTTTTTTGAATTGAATTATAGCTAAAAGTGATGTGAATTATAGGTAGTGGATGATTAACTAGCATTAATTAAGGATGTTTTATTTTTAAAAAAATATAGATATATATATTTTTTACGGGGAGCTTGAAATGCTGTAAATAAGTGAAAATTCTCCTGAATAACTTTTCTATGGCATACATGACAAGTCGTGAGAATGATTTATATTATTTACGGGTACCTAAAATTTGCCGTAGAAAACTTTTCTACGGCACGCTTCAATGCCTCGTAAGATTATTTACGGGTAGTTAAAATTCGCCTTAGAAAACTTTTCTACGGCATGTTCATATACCTCGTGAGATTATTTACGGGTAGTTACAACTCACCGTAGAAAACTTTTCTACGGCACGCATCGGTACCTCGTGAGATTATTTACAGGTAGTTACAACTCACCGTAGAAAACTTTTCTACGACAATTTACATTTCGCCGTAGAAAACTTTTGGATTATTTACGGCCGTAGAAAACGTTTCTACGGCATGCACCTGTGCCTCGTAAGTTAATTAAATAAATTTAATATATATAAACAAAATTATTTTCTACGGCGAATCTATTATTTTTTTACGAGATAGATTTTTACCCGTAAAAAAAATTGAGTATTTACGGAACCCCATATACGAGGGCCTAGAATGCGCCGTGAATAGGTTTCCATGGCATTTTTGGCCCCTCGTAGAAGCTCTTTTTTCTTGTACTACTGCTTTGTTTGTATAATTAAGGGAACTCTTAACTTCTCCTTATAGAGTGTGGATGTGTATTGTTTTAATTCAATTGGTATGTTGTTTGCCCCCTCGCTTTGGGTGCATTAAAATTCAATCAAATTTGTTTGAGATTGTCTATGATATTAGGATATGTCTATGATATTGTTTGCCCCTTTGCTTTGGCTATTTATTCAAAAAGTTGAGGGCTTGTTTGGCTAGCACTTTTGCTTAGTGTTTTTTGCTTTTACTAGTATACTGTAGCGAAGCAAAAGTACGAAGCATGTTTGGTAATATTTGTTGTGCTTTTGAATAGTACTGAAGCGCTTTCAAAATTAAGGCCAAAATCGGAAGCATCAAAATAATGCTTTTGTTTACTTCCGCACTGTTGATAAAAAATAAATTTTTTTCTAAAATAACAATTTAATTAACCATTCAAATTTTCAAACTTGCAACACTTTTTACTATACATGTATTCATGTTTTTGTTTCTAAAAATTTTGTAACAAATTTACGTAACCAAACAAGCTTCTAAATAGTGTTGAACACACTCTAAAAGCATAAACATTGCTTTTGCTTCGGATTAAAGCAAAAACACAAAGCAACTATGGTTGCCAAACGGGACCTAAGCTATTTGGTAGTGCTAGATACCTATCCATTTATATCCATTCATTTTTCCATCCGGATTTGATGTGGAATAAGCCTCCCTTGTAGCATTCTTCCCCACCTGAACTCATAATGTCCTTGTTGCGGTTCGGACCACCCTACCTACCCGGGTGAAGACCCAGATGCCCTCTGGGTCGGGTGCTTGCCTATTTACCCAAAAATTTAAGCTATTGGGCAGTGTTGCATACTCACCCAATGTGGATGTATATACTTTTAATTCAATTCTGTTGTCTTCCAATTGGTATGTTGTTTAAAATTTAATCAAATTGTTTGAGATTGTCATGATATTGGGATAAGACAGGCAAGATTCATTGATATATAAATAGTACACTCAAGGAGACCAAAAGAAGATGCAATGTCGACTCAATGGGTTGGCTCAAGTGAATAAGTGTAACGGGTGAGTGCTTATTCATTTACTCAAAAACTTGAATTATTGGGTAGTGTTACATACCCATCCATTTATATCCATTCGGATCTAATGTGGGACAATCCCCCCTTGTAACATTCTCCTCCACCTGAGCTCACAACGCCCTCGTTACAGTTCGGACCACCCTACTTACCCGGGTGAAGACCCGGATGCCCTCTGGGCCGGATGTTTGCCTATTTATTCAAAAGTTTAAGCTATTGAACAGTATTGCAAACCTACCTAGTTATACCCATTCATTTTTCCATTTGGATCCGATGTGGGACAAGCTCCCCCCTTGTAATAGTAAGTCATTTGGCCCTGGAGTCTTAGGTTTAATGTTTAAAAAAAAAAAAAAAAAAAAAAAACACAACCCCGCTAGCTGCATCAAAGTTAAACCCAAAAAACAAATCAATACAATGTGATTAGAATTATTTATCGTTGGATCCGTGATCCCATTACATGTAGTCGGGAATGATATACAAGGACTAAGAAAAACATACTTGGCATAGGATCAAGGAAAAGCATCATTGATGCTCCTTATTCAAGTTAGCTTTTCCTACCCATTTGAATGGTCTTCATTTGTTCTATCTTAAAATTTACCGAGGTTGTGTTCAGCTGCATGAAATTGGAGCCTTAGAATTAACATTGGTGGAATTGGAGAAAATTTTGGTTAAATTTTGTGAGTTATTTTTTTTTCAATTTCACCAATTCTAATTTTAAAGTTCCAATTCCATACAAACAAACAGAACCTAATTATAGTTTGTATAATGATTTCTCCTCCTCATTTTGATGATGCTGAATTCTTTTTGTTCATGCTTTTGTTATAAAACAAAGAGGTGTAATATTTTCTACCCAATTTTTTTTTTTCCCCTTTCTTTTTAGAAACTAGTGGTAATGGTATTACTTGCATTGTTATGTTCTAATCATCATATAAAAGATTTAGAAAAGGAAAAATTAGATTTAAGTGACTATAATAGCTTTAAAGTAACCTTAAAGTTACAAAAAGATCAATAGTTATCCATTCTAAAATTATATTGCTCTTTAGTGACCATTTTAGACTCAATTATAAAAATATCTTTTTCGCATTCTCCCTCCAACCCCAAACATGTAACGTATATATACACCTGTTCAAAGTCATTACTCTTTTTTAACCTTTCATGATAAACATCATGAATTAAATTTCACGACCTATTAAATTTCCTTTATTGTTTTTTTTACC
This sequence comes from Cornus florida, assembly GCF_030987335.1. Lineage (NCBI taxonomy): Eukaryota > Viridiplantae > Streptophyta > Magnoliopsida > Cornales > Cornaceae > Cornus > Cornus florida. Next base: position 62,444,072 of record NW_026775572.1, on the reverse strand, counting down.
TAAATCTTTGTATCTTTGTCTTTTTTTTTTAATGACTATGCAGAAGATTTGTCAAATGTATTTTACTTATGCAGTAGTTGCAATTAGAATTATCTACCATTAAATGATTTCCGACTTACTAATTTGAAAAAAAATATAGGGAATTATGTATAAAAATTATTGATTCATTTCTAAGATAGGTTTCTTCATTATTCTGATATTCGGCGATGTAGATTGTTATTTTCGTTAACCGAATTTAGTAGTGATGGTTGTAGCAAAAACCTTCTATTATATTTAGTCATGCAAGTTGTCTAATTGAAAAGAAATAAAAGAATAACAACATATCATCTGTCCTCAAGATGCTATTGACAATTATGTAAAATGTCAAATTATTCTTCAAATGAAATTTCTTTGTGTGAAATGATGCTCCAAGAGGATGCCCAGATTGCATATGTGGTCTCGAATCCATGAAACCGTTATAATCATGTTATATAGTGGTATATGTTTGAAATATTATCACTTTCCACAATTGAAAGTAACTATCCTTTTAATCAATTAAAAAACATTCATTTCAGGCTATAATTTTCATAATTAAAAGACAATACACAATCATATATCATGTAAATTTATGGCAATAAATAATTTTTTTTTTTTAAATAATAACAATAAGCACGTACTTATAATATCAATTTATATATGTAATACAATAATTTGTTTCTATCCTTTTCCTTCAAAAAGAAAAAAAAAAATGATTTTTTTATATTTAAATAAGAAACTGATTTATTTTATTATTATATTAGTTTTGGGCTCACGTGCATGTATAATAGTTAATCCACCAAATTTTTAACTCATGGATACAATCAAATGTCAAATTTTTAATTCAGCCACGTTCAAACAATAAAATTATGTCAATGATTGGAGCACTTTTATTTATAATTTTGCATCTCAAAATATAAGACGGTTACATTTATTTTGATATGAAGTTGAATTTTAATTTTTGTGATTAAGTTGTGTTGAATATTTTAAATTTTTTTTTAATGTAAATTGGATTGTGCTCTTTATAAAACACCATGACTGATTTTTGCTTTATTTGTTTTTAACCTTAATATATTTTATGTGCTTATCGTCTGATTTTAATATAAATTTTGCACTCGTGCAAATTTTTTGCTTGTGTGAAACCATATGTATATTTGAAAATTCACCTAAGCCTTTCAAAATTTTAAGAATCTCATGACCGGCCATGTTAGGAACAAGTAGATGCTCTAACTAGAGTTCATGGTCAGGTTAGATTAAAGCTTACCTGAACGATTTAAGCTTGCCTTAAATGGTCTTTGAAACCTGGCGGAGAGGGAGACAATGGAGAGAGAGTCGTTTTTTTTTTTTTTGCTTACATCAGCAAAGTGAGGGCGTTTTGAGATTTTAAAAAAAAAAAAAACCACCTTGGACAAAATTGATGATTAAGGAATAATTTGTTCAAAATGTTGATAATACAGGATTTATATACATTTAATTTTTAATAAGGTGTTTCTTCCACATTTTTTATATATAAATAATTCTAATTACTTTGCTATCTTCCTCATGTAGGACTCAAATTATAGAAGTGGGCTGGACTTCTTTTATGATGATTGGTCCGAACTTTGGGCCTACTGGACCGGCTTCACCAACTCCCCTTGTAGTTGGGCCACGAAATTGTTTGCACATGTGCTTGGGGCGTGGGATTTGGTTTTTGAGCTTGAATAATTTAATGCAAAGCATTAAAAAAGAACATGGGTTATTGGTGAAGCAAAGAACGAGAAACAAGAAAATAGACACACACGCATCATCAATTTAATGGGCCGCAACAGGCCTTTATCTTTCACAGACGCCACGTTATTAGGGTTTGTTACGTTTTTCTTCCATCCCTGCGCCGTTCTCTTTTCATTTAATGAAGCACGTGCCTGTCACGTGTCGGTGGGAAACTAGGGTTAGGTTTTCTATCCTCCGCCGCTCTCGCTCGGATGCTAGTGTTTCCTCAAGGCTGATGCTATTCTGTTGGGAGAGAAAACGAAGACTTGGAGGAAGATTGCGATGGTGAAAGTCTCGATTTGATGCAAATCAGGCGGTATTGAATCTGTCATTCATTCTTGTTTTATTATCTATGTTGATATATCACAGGGATGAGCTGCACGAATCCGAAATTGATGCTTTGATTGTGAATATCAAATTCTCGGAATGGGGGGTTTTGGGAATTCTTTTGAGAATCGAAAATAAGGTTTGATAAAACCGGAGGCACCAAAACTATAGTTGCTCGCAAGTATTCGACAATATCACCAAGCGAGAAAGTTTTTCAACTTTTCTTCTCCAATAAGCCAAACGATGAAGCCTGATCAAGTTGTGGATTATTCTTCTTCAATGATTAGGAACGAATTGAAACCAGCAGACTCTTAAGCGTGGAGCTGATGGTGGTCAAAGAGGTATGCAATCGACATCCGTTCTGGACGTTATAAATCCGTGAATATCAAATTCTCGGAATGGAGGGTTTTGGGAATTTTTTGAAGGATCTCACTAAAAGAGAGCCTCAAATCACCTGGGAAGGGAAAGGACGAAATGGCAAAGGAAAAAAAAGAAGATTTCAAAACCACCCTCTAAGCATAGGAAAGGTACTTTTATATTATTTCTCTTTGTAGTCAAGACAAAGGTCAATTTTCTAATCATGAAGGATCTTCTGCAGTTCCATTATCTCCATCCAGAACGTCCCTTAATGCCTTACCTTTATTAATGCCTTGCCTTTATCTCGTTGTATATCGTTATCTCGTCGTATGTTTGTATCTATTTAATGTCACTACCACCTTGATGTAAAAAGGAGAGAGAATATTAAAAGAACTTATATATATTTATTTATTGATATTGGATAGAATCTTTTTTTATGTAAAAAGGAGAGAAAATATTAAAAGAACTTATATATATTTATTGATCTTCATATTGGGTAGAATGTTTTTTATATTTGGGTAAAGTGCATTAAACCCCTTGAATTATTGGTCATTTGCAAGAAACCCTCTGAATTATAAAAAATTCCCCTAAATTATGATTTTGTTGCAATTTACTACCTTGAACTATTGATCATTTGCAAGAAACCTCCCTGAACTACAAAAAACTTCCCTGAACTATGATTTTGTTGCAATTTACCCCCCTGAACTTTGATTTTGTTGCAATTTATCCCCATAACATCAGCTTCCAGCACCGAAAATTTTGAAAGACCAGTTTACCCTTGTAACATACTGGTTTTAACTTATACATTTCTTACCTTTTTTTTCTGCCAAAAGATATTTTTTACCCAACACAACCCAAAACAGAGAGCTAGAGAGAGAGAGAAGAGACCAAAGAAATCCGAGGTTGGCGGGATGGCTCGGTCTCGGATGATGGCGGCTTGTGCGCGAAGGACTCGATTGTGATGAGAGCTTGGTTGACTAGGCCGTGAACTGTGGAGGCGGCGGCGGCGAGCTCAAGGGGGCTCGGCGGTGAACTGTGGACGGTTGTGTGCTCGAAACACGAACGGCGGTGTGCTCGGCTATGGAGATGGCGGAATGGGCTGGCGAGATTGGAATGGACGGTGGAATGGACCAGCGAGCAAGGTGAGCTGAACGGCGGGCAAGGCGGTGACGACAATGGGCTGACGCAATGGTGCAGAGAAGTGCGATATATATGGCTGACGGATCTGGCGGGTGGTGCAACGGCTATGATGGAGCTATGACAGGAGACCCACCGATCCCAGCAACAAATTCCTCGACTTCATCGTCCCTTTCAGTCAATCAATTCGCACGGATGGGGTAAAGTGCAAAAATATATATAGTTCAGGGGGGGTTTTTTGCACATACCCTAATAGTTGAGGGAGGGTTTTTTACAACTTTTATAGTTCAAGGGGGTTTCTTGCACATACCCCAATAGTTCAGGGGGATTTTTTGCAACTTTTATAGTTCAGGGGGGTTTCTTGCACATACCACAATAGTTCAAGGGGGTTTAATGCACTTTACCCTTTATATTTTGTATGCCTACCAACAAAAATAAATAAATAGAGCGCAAAACTAATAAATAAATGAAACATGTGTTTATGTTTTTTGTAATTCTTTATAATACTAATAAAGTAATATCGATGTTTCTTAGCATAAATGTGTTAATTTACTTAAAATTATCAATTTCTCCATCCTCTAACCATCAATGGCTTCATTCTCGGATAATGTTATGTTTCTCAAGTATAAGTGATGGCTTCATTCTCAACTTAAGATTGTTGCTTTTCTTTCGTGTATTTACCTTGTTTTGGGTTTGAATCTAATATTTGCTTACGTTTGTGACTTGTGAGTATGCTTAAAAATTCCCTAGCTTACTAGTCAAACAAATCTATGTTTAATGACTAAAAGATTGTTATTAAGCATATATGCATGAGTTGTTTACTCTTTTGCAGTATTTTATTTTTATTTTTTTTAAGTATGGCTTTTTTGGTATTTAATAAGTTAATATAAATGATGTTAATTAATATTTACTAATTTATTTATATATTTTTTTTGGCATTAATCGTTAAACGTTGTAATAGTAATAGTAATGTGGGGCTCATAAATTAAATGTTTTGCTTGGTCCCAATTTGGTTGTTCAATTTTTTTTTTTTTTTTTTTTTTTTTTTGGCTCTCCCAAATACTTTCACTTGCCAATTTTAAATAAAATATTTCATATTGTTTTATAAATACCTTAAAGTTTTGAAAATTTTCAAACTTGATTGTTTATATATTCAAACTTAAATGGATAATTTTGTATTTTAAAAAAAGAATCATGTATTAATTGCAGGGCTCTTTAAAAACTTTCCTTTTTAGAAGCGGCATCTAACATGGGACAGTGGAACTAAGAGGTATAGTTTCAGCATCTGGATGTGGTTGAGTGTGAAAAGATATAATTGCAGGGTGATTTGTAAACAAGAGATGAGCGGAAAGGAATAGTAACACGTTATCAGCTGGAAGAAAAAAAAAAAAAAAAAAAAAAAAAAAATATTTCTTCTCACTCAAAAGGATAAGAAAAATACTTATTTACATTTAAATAATTTCTCTTATTCTTGAAAGGAATATTAGTTGGCAAGCCTGAAGCATTGTAAATACTAAATTATTTATATGTGATGATCTCTGCAAATTCAAAATTTTGTATACACTAAATATTTTGATTAACTTGAAGTTTCATGAACATGATACTCTTTTGGAATTCGAAGTTTTTCAAAGTCTGGGAGTAAATGAGGAAAAAAAAAAAGAAAGAAGAAAAGTTGAGATAATTTTTAAAACTAATTTTTTGAGGGAGGCGTAATATATAAATTTATATATATATATATATATATATATATATATATATAATTAAAAAAATCCATATATATTATATTGGCCGGGGACGTGGAATTCGGACCAAACACAGAACGTGGCAACACGGCCTAATGGGAACTGCAATGTAACAGGACTTGAAGATTTCATTGGTTCCACTTGGTCGCATAAGTGTCCACTTGGGTCTGGCCCAAGATACATTGCAGCACAACATTAAAACGTGGACCCTTTAGGCTGCAGCCCATTAATAAATGGACCTGTCGTTGTGTTAACCCAACCGCAATGAGACTACACTGGTCAGTTATATTATCGCCACGAGAGCAACAGGCCCATGTTGCAGCCCAAGAAGCATTACAACGAGTGTACACTGGTCAGTTATTTCACCGTGAGTACTCCAAGGCACAATTGACCCATGATGGTCTTTGACAAGTTGGCCAGAGTGTGACGACCAATTGACCCATTATAGTCTATGTAAAATTAACTATCATATGACTACTTAAGCAAGTCTTTAAAAGTTGTCCAATGCTCAGAATTTACTATTCATGCGTGGAGCAATTGATCAAGTGGTAGATTGCTTGCCACAAATTTCGAAGGTGGTGGTTCAATTCTTGTAGCTTTAAACACTGAAGAACAAAGATTACAAAGTGAATCATTATATGAAGCCAAAAGTTAAACTGCATTACATAATCCATATACATATATCATAATACCACTAATATGCACAGGAAATGAAAGTGCACCGTCAACCACGAATTAAAAGCATGGCAGTATCCAGAAGTTAAAAGTCAAAGTCAAAGTCAAATAATATTCAGTACTATTCATTATTCATCATTAATCAAAAAAGCGGTAAAATTAATCATATTAAATAAAGGACAATATTTAGGTAGGATTTATAACGTACTCACATGTGGATCAATAATATATGGGCATATGATTTTTAATAACAAAATTACAGATGATTGGTTCACATCAGTGGTGAGTATATTATAAATTCTCACTATTGAGGATCTAAGTTGTAATGTTTGAGGTTTTCTTATAGATATATATATATATGTGTGTGTTAAGAGGATTTTTTTTTACCTTAGCTGTGGGGCCCACTCTGTATATCATTCTCTCTTTCCCCCACTGGTCTGTCTCTCTCATTTCTCAGATTCCAGTTTTTTTCTTTTTCTTCACTTCAAGATTTTAAATCTTGATTTCTCTCTCAATTCTTGGTGTTTTTAAGTGCCGTTTGCGGCCAATTGAAGCCCGTGACAAGATCTTTAAATCCATACCAGCAATTTCAGTTTTTGGCCACTCTAGAAAGTCCGAAAATTGAGACCTATTTTGAGGGTTTGAGGTGAAAATTGGGAGTTTTCTCCTTCTCTGAGGTAGGGGTGTTTAATACACAATTTCTTAGATTTTGGTAAATTATTTTTCATAATTTGTATTTAATTTGTGTTATTTTTTAATATTCGTTATGTGTTGTATATGAAATGTGTATATATACATGTTAGTTGTTATGTGATAAAGAACCATGTTAAATTGATGTTAAATTTTATGCCTATTGTGCTTTAAAGTGCTGAGTTTTATGATTTTGGAAGCATGATGTAAATTCCTAGAATATTCATATGAGGCATGTATATTGTAAATATTTAACTTGTAAGAAATAATTTTTTTTTTATTGGTACGTGAAGATGCATGAATTTTATCTCTCTAAATTGACAGAGTTTTATTACATTTCCAATTTTTTTGATCTCCTCCTTTTTCCTCCTTTCCCTTCTATTTATAGACTACTTTCCTTCCTCTAAAAGATTCTTCACTAGGCCCTCTCTGTTGGACCCATCTTTGAGGCTTTTATCATCATGGGCCTGATTGCTTTGTGGGGCCTTCAGTTTCATTCTTCAGCAATGGGCTTGCCTTATAAAGCTTGGTTTGGGCTTAAGTTGGTTACTAGGTCCATCCTTCATCACACGAGTCAGATCCGGCTCACACCATCTTTGGCATCCTCAGTACGTCATTGAAATGCATAAGACAGATATGTATTCATTGGGAAAGAATGGGAAAAATTGATTTGAAAGAAATGAAACGGATTTTGGGAAAGAATTTTGAAAAGGATTTTTGTGAAAAACCCAGCCGCCTAGGAGTTGTCGAGGGACCGCAGCGTTAGTGAGGCCTAGAGGGGATTAGGGAGATCGCCCTAGTGTGATTGAGTTACTTGGGCCCAAATGACGCCATCGAGTTGTCATGGGTCAGGGACAGTAACCAATCCTCCTCTCGTGCCGCCATGGAGTTACCATGGGACGATTTCACTAACGGTTTAGAAATGATGATGAAAATGATTTTGAAAAATGGGAGTGACATTACATGGCATGACATATTATTGCATGGCATATTCATTTGTGGTATCAGATTAATGATGTGGTATTGTAGTTATATTTTTTTCCCTAGCATGATATGATCACAATTTCTTTATTCCTATTCATGGTGTGGATTCATGGGGTCTCAAGAGGTGTGTCTTAGGCACTGTAATACCCCTAATTTCAAAAGGATAGTGCTGGTATTTAATTTATTATTTTAATTGAATTTTTAATTATTTAATTGTTTATTTGAATTATTTGAATTACTTGAATTATTTGAATTTGAATTACTTGAATTATTTGAATTATTTGACTTATGTGAATTAGTTGAGTTATTTGACTTAGATTTAAATTGGTAAGTTGTTTATATGACATAATTTTTTTTTCTTTGAATCACTATTTTAATTTACTTATTTGTTTTCATTTAATGATTTAGAATAGGGTTCTTTTACGAAATCACGGTTGTAGCCGATGTAGGTTTTAATTAAGTTTTTATGGGCCGATTAGGATTTAGTTTGGGGCTTGAATTAATTTAGGGTTTGGTATAACTCTATAAATATGTAGGTTACGTCTGCTTAGGGTTTAAAATAAAAAATAAAAAAAAAAATTAAAACCAATTCACGCTGTGGAGGCAGAGAGAGAACAGAGGAGGAATTTTGTAGTCGGAATCGCCGGAACCTTAGAAGACGACGTAGAGATTTTGAACAAAAGTCTCAAAGGTAAGTTCTAATCCTAACTCCTTCCATTTGCCTCGTGTTCTTTGCACGTTTAATACAACATTAGGATTAAATAAGGATTAAAAATTCAACTGGGTTCCATGGTTAGATGCTTACAAATTGGACGTGTTTATATACTGTATATTTTTGTTTTAAATTCTTTCTGGTGTAGATTCTGTTTTAATTCATGTAAATTGATTAATAATGAATTTTAGTAGTTCTATAACATGTTGGAGAAGCACTGGAATTAATTTAGTTTCAAGGTTGATTTGCTAAAACAGTTGGTGTTCATGAATGGAAATTATCCCGGTTTAAATTCCTTGTGGCATAATTAATGTATAATTAATGTCGTTGAGTGAGTAAGGAATTTAATTATTTCTTGATCACACTGGAATCTAATTTAAACACTTAGGAACCCTAGGGATGAAGGTCAGTTCATTAGAAACTCACCGGAATTGAAAACGATGAAGACACAGGGAGAGAGACGGCTCAAAGTGTAAAGAGCAGGCTCTTTGGAAACAGAGAGCAGGCTCTTAACGGACTTGGAGCCGGCTCCAAGACTAGGAGAGCCGGCTCCTAGCAAAGAAGAGCAAGCTCTTCTTTTAGAAGAGCAGGTTCTTTCAGTTGGCTTTCAGTTTTACGTTTTCTGCGATCTGTTTTGGCTATAGAACTCGGATTTTGGGATTTTCAAATTCTGTAGGAAGCTATACTTGGGTGTTTTGAGATGTTCTAAGTTTAGTTAACACTTGTGAGAGTGGATTAATGCTTAATAAACCAGTAGGTGTTTATAGCTTGAACACTGGTAAGTCTCGACGGAAATTGTTTTATTTCAGTGTAGAGGGATTTTAAATTACTAAACCTTAATTTATTTATTCTCTGTGAGTGGAAATTTTATTAATATGATATTATTAATAGTGGACAAGCATGATAATTAATATGGTTTTATTAGACTTGTTATGGTTTTATAGACGAGAAGAATAAATTATCTGCATGCTCAGAGTAAAATAATTTGTAACGGAGATATGGGATGAACATGATGCTTATCTATTTAATTTATGTTCATCATGGAATTATTTGATATGTCTTATTATTTTGATCTATCAGTTACTGGAGTAAGCATGTTAGTCTATATTTCTATTTACGCTTATTATGGTTTAGTTGCTATGTGCATTGATTATGTGTTCTATCAACTGTTGGATGGATTTGATTGTATATACCGGTATGGAACGGTGACATACTAAGTTTGGATTAGCACAAATTGTTAAGTCCTACCTACTTTAGAATAAGGATATGGATTATAAAAATAAAATCCTCCTTATGTATAAGACTGTGCAGTTGAATAAACTGAACGACTTAAGTTTGTGCAGTTGAATAAGCTGAACGACTTACTAGATTTTTTTTTTTTTTTTATGGATGAATGTGAACGGATTTTAAATATATTATTATGGTACCGTGACATGAGCTTGAGTCTCAGAGTCAACGGTTAGGGAGCGTATATGCAGTAGGATGCGTAGCTGGCTATGCTGGTTGAGGTATACCCTGTTAGGCTTAGGTAGTCATGCCCATTCAGGTGCTTTTTGCATGTTACCTTCTACTCAGGTTGAGACCCGTATCATAGTCCAGTGAGAGTCCATAGTGTGGATATATATATATATATATAGATATATAGACACGGATTATATAGTTATTGTTGAGTTAGTTAGAGTGTATATGTGTATCGAGTCTCTGCTTGGATTGTAGTAGGATAGAATTTGTTCGTGGGTAACCCATTCCTATTTTTCAGGTGTACGTCAGTTCTAAGCTAGAGCTTATTCGTGCTGAGCAGAGACGATTTTCCATTCTACCGACGATGTAGGATTTCCTTCCAGATATTGGATTTAGATTTTATCTTCAGTTTTACTTTCATTCAGTTTGGGATTTTTATTAGGGGTCCACTAGAGATGGATTCCCGAGTTGTTTAACTTATGGAGGTTTTAGATTATTGGGATTTAAGTATATTTAATATTAAAGGATTTTATATTTTAGTTTCTTTCAGTTCATTATATTATTTCTTCAATCACTTTGTATTCCGTGTTCGTTTTAACATATTAATTGTTTAATATCCCTCGGGTTTGAGCCTGGGCCTGATCAACCTGTGTCTCAGATCCGAGGGGTATCACAGTTGGTATCAGAGCCAGGTTCAAGGACGTTTCGTATTAAGTCTCTAGGACGTTTTGTATTAAGTCTTCCGTGTAGCGTTTTCTCTTGATTAGAGCTTAAGTTTAGGATCCGTCATATTTCGTTACGGTTCATTTAGAAGTTACTGATGTCAAGTTTATTCTGTAATTGCAGACTTTTTGGCACTAGGAAGAGAATAAGGGCCGCGATGAAAGCAAAGAAGGGCCTAAAGCCGAGGAAGGTTACTCCGGTAATTCCCCTACGAAGGCCGATCAAGAAGGCGGAATTGGAGACTAGGGAGTTGATGCCAATAGGGGTTGCTTCAGAGTACAAGTCAAGGAAAGTTTCTTATGTGCGGGCTTGGCCACCATACTGTGGACCCAACACAACTTCGGTGGTGTTCGAAGCTGAGCCAAGCGGAGAGGAAGACCCCGAAGAAGATCAGGATGGAGGAGATACCGGAGCAACCAAGATGGAGGGCACCGGAGGTCAAGGATGACTACTCTTTTAAAAGTAATTTTAATTACTAGTAGTGGAGGAGGTATTAGTAAAGATGTAGTACGGATTTAATCATATACACTAGGATTATGTTAAAGAATATTTTACAATTATGCATTTAACAGTTTTAGTTTAGAAAAGTTCTTGATAACATGAACTAACGGTTTTGGTTATCTTTATGGTATTTGTGGTGGCATTTTTTTTTTGTGATTTATACACATATAGCTTTATCAAACTATAATGGAATGTGTATGTTGCGATAACAAATGATTATCACAGTGGGGTGATTGGGTTGGTTGAACAGGTAAACAAATATTTGCTTGTGGTATGTTGCGTTGAGACAGGACGATTACCAAGGAGTTTATAAACGAACTTGTGTAAGTCGATATGGTAGGTTTGTTTCGAAGGAGGAATTCCCGGATAGAATGCTAGTCTAAAAATGGGAAGATTGTGGAGTATTTTTGTTTACTTATTGTGCTCCGCTCTACCAAGTATTCAGAAACAGGGCATTTTCATAGATCGGTTGGTGATACACTTATACAATAGACTTTAGGATATTTTTTTAGGCAATACTGCCATATAGTATGGACCCATGACACTAGATATTGGTAGACTCAGCTTTCTAGCAAATCTTTTGGTCTTAAACAGGCACACTTAAGACGTGATACTTGGGATGGAGTGATTACCACGCCATGCTCAAGTTATTCATTTTGGAAAGGTCTATTTTGTTCACTATACTTGGTCAGGATATTTACGTTGTTGCTATACCGCATTCTAGCAGGGTCACTAGCACCTGTTTGTTCTATGTGGAGGAGGAAACGGAGGAGGGGACTACTGTAGCATTAGATAGTATACCAATTGTACAGGATTTCCCGGATGTATTTCAGGAGATTCCAAGGTTGCTACCTAGTCACGAGATTGATTTTGTGATAGACTTAGCTCCAGGCACTACGCCTATTGCTAGGGCACCTTATAGGATGGCACCGGTGGAGATGCTTGAGCTGAGGGATCAGATTCAGTAGCTACTTAGCCAGGGTTTTATTTCGCCGAAGTACTTCACCCTGGGGAGCACCGATTTTGTTTGTGAAGAAGAAGGATGGTTCGCTTCGCCTGTGTATAGATTACAGGGAGTTGAACAAGGTTATGATTCGTAACAAGTATCTTTTACCCAGGATTGATAGTCTATTTGATCAGTTAAGATGAGCCACATACTTCTCCAAGATTGATCTGTGTTTTGGATATCATCAGTTAAGGGTTAGGGAGGAGGATGTTCCTAAGAAAGCTTTTCTTACGAGATATGGATCTTATGAGTTCCGTGTCATGCCGTTTGGGATGAATAACGCACCAGCAATTTTCATGGACCTGACGAATCGAGTCTTCAGGGTTTACTTGGATCAATTTGTCATTGTCTTCATAGATGACATTTTGATTTACTCAAGGTCAGAGGACGATCATGCTAGACATCTTCGGATAGTCTTGCAGACGCTTCGTGAACACCAGTTGTATGCCAAGTTTGAGAAGAGTGAATTTTGGCAGCGGGAGGTGAATGTTACCCAAGGAATGACCCTAAAGGGGGGGTGAATAGGGTCATTGGCAAACTATGAAACTTTTTTTGGTTTAGCTATTCTAAGATTCTTTTACTTGTCTCTTTAGTTTGGAGCTATATATGATTCTTTGTGATGAATGCTCTTCTAGTGAGTTGTAGTGTAGAAATTGCATAATGTGTAGAATGCAAAGCAATGATCTTACTACACTTGAGTGATTGCTTTAACAAATGAATTCTTTTAGCTTCAATGTATTCAATTTCAATTAACCATTTAAAACTAGCATTTGCACAATATTGATGTGAGTAACATTCAAGGTGCAAAAGTCACAAAACACATTATTGTAGAGTTTACAACAAATATATCAAACACTTGGTATGTATATAAACTTTAAATGTGAAGGATGTGTTGAATATGCATTTTATCAAACACTTGGTGTGCAACATAATTTTAGTTATATAAAAGGCTAGTAGAGAACATATACTCTAAGCTAAAATCAATCAAACAATTAACCTACTCTAAGCATTCATCACATCTTCCTCATATATTCAAAATAACATGTCCATCTCATAGCATTCATAAATAAAGTATTAAGATTATGAAATAGAAAATGTTAAGGAAATAAAGAGAGTAAGAGTTAGAGAAATTGCAAACCAAGGGACACGCGATGTACATGGTTCGGCACAACCTCGGCCTACGTCCATGCCTTGAGAAAACCTCTCAAGGATTCCACTATTACTCCTCCTTACAGGTGGAGAGCAAACCTTTACATGTTCTTGCTTGTGGGTGAAGAACCAACCTTGTAATGAAGCCATCTTGCTTCTCCTTCTTTTGACGGATAAGAAGTAACCATTGCTCACTCTTATGGGTGGAGAGCTCTACCAAATCCTTTCATTAGAGAGACACCTTCTTTCTTTTATGGGTTGACAAAGAGAACCCTTACAATAGCTTAAACAAGCTTTCCCTTGCCAAGAGAACCTCTTGGTCTTCTTCTCTCAAGAATGGATATATAATGAAGCTTACAATGAATGTCTCTCAAATAGACAAATATACAAATCAAAGCTCTCATACTTAGAGTTACAAATGAAATAATCAAATGAAAGCTCAACTCTAAGTTTGCAAGATGAATCATATGAATGATATGAAATGAATGCTTCAATGATGATTCCTAGAAGATGTTTCTATCAAAAATGATAGACAATTTCCATCCCTAAATGGAGGTCTCTCTATGGCTCTCTTGCATGCCCACAATGTGCATACAATGTGTATTTATAGGTCCTTAGAAGAATATAGCCATTTGGGGGCATAATGGTAAAGTCCCATGAAGTCAAATGGTTAAAACGCCCGTTGGAAATTTGAATTTGCAGAGTTGCGACCAAACCGGTCGACATGTGGATAAACCGGTTGACATCTTGGCTTGAACCGGTTAATGATTTTGCAAACCAGTCGACATCTCTTGCAAACCAGTCGACATCTACTGAGCTCCATTTGGACATTTGCTACTGCCTAGATACCGGTCGACATGTGTGTCAAACCGGTCGACATGTGTGAGCTTCAGCTTGGATTTTTGCTATTTAGACAAAAAAGAGCATGACTTCAAATGGACATAACTCGGTCCATTTTACTCCAAATGAGGTGAAATTTGAGTATAAATTTATTGCCTTGAAGTTAGCTTTCTAATGCCACTATCCTTACTCAAAAATTCCAACCACAGAAAAAGTTATGGCTGTTTAAGTGCAACCTGGTCAGAATTTTCGCAGAGTAGAATCAGGTATTTTGTGAAGCTTATATCTCAGTCATTTTAAGTCCAATTTAAGTGAAATTTGAGTCTAAATTCAAGGGCTCAAAGTCAGATTTCCAATGCCACTGGCCTTGTGTAAAAATTCCAACTACACAAATAGTTATAACAGTTTTAGTGCACACTGGTTTGAAATTTTTCTGGGCTGAAAATTGCTTCTTTTAAGATATCCATCTTTCTAGCACCTAGGACTGAAAGATTCAGTTTTGTTCAAGGCTTATTTCTAAGAGTCTAGGGACATATGAAGATGATAAATTTCAAGTACATTGTGTCCTAGAATCATTTACCAAATTTTGGCAACAAAGGCTTTAAAGATGAAAATTAATTCAATGCATTTTCCTTTTCTTTTTAGAGACCAAAATAAGTGTTATGATTAATGTGCATAGTCTTAGCATTTCTAGCTTAAGTTGTGAGTTCTTTCAAAGCTTATGCAAGCTTGAACTAACTCATTCTTAGCAAAGACTTCATATATTAAATATATATGTATTGAAGTTCATAGTCTAATGCTAATGAGGTAGGAGCATATAAATGATGTATGATATGCATGGTCCTATAGAGATGAGCTTTCAAATGAAGTTACTCAAAAATAACTTTACAATTTAAGCTAGCACTCACCAAGCTATCTACCCATTTCTTCAAGCTTTGTCCATGATCATTTAAGCTTTGAGGTATTCTTCCTTTCTTTGAGTTGCTTTCTTGATCATTGATGTCCAAGCTATCTTTGGATGGACTTTGCATTTGGTTCCTTTCAACTTCATGTCTTCTTTGTCTCCTTTGCTTTCCATAGATGTGATCTTGAGTAATGGAATTCTTGGAATGGTCTTTATGATCTTCACTGAGGTTTTTCTTTGAATGTGAATCATCTACAACACTCAATGTGAACATTAGTCCATAAACACCATTAATGGTTTGTTATCATCAAAACAGCTAGATTGTCATTGGATGAAATCCTTAAGGTCAACAGTGAAGTTTTTGGGTTACGTGGTGTTAGAAAGAGGAATAGTGGTGGATCCGGCCAAAGTTTCAGCGATGGTTGAGTGGGGGCAGCCTACATCACCTACCGAGATTTGGAATTTCCTCGGTTTGGCAGGATATTACAGGAGGTTCATCCAGGGATTCTCAAAGATAGCGGGATCACTCACTCATCTAACTAAGAAGGGTGTACGATTCGTGTGGGATGAACATTGTCAGAAAGCTTTTGATGAGTTGAAGACTAAGTTGACTTCTACACCAGTTTTGTCTACCCCACAGAGTGGGATAGAGTATCTGGTCTACATGGATGCTTCGTTGTAGGGTCTTGGATGTGTTTGATGCAGGAGGAATGACCAATTTCGTATGGATCTCAGAAGCTTAAGCCTCATAAGCTTAATTATCCAACGCATGATTTAGAGTTGGCAGCTGTGGTCTTTGCCTTACGGATTTGGAGGCATTATTTGTTGGGTGAGTCCTTCAGGTTGTTAGGCGATCACATGAGTCTGCAGTACTTGTTCACTCAGCGGGAGCTGAATATGAGACAGCGCAGATAGTTGGAGTTTGTGAAAGACTATCACTTTTCTATATAGTATCATCCAGGGAAAGCGAATGTGGTGGTAGATGCACTCAGTCGCCGACCTGTTGGTAGCTTTCTGCATTATTCACCACTGAGTGGAATGCTTTGCGGAATGTGGATGAGTTGTCGGATGCTTTTATGGCTTGCTTGGTGGTTACACCTTCCATCATTCGCAAGGTTCTACAAGCACAACTCACAGATTAGTAGTGCATTGACAAAATTACAGAAATAGCTTCTGGAGAGGTTCCATTCTACCAGGTTGGGACTGATGGAGGTTTGAGGTACAAGGGATGGTTAGTGGTACCTTCTGCTGATGATTTGAGGAAGGATGTGATGACTGAGACTCACCACTCTGAGTTTTTTGTTCATCTAGGAGGCGACAAGATGTATCAGGATATAAAACGGTAGTTTTGGTGGATAGGTTTGAAGAGGGACATTGCTCTTTTTGTTTTGCGATGTAGTACTTGTCAGATTGTCAAGATTGATCATCAGAGGCCGCCAGGAGCTTTACGGCCACTGCCGATACCGGAGTGAAAATGGGAGAGCATTTCTATAGATTTTGTGGAGGGATTGCCAAACTCTTTCAAGGATCATAACTTTATTTGGGTCATCGTGGATAGGTTGACCAAATCAGCTCATTTCCTACCTGTTCGCACTGACTTCACTTGGAGCAGTTGGCGAGACTTTACATTTCAGAAATTGTAAAGTTGAATGGCATACCATTGTTTATTATATTGGACAGGGATTCGAGCTTTATGTTAGGGTTCTGGAAAAGTTTTCAGCAGGCTTTGGGTACAGAGTTGTACCTCAGTACTGTTTATTATCCTCAGACTGATGGACAGACTGAGCTGGTGAATCAGATTATGGAAGATATGCTTCGGTCGTGTGTTCTTGATTTTAAGGGCCACTGGGAGGTTTACTTGCCACTTGTGGAATTTGCTTATAACAATAGTTTCCAGAAGACTATTGGGATGGCACTATTTGAGGCATTATACGGTCGACCGTGTTGATCACCTGTTTGTTGGATGGAGGTTAGAGAGAGCAGATTCTTGGGTCCTGAGTTTATTAAGGATACTTCTGAGAAGATTGCTCTTATTTGGGATCGCATGCGTACTGCTCAAAGTAGGCAAAAGAGTTATGCTAATCGGCGTACTCGTGCTTTGGAGTTTAGGGTTGGAGATCAGGTTTTACTCAAAGTGTCGCCTATGAAAGGTGTTATGCGCTTTGGAAAGAAAGGAAAGTTGTCACCGCGGTTTGTTAGTCCATTCATGATCAAAAATCGTGTTAGAGTTGTTGCTTATAGATTAGCACTTTCGAATACTTTGGATCGCGTACACAATGTATTCCATGTTGCAAAAATTTCTACGAGATGAGGATTGGTATCAGCATATCAATGTTGGGGAGATTGAGTTGCAGCCGGATGCAACTTATTTGGAGCCACTGTGCCGTATTGTTGATCGTCGGGATCAAATCCTTTATAACAAGGTTATTCCTTTAGTTCATGTTCAGTGGAGTCATCACAATGAGGCTGAGTTCTCTTAGGAACGGGAGGATATCATTTGCTCACAGTTTCCTGAATTTTGGGAAGAAGGTAAGAGTAAATTCCGAGGATGAAATTCCTTTTGTTAGGGGGGAAGAATGTAATACTCCTAATTTCAAAATGATAGTCCTGGTATTTAATATATTGTTTTGATTGAATTTTTAATTAATTATTTATTTATTTAAATTATTTGAATTACTTGAATTATTTGAATTTGAATTATTTGAATTATTTGACTTATGTGAATTAGTTGAGTTATTTGACTTAGTTTTAAATTGGTAAGTTGTTTATATGACATAATTTTTATTTCTTTGAATCACTATTTTAATTAATTTATTTGTTTTCATTTAATGATTTAGATTAGGGTTCTTTTACGAAATCACGGTTGTAGCCGACGTAGGTTTTAATTAAGTTTTTATGGGCCGATTAGGATTCAGTTTGGGGCTTGAATTAATTTAGGGTTTGCTATAACTCTATAAATATGTAGGTTACGTCTGTTTAGGGTTTAAAATAAAATAATAAATAAATAAAACCTATTCACTTCTGTGGAGGCAGAGAGAGAACAGAGGAGGAATTTTGTAGTCGGAATCGCCGGAACTTTAGAAGACGACGTAGAGATTTTGAACAAAAGTCTCAAAGGTAAGTTCTAATCCTAACTCCTTCCCTTTGCCTCGTGTTCTTTGCACGTTTAATACAACTCCAGGATTAATAAGGATTAAAAATTCAACTGGGTTCCATGGTTAGATGCTTACAAATTGGACGTGTTTATATACTGTATATTGTTTTGTTTTAAATTCTTTCTGGTGTAGATTCTATTTTAATTCATGTAAATTGATTAATAATGAATTTTAGTAGTTCTATAACATGTTGGAGAAGCACTGGAATTAATTTAGTTGCAAGGTTGATTTGCTAAACCAGTTGGTGTTCATGAATGGAAATTATCCCGGTTTAAATTCCTTGTGGCATAATTGATGTATAATTAATGTCGTTGAGTGAGTAAGGAATTTAATTATTTTTTGATCACACTGGAATCTAATTTAAACACTTAGGAACCCTAGGGATGAAGGTCAGTTCATTAGAAACTCACCGGAATTGAAAACGATGAAGACACAGGGAGAGAGACGGCTCAAAGTGTAAAGAGCAGGCTCTTTGGAAACAAAGAGCAAGCTCTTAGGGGACTTAGAGCCGGCTCCAAGACTAGGAGAGGCAGCTCCTAGCAAAGAAGAGCTGGCTCTTTCAGTTGGCTTTCAGTTTTACGTTTTCTGCGATCTGTTTGGCTACGGAACTCGGATTTTGGGATTTTCAGATTCTGTAGGAAGCTATACTTGGGTGTTTTGAGATGTTCTAAGTTTATTTAACACTTGTGAGAGTGGATTAATGCTTAATAAACCAATAGGTGTTTATAGCTTGAACACTGGTAAGTCTCGACGAAAATTATTTTATTTCAGTGTAGAGGGATTTTAAATTACTGAACCTTAATTTATTTATTCTCTGTGAGTGGAAATTTTATTAATATGATATTATTAATAGTGGACAAGCATGATAATTAATATGGTTTTATTAGACTTGTTATGGTTTTATGGACGAGAAGAATAAATTATCTGCATGCTTAGAGTAAGATAATTTGTAACGGAGATATGGGATGAACATGATGCTTATCTATTTAATTTATGTTTATCATGGAATGAATTGATATGTCTTATTATTTTGATCTATCAATTACTGGAGTAAGCATGTTAGTCTATATTTCTATTTACGCTTATTATGGTTCAGTTGCTATGTGCATTGATTATGTGTTCTATCAACTGTTGGATGGATTGGATTGTATGTACCGGTATGAGACGGTGACATACTAAGTTTGGATTAGCTCAAATTGTTAAGTCCTACCTACTTTGGAATAAGGATACGGATTATAAAAATAAATCCCTCCTTATGGATAAGACTGTGCAGTTGAATAAACTGAACGACTTAAGTCTGTACGGTTGAATAAGCTGAACGACTTACTGGATTTTTTTTTTATGGATGAATGTGAACGGATTTTAAATATATTATTATGGTACTGTGACATGAGCTTGAGTCTCATAGTCGATAGTTAGGGAGCCTATGTGCAGTAGGACGCGTAGCTGGCTATGCTAGTTGAGGTATACCCTGTTAGGCTTAGGTAGTCATGCCCACTCAGGTGCTTTTTTCATGTTACCTTCTACTCAGGTTGAGACCCGTATCATAGTCCAGTGAGAGTCCATAGTGTGGATATATATATATATATATATAGACACGGATTATATAGTTATTGTTGAGTTGGTTAGAGTGTATATGTGTATCGAGTCTCTGCTTGGATTGTAGTAGGATAGAACTTGTTCGTGGGCCTAACCCACTCCTATTTTTCAGGTGTACATTAGTTCCAAGCTTGAGCTTGTTTGTGCTGAGCAGAGACGATCTTCCATTCTACCAACAATGTAGGATTTCCTTCCAGATATTGGATTTGGATTTTATCTTCAGTTTTACTTTCATTCAGTTTGGAATTTTTATTAGAGGTCCACTAGAGATCGATTCCCGAGTTGTTTAACTTATGGAGGTTTTGGATTATTGGGATTTAAGTATATTTAATATTAAAGGATTTTATATTTTAGTTTCTTTCAGCTCATTATATTATTTCTTTAATCACTTTGTATTCCGTGTTCGTTTTAACATATTAATTGTTTGATATCCCTCGGGTTTGGGCCTGGGCCTAATCAACCTGTGTCTCGGATCCGAGGGGTATCACAGGCTCCACTTACTGAATAATTTTGCTCACCATATTTTTTAACATTTTTTTTGGGGAACGGGAAAAAAGTGGTGAATGACAGTCTACTATAGACTTAGTATGAATTATGAGCTTATTTTGTTGTTTTGTACTTGGGTCTCACTATTTTTGTAAGACTTAGCATAATGTATTTTGTACGAAGACTTATGAACTCTTAATATTATAGTTACACCTATGGGCTGTAACTTTAGTATAAGCTGTCTAAATGTTATAAAACATGGATATTTGATATTAATCTTGTATTTTAGGACTATAATTATGACATCTGGATGATATAGTATGTGGTTGTACCACCATGGAGTGTATTATATGATTATTGTATTGGGACAAGTGAAAAATGCATTTAAACAGGTTGTGGTAGGACCCTTTTTAGCAGAGGTCAAGCCAAAATTTTTTTTTTATTTTTTTAATGGTATTAGTTTAGGGTCGTTACAAATTTGGTATCAAAGCCTTGGTTCGAAAACCATTAGGACGACGGGTAGAGGCCTACATAGGGGTTGCATGGGAAGTTGTTTGTATAGTTTATAGCATGCTTAACCGTTTCCTTGTTTACATGCTTACGTGCTTCTGTGCTTTTATGTTTATATTAAAGTGTTCATTGCACAGTCTTGCATGCTAAGTGTTAGTATAGTGTCCTTTTATGTTTAGTTGTTCACGGTTCGACCTTAGTGTTATCGTTATTGAATCGTTTTATTTGTTTTATAGAATGATGTCACGACGTGAAGAACCAAGGAAAGTTGGCCCTTGGCCAACAAGGGGTGATATTGGCGAGAGCTCTAGCTCCAATCCGGTGGAGCCAGTTGATGAGGACACACTTCTTAGGGATTTAATTGCCCTAGAAGTGTTCCTACAAGAAGGGATAATGTGGAAGCACCCATTGAAGACGGTGAAAGTCCGACGGAACTAGTATTGAATAGCTTATTGTAGAGGGCCTTGAGGGCCACCATTGCTACTCAACCGTAGCTGGTACCACAACCGGTAGTGCAAATGGAGGAGACGCTAGCACAGAAGCGTCTCAAGCTTATTAAAGGGTTTTCTCAGTTGATGCTGGTAATGTTTGAAGGTGGTGCAGATCCTATGGTAGCGGATGACTACATAGAGCAAGTTGAAACTCAATTGACTTCTATAGATGTGATGGAGGATCACTTGAAAATCATCCTAGCCACTTACAAGTTCACAAAGGATGCCAAGTTTTGGTGGAAGTCGATTACAAATCAGTATAAGACTAAAGAGATGAGTTAGGATAGGTTCAAGGAGCAGTTTTATGAGAAGTATTTTCCTGGCCCCAAGAGGTGGGAGTTAAAGGATCAGTTTATTAGCCTTATCCAAGGCAATATATCAGTGACAGAGTACGAGAACAGGTTCACCTCACTCTCTCGCTTTGTTCCAAAGATAGTGAGTAATGAAGTTAATAAGGTTCGGAAGTTTATCTCCGGACTTGACTATAAGATGAGGCTGTTGTTAACAGCACAGGGCCTCAAGGTTTATTCTGAGGCAGAGGAAAGAGCATTGATGCTAGAGACGGAGGCCAAAGATAAAGATGCAAGAAGGGAACAATGGAGATAAAAGAGGAATGCCGGGTTATCTTTAGAGGGACCTTCAGGGAAAAGGAACAGGGGTGGTTCATCTCAGTTTCAGGGGCAGCAGTCTGCATGATCCGCTCCTACTACCCCCATGCCAGCAGGGTCTGCCAGGAGTGGTGTCATTTGTTATCGCTGTAATCAACTGGGTCATTACAAGTCAGCGTGTCTACAGGTATCGGTTAGTTCTAGGGTTTGCTTTGGTTGTGGCCAGCAAGGCCATAAGGTTAAGAATTGTCCTAATTAGGGAGCAGGCACCGGTAGTGGCAGAGGGTCATTGCAGAGGCCGTCGCAGTCGGCTACAGTTCAGTTAGGTTTCAGACCACCACCATCACAGCCTGCTATGTCTTCTCAAGGTTTACGACCAGCTAAGAGGGATACTCTTACTATGTCGGCACAATAGTCTGGTGTTCAAATTAGTAATTCACAGGCACAGGCACCGTAGGGATGTGTCTTTGCATTTGCACCGACTGATACATCTCCTAGATCTTCAGTTCTCCGAGGTATATTTCCAGTGTTTGGTTCTTGGGCCCGTTTTTTGTTTGACCCTGGTGCATCTCATTCTTTCATTTCATCATCATTTGCACTTGCATCGGGGTTAAAGGTCAGTTTCATGAATTGGGTGTTGTGTGTTGATACGCCAATTGGGGTTTCAGTGTCATTGAGCCGAGTTGTGTGGGATTGTTCCATTGTGATAGCCAGACAGACTTTTGTGTTTGACCTGATCCTCTTGGAGATGACTAGCTTTGATGTCATTCTCGGGATGGATTGGTTAGCTTCCTTTCATGCCACGATCGACTGTGTTAGAGGTAAAGTTACAGTTTGCACTCCCGAGGGAGACTATTTCTTTTTCGTGGGAAATCGGAGGGATTCCCACATTTCATCATTTTATGGAGTTTGTGGACGGAGTCGTGGTGATTACTTCTTGGCTAGCCTTATAACCAAAGAAGATGATGTTGTGAAAGAGGATTATCCTGTAGTTATTCGTGATTTTCTAGATGTATTTGACAGAGTTGCCTCCACATCGAGAAATGGAGTTCACTATTGATTTAATGCCAGGTACCGCGCCGATTTTTATGGCACCGTATCGTATGGCACCAATTGAATTGGAAGAATTAAAGAGAAAGCTTGATGATTTGAGGATGAAAGGTTTCATCTGACCGAGTATGTCACCGTGGGGCGCACCGGTCTTGTTTGCTAAGAAGAAATATGGTTCTTTGAGATTGTGCATTGATTACCGAAAGTTGAATCATGCCACCATAAAAAATAAGTATCCTTTGCCAAGGATAGATGATTTGTTTGATCAGTTGAGAGGAGCCAGTTATTTTTCGAAGATTGACTTGAGGTCAGGCTACTATCAGTTACGGGTTAGGGATGAGGATATCCCAAAAACAGCGTTCTGTACAGGGTATGGACACTATGAGTTCCTTGTTATGCCTTTTGGCCTGACTAATCCGCCAGCGGCATTCATGGACTTGATGAATCGCGTCTTTCACGATTACTTGGACCAGTTTGTGGTAGCTTTTGTGGATGATATTATGGTGTATTCAAGATCTCGGGAGGAGCATGAGGTCCATTTGAGTATTGTTTTACAGATTTTGCGGGAGCATTGATTGTATGCCAAATATGAGAAATGTGAGTTTTAGCTATAGGAGGTGAAAATTTTGGGGCATGTTGTTTCAGAAGGTGGAGTGTCAGTAGATCCATCAAAGGTTGAAGCAGTTTTGAATTCGGAGCAACCCAAGAATGTTTTTGAGATTCGGAGTTTCCTTGGCCTAGCGGGTTATTATCGGAGATTTGTGAAAGATTTCTCTCGTTTGGCAACGCTTATAACCCGTTTGACCTGAAAATGGATCAAGTTTGTCTGGAATGAAGCCTGTGAGACATCTTTTTAAGAGTTGAAGACAAGATTGACTACAGCTCCAGTGTTGGTGATACCTGACCGTGGCTTGGGTTTTGTGATTTATTGTGACGCTTCACGTGATGGTTTGGGATGCGTGTTGATACAGATGATAGAGTAGTGGTTTATGGGTCTCGACAGTTGAAGACTCACGAGCTTAACTACCCTACTCATAATTTTGGAGTTAGCGGCAGTTGTATTTACCTTGAAATGTTGGAGACATTACTTATATGGTGAGAGATTCGAGGTGTACTCAGATCTTAAAAGTCTCAAGTACCTTTTCTCCCAAAAGGACTTGAACAATAGACAGAGAAGATGGGTTGAATTCTTGGAGGACTACAACTTTGACTTGCAGTATCATCCGGGCAAGGTAAATGTGGTAGCAAATGCCTTAAGCCAAAAATCTCGTGGAACTTTGGCTAGTTTGGCCATCCGAAAATGGAAGATGCTTGAAGATCTGGTAGAAATGGGATTGCAGTGTTTTGATGACGATACTTACTGTGAGTCGGCATTCTTGTTTAGTCTTATGGCTTAGCTTACTCTTGTTAAACAAGTGATTAAGTTACAGAGACAGGATCCGGATTTAGATGCCATTTACACCTTGATCTCTGGTGGTGAGATAGTGTAAGATTGGGCCTTGCATGCAGATGGGGGTCTACGATTCAGGGGTTTGTTGGCAGTTCCCTTGGTTTGTCGTGAGGACGTGTTACGGGAGTTTCACACTTCCCACTTTGCAGTTCATCCAGGTGGTACCAAGATGTATCACAATTTGAGACGTCAGTATTGGTGGAACGGGATGAAGAAAGATGTTGCTCTATTTGTGGCTAAGTGCTTTACCTATCAATAGGTGAAGGCCGAGCATCAGAGACCAGCTGGTTTGTTACAACAATTACCTGTAGCGCAATGGAAATGAGAACATTTTGTTATGGATTTTGTGACAGGTCTTCCAAGGTCACGAAGGGGCAATGAAGCTGTATGGGTCATCATTGACAGGTTGACCAAGATGGCTCACTTTTTGTCGATTAAGGCAACAGATGATACAGAGAATTAAGCTTGGTGTACTTTATGTGAAGGAGATTGTAACATTGCATGGAGTTCCAGTAACCATTATCTCATATAGGGATGCCAAGTTCACTTCAAAGTTTTGGGAATGACTTCAAGCAGCGTTTGGTTCAGCGTTGCATCTTAGTACGGCGTTCCATCCACAGACCTATGGCCAGTCGGAGCGTACTATCCAGATTTTGAAGGATATGCTTCGGGCATGTGTGCTTGACTTGGGTGGTAGTTGGGAACCACTTATTGAGTTACAAAAGTATTTTTATTAAATAAATTAATTAAACAATAAAGTCGATAAGACTAATCATAAGAAATAAATTATTAAATTAGAAAAGCGATCAAACTAGCCATATTTATTATACATATAAATATTATTGGTATATATATATATATATATATTTTTTTTGTGTGTGAGCACATATATCACTTAGACAGACTGTAATAACCCGATCATTTTTCTTCTTTCCATTCTCTCAAATTTTATGGATATTTTTTTTCATTAATTTTTTTTTTTTCGTCAGTTTTTCACCATCTTTTCATTTTGCATAACTTATTGGGTCGTGCTTGAATTTGATTCTAGCCTTGCATGCATTCATTTTACTTGATTTCCATGTGTTGCATATTTTAACTTTTGTAGAAAAGCATGCTAGGTGTTACTTTTGTCTGTAGGGGTATAAATGTAGAGATTCTTGAAATTATTTTTTTTACTTGGGGTATTTTTTGTAATTATATTTTGATGATATTTTGTATTTAGGGTTCTTTTAAATGTATCTTTTGAATGGCACTTCATTTTGGATTTTTTGAAAAATTCACTTTTTGTGTTTTTTAGTAAGAGGCATTTGTGTAATTATGAAAAGTAGTCTGAAAAGTTTCTCATTTTCGGTTCAAACTTTCATGATAGATTTATTTTCACTTTTTATGGACTTTGGAATTTCCGGAATATTTTTCATATTTTTATTTCATTTATTTTGAATTTTCGAATCTCGTTAGTCGTCAATCTTGTCCAAAGCACATCTCCTTGCTCGGGACTCTATTTTTGACCCCGTTTCTTCCATTGATCTTAGAATTTCATTTTGAAACTTTTTCTTTCACGGACCATCTTCATTTGAGTGCGTATTCATAGATTTCACTTTTTGGACCCGAACGGAACACATTTGGATTGTTCAGGACACCTTTTTGACTATATAGGGTTGGTGGATGAGAGAGAAAGTCATTTCATCTTTTTGACTTTCCAAAAGCAGCAGCTATAGCCACCATTAGAGGAGCTTGGAGCTGCCCTCTCTCTTTTCTCTTTTCATCTACTTCCTTTTTGATCCGGCTTTTTGCGATTTAGACTTTTTTGATGTCATCGACGACGCAGTGATTTCTATTCGATCGGTTTTTGATTTGTAGCACTTTGATTTTTGGGGTGTGAGTTCAAGCTTGGATTTGGGTCTTGTCATTAGAGAATTTCTTACTTTCCTTGTTGTCCCCGTCATAACCCCAAAGTTTCATCGCATTTTGTGGATTTGGGGCAGTATTGATGTTTCATCTAAAATGTGCTCTGATTTGTTGTGATCCTGAAAGACTAAAATTAAAATATCTTAAAATTCATGGTGTTAAATCAAAATTTGAAGCAATTGCTTATGTTCCAAGTTTCATTTCACTTACGGAAGCCATTGTTGGAGATGATGTGGTTGTGCTCAACATCAGTTCAAGGTAAGTATGTGCTTGATTGCAATTTACAGTCACTTTAACCCTTCAATATATTTTATAGTTTTTAATGATGATAGCTTATGTTCACTTTTTCTTATATTTCATCACTACTTTGCATTGGGATATTATGGGAAACATATCTAAATCTTTCTTAACGGGACTTGCATATATATATTCTCCAGAACTTACTTTCAAGAACGTTTCTTTTTAAGTGGTCACTTTGTGTGTGGACTTGTTTTTCTTGACATGCATTAACTTCAAAAGACTATATTGTTGGATAATACATATTGTTGGTGGTTTGCTGTGTATGTTAGAGCATTTAGAATCTATGTTACTTTAATCCCTTTCTGAAATATCAATCTTTTAATCCATGTGTTTGAATAAATCTGTACCTGAGTGAGTGCATACAAGTCAATCCTTTGAATTATATTAACGATAAAATCAAATTTATTATTAGTTTTCTTTACTAATTAGGTCTCAACAGATTCTACTCAATATGATTCTTTTGTGGTAAATAATTACTTCATCATGAGTGAAAATGACATTGTGCTTGCCAATGATTGTCTAAAAGTAAAACAAGGCTGCTAGCACAGGTGTCTGTTGGTTTTATTTTAATCTTTTTAATTTTTTTTTTTTTTTGCAATGTTGGTTAGGGGTTGAGAAAAATGAGTTGTTTGCTTTTTTCATTTTTGTTTTTCTTGTTCAGGTGTGGGGTTACGTAGGAATGAGTTGAGGGGATGCATAGGGTATTAACAAGGTTTTGAGAATGAATTATAGTTAAAATGGCTTAAATGTATTGCTGTTTTGTCTACAATTTTGGTGTTATTGATGAAATTTATATAAGATCACTAGTTCTCCATTATACTTGAATTCAATTTCACTTGATTTTAATTAAGAATGTTGCTACAATTTGAAAGGGACCATATAGTCCACAGCTAAAAATTATTAGTCTATGATCACAATGTTAAGAAGATATTGCAACTGAGAATGACTCATAAGCTATTATGCCCCCAAATTCTCTAATTTACACCCTTTTGAGAGGTATTTCAACTTTCTGAAAGCATAAATCATTACTGAAAGATTTAGGTAGAAATGCATGATGACTAATTGTGCCATGTATTACTTTTAATGTGTATAGCATATAGAATACTAGTGTTTGGATGTGGAGATTAGCTGCAACATTTGGTTGTTGCTAATGCATATGTGCACACGAAATATCCGGAATTGGTTTGAGTTAAATATTCTTTACTGGCTGGACGATTTCACTTGCTTTGTTGACAAACTTTATCATTATGAAACTAATATGAAGATTACAAGTAGCTGAAAACCTGTTTTGTTTTTGTTTTTAATGTTATATTTCATTCATTCTTGTTTGGATTTTTTGCACTGTTTGCTTTAATTTGATTTCATTAGATAATGTTTTCTGTATGGCTTTTTTGACTTATTATTCAAGTTTGGCTAACTAGGTGTTCGTTCAATCTAAGCATTGGTATTGTTAGGTCAATAGGATTTAGGTTCACAAATTATGTGGCTTGAATCTTTATTTTTATTCTTGCTTTAAATTAGAATTTTGAATGTTAATTAATGTCAAGTTAGTAACCTCTTGTCCAAGGGAAGAATCAAAATTGAAGGGCATAAAGGTAATGTTGACACTCATATACGCAGGCAACCAATTTGACACTCATATACATTCATCAATCAGGGTTTCATGTAAATAATGTTTGATTCTGAAGGATTACTTAATTCCGTGAAACCATTTCATGAAAGTTCATTGATTCGTCTTTTTATGAAGCAAATCGACTTCGATTCTTTAATAATCCACATCACTTCTGCTTAAATCCTTTTTGATATGTACATATGTATTATTAGAAACTACTAAGTTTGAAAAACTTAAGTAATCAAGAGTAGGGAACGTCAATCGATCAAATGGTCAATCGAAATCTCATTGGAGACCAGTATCGATCAATAGATTCAATAGACACTCTGCTGAGTTTTGTGGAAAACCAATTTCCTTTTCTGATTAAAACTCTCAAAATCCTAATATTTCTAGGTATCTATGCCATCTATAAATACATCTAGTTTTCAAAAAAGCAATTAGAGATGCATAAAGCAAGAAAGAGTGCATGCATCATATAGCTGTAATATATCTAGTGTATATGAGAGTATTCTAGCAGTCCCTTGCTCGAGTGTTTGTTTTTCATTCATTCAAAATTCATAACAGAATGGTGAGTGACTATTTATCATTGTTGTGCTTACAAGTTCAACACAAGCGAAGATACCTTATTCGGATCAGATTGAAATGATTAGACCACTGATCAAATTTGGAGAGAAGCAGATCGATTGACGGATCGGACTGAAGTCCTGAAGACTCGAGTGGGGGGTTTGACTACAGTTTGTGTCAGGAGTTAGCTAGGGTTTTAAGGGTTTTGGAACTTTTAACGTAGTTGTGAATTTCCTTTCTTGTAGAGTTGGTTTGATCTGATTGAAAATGTCCCATGGTTTTTCCCTTTGGGGGTTCCACATAAAAATTGTGTGTGTCTATTGTTCTATTTACTTTATTACTCTGCATGATTGATTTGTTTTATGTTTGGATGCATGAGGAGTTTAATTGTTATTGTGGTAATTTAATTTTCAAAAAACTAACAAATTAAGTCAAAGTTAAACAATTTTTTGAAAGGAAAATTAGTTACACTTAGTTAACTTAGCTTTCAAGTTCTACTCACCCCCTCCCCCTCTAGGTCTAGATCATGGGCATTGTGCTACTCTACATGAGAGCCTAGTGTTATGGTACTATTCTCCAGTATATATATATTTTTATAATGCATATGCTTCTATGTTTGTGAACCTGAAAATAAATTTTGTGGAGATGCTTTTGGAAGTTCAATAACGGAGTTCATTAAGATGGGCCAACTGGGAGCTCAAGAGAATTCTAGCAACACTTTTAAGAAATTAGATACTTGAGTTCTCTAAGCTGCGGAAATTTTCTCTTCTGGAAAGTCTTGAGGTTTGTTTTGGATGTGGGGCCTTGGCAATGTTTGATACAGGGAAATTTCTGATATTGTTGTTAGATGGGTGGCATCTTGGTCCGTAGGCTAAAGGCACCATTTGATAATAGAGATTGTTGACCTATTCACAACTTTTGAGATGTGATTAGATGGATATAAAAGTCTTTTAACAGTTAAATGAATGCTTCGAGGTTTCAATGGCCTTGTGTAAGCCCACTGTGACCCTCAAGCTCCAAACAGACATGGGGAGGGTCATAGTAGTCTATTTTTGTTGGTATCCTCCTCTTTAGCATTTTTATATGTTTTATCTTTAATAATATTTGATCTCTCATTTTCTTATTTTAAAGATGAGACAGATGTAATTAAACTATTTAGGTTATTTTTTTTCTAGAAACCAGTTGGGTTATTTGTATTGTATTTTTGTACTAATAACTATACGAAAGATTCAACAAAAGGTTTTTTTTTTTAAAATTTTTTTTTTATGCAATTGTCATAGTTGAAAATTACCGCAAGTAATTGATTTCTGACTTATGTGGAAAATGTAGAGAATCATATATGAAATTATTGATTCTCTTTCTAAGATGATGTTTAAAAATCTGATGCTCCAAAACTTCTTCTCATCTTTGTTGTGTACGCACCTAAACGTTGTCCAGCATCCATTTATGTTTAAATTGTTTATTTTATTATTATTATTATTTGTAGTTCTTCTTTGTGTAGCTTTTGAGTAATTGGATTTAATATTCTTTATTTTTCTACTATATAATAATGTAGATTGCTTGCCTTTTATTTCTTATTCTTTTTGTCTTTTTTTTTATTGGTTAAATGTAATTTAGTAGTGTTGTAGCTATGACCATGCTGCAGGGGCAAAATCTTGTATAATTCAAGTTGTCTTAACAGAAAAAAACATTAACGACATATCATCTTCCAACTAGTTCTAAAGAAGTTTTGGAGAAGTATGTAATATGTCAAAATATTTTTTTAATAGAAAATACTGTGTGTTATGTTACTTCCAGAGAATGCCAAGATTTCCCGTGTAGTGTCTGATCCATGAATTTGTCATAATCATGCATGTTGCATTTATTTAGTTTTGAATCCCTGCTGGATACAAATGTAACAGTATTCTTTGTGGTGGCACTGGCTATATTCTATATTATGCTATGAACCAGAGATGGTAAGACTGAAGAACAAAGACAGTAGCTATAGTTGCTTCGATTGTGTGAATAAATGGGTTCTGGGCAGTCTTCAACTTTATTGTGTGGATTTTGTGAATAAACTGAAGAACAAAGACAGTAGCTATAGCAATTCCTACTTTACTTTTTTTCTTTTTATTTTTTATTTTTATTTTTATTTTTTTTTCCGTTAAATGTATTTGTTAGTGGCTGTAGTTATAAACAATGCAGCAGGGGAAGAACATTATATATCGTATTTAGATGTCATGCAAGTTGTCTAATGGAAAATAAATAAAGTAACAATGTTTCATCTTCCCACTAGTTCTCAAGCAGTTATGAAGAATTATGTAAAAATGTCAAATTATTTTTTGAAAAAGGTTATGTGTGAAATGCTGCTCCAAGAGAATGTCGAGATTGCGTATGTGGTTGATCTAGTACTTGATGGAATTTGTTGTAATCATGTTGAATTTATTTAGTTTCAGACCATTTCTGGCGAAAAAAATGTACTGCTATACCATGAACCATTGATGTTAAAACTGCAGAACAGAGAATGTTTTCTACAATTGCTATGATTGTGTGGACCGCGTGATTAAATGCGATATGCGATATGTTCTTTAGAAGATATTAATTTCTATTTATTTGACGATTATGTTTCTTAACTTTATGATTATTGATTTAGGAGTGCGGAATTCAAATTGACTAAAGCTCTTTCATTGGTGGAAGAAAATTGGTCAATGACGTCTGATACAGATTAAACGACTTCTGATGCGCATGACAAATGGAAGAAGCATTGGTGGCAGAGGTGCTGAAATAGCTATATTTGGAGGTTGAGGAGTTGGCAAGCATAGTGTTGCTAGATCATGGAGGTTTTGGATACTCTGGAACTTGGACACATCCTCCCTAAATACCAAGAGTGGCATGCTTCCAAATTAAGTTGATATTTTGCTTATTACAGTCAATTGGGAGGCAGGAACTTCTAGTCTCCATTGGCGGGTCCACGTGCTGTGTAACATTGACGATTGTAATACCATTTTTGTCACTTGTAGGATCAAATTTAAGAAATGAAAATGATTTTCTTAATTTTGCATCATGTGATTTTTTTAACAAATTTGTCGTTTTAGGACTTTCTAGAGCCCCGTAGAAATTTATTTGTATTGAACCACCGCGTTCTTGAGTCCTCAAAATTCAAGCCAAACTAAGATACTGAATAAAAAATATAATTATAATTTTATAGCTATTTGGGTCCACAACGTTCTGTCACCAAATTCTGTCAAGTTCAATTACCATGCATATTTTAACAAGGGCAGTGCACTAGTGTTTAATAGGCCGAATAGTTTGACCTGATTTTGGCCGATTGCTTGCTGATGTATGGCAACACAACAATTTTCCTATTCTAGCCATTTGGAATAGGGTAATAATACTTTGTTCGATTTAATTGTCCTACTTCTAGTTCGAATCTTACTTGTAATTTTTACATAATTATCTAAATAATTGATATTTTTATTGCACGCTAAAGATACCAAAAATAACATAATTACCTAAATAGTTAATATTTTCTTTGCACACTAAATATACCAAAATAAATAAGGAAGAAGCCAGTCCCTCTCTATGTCTCTCATTTCTCCACAGTCGTATCTTCGTTCTGTTGCTTCCTTCATTCTTTCTCTCTCTGGTTCATAAAATCAAAGAGGAAAATACACCCAAACTCTCCTCTGACACCATACGCAGCTGCATTCTTAAATTGATTCTGGGTGTTACTCATGACATCCTTGTTCTTGCAAATAACTACTCTCGAACTGATCTGCCGATTGTTCACATAGTAATGAAGATATTACTACCATTTGTAGCAACTGCTTTCTTAAATTGATTTTAGGTGTTACTCGTGCCATCCTTGTTCTTGCAAATAGCTACTCTTGAATTGCTCTGCCGGCAACTTCTCCCACAAAGCCTCAATCGAAAACTCAATCATCCCTAATTTCAGATTGACCTTTTCCTTCATCTTCATACACGTTTGTATGTATTTTCTTCTTTAATTTTATGAAGCAGAGAGAGAAAGAATGAAGGAAGTAGCAGAACGAAGATACCACTGTGGAGAAATCAGAGAGATAGAGAGAGATTGTCAAAACGCTTCTTTCCTTATTTATTTTGGTATATTTAGTGCGCAAAGAAAATATTAATTATTTTGGTAATTATGTTATTTTTGGTATCTTTAGCGTGCAATGAAAATACCATTTATTTAGGTAATTACGTGGAAATTACAAGTAAGATTCGGACTAAAAGTAGGACAATTTAATCTGACAGAGTATCATTACTCTTTGGAATATTAAATTTTAAGGATAAAGTGCAATGATACCCCTTGAGATTTGGGATAAATACAGACATATACAAATTCATCTATTTTTGGACAATGATACCCCTTCATGTTTAAAAAAATTGACAAAGAGATCCTGATAAATTAACTTTATTACACTTTGATATAAAATAAATATTTTAATTGACTTAAATAACCTTGGATTAAACCCTAACCCAAACCCCTCTCAAACCCTAACCCAAACCCCTCTCAAGTACAACCCATCTGAGAACCCTCTCTCTTTCTTTCTATATATATGTATGTATATATATACATATATATGCTCGCACACGCACGCGCGCACACACGCGCATACACACACACACATAAATATCACCACCATTACATATACCGACGCTGCTGCATCATCATCATACCTTAGCCACCGCTATATCTTCATTACACCTCAACCGCCACAACTGCCATCCCATCATCATCAACAGCAATAATATCCTCATCTGCGCAAATTACCACCCTCAGTTCTCTACCCAGTTCATACTAGGAACCTCAACAATCATCAACTGAAGAGACCATAAGTTCATATGAGCCTCTATCATCGTTGGCAACACATGTAAAGTTTGAAAGACCCAAATTGATCTACTGTTCCGATGAACTCTAAGCTTAAACCAAAGTGACTTGGACGGAACGGCAAGGAGATCATGTATTGTGATCGATGGGAAAGGGCTCTAATCTGACGGCGAAGGCGATGACTTCTTGATTAGAGAGTTGGGTGAGATGGCTCCCATGGTTAGAGTACTTGGCGATGGAAAGGGCTGTACTCAGACAACAAAGGTGATGACCACATATCAAATCGGACGGCAGAGGCAATAGGGTTCAGATGAGACTGCTTCAGCGAGCGTCACCTGCAAGGCCGATAAGGTGGTGGTGGTGATAACAGAGCTCCTCTTTGGTGCCCATCTCTGATTTGCAATTCTTTTCTTCGTACTCCATCGGTAGATTTAGATCGGTGGTGGCAGTGGAGGGGAAGATGGTGGTGGCGGTGGCAGAGCTCTTCAGGCGGATAGTGGTTATGGTGGTGGTGATTGGTGTGTGGTTGTGTGTGTGTGTGTGTGTGTGTGTGTGTGTGTGTGTATATATATATATATATATATATATATATATATAGATAAAAGGGTAATTTGGTCATTTAATTATTTTGATATTTTAAAATTAAAATTAATAAAATAGTAAAGGGTAAAATAGACTTTTTTATATTTTAAAGCTCTGTTTGGATTGCAAATCTCACAAGGTGGTCTCATTGTCTAAAACTAAGACAACTTATATATGTGTGTCCTTACCCCAAACCTCAGGGGGTGTCAGTGTACTTTACCCAAATTTTAAATACTTCAACTATTATCAAGAATTCCCTCCACACAATGCTCTTCTTCCACATTCTCTTTATCCTTTTTAATTTTTTTGCCTCTTTATAATATCAATTGAAACCCACTTTTATAAAATAACCTCCATTAAAATATTGTTCCATCAAAACTGATGTAGGGCAAAAGGTCAAAAAAATATAATATAATAATGGGAGGGGGACATATGGGGCCAATGCATAAATGTGAAAGAAAGAAATAAAAAAGGTGTATCATGTGTAGCAATATATAATTTGTATATATATATATATGTATGTATGTGTATGTCACATGTTGTAGGTGGTGTAAGAAAATACTCTATATTATAAACAGTGAAGGAGTAAGAGGTGTGATAACGAATAGTTCAAAATAGTGTGTGCCTACTACCTAGTCAATGCATAGGTGAAATAAGAGTATGAAGTAGTAATAAAGAAGAAAGAGGAAGAAATCATGTTGTGTGGAGCCAATAAAGAAACAGTGTAATGCTAGAAAATGTGGTTTGATGCATTGTTAGAAAAGTTAGAAAAATTAGGTGAAGAAGTCAGCCTATTTTGAAATGAAAATATGAGTAAATTATAACTCTTTTGAGTTTTAGGGCTTTTTCTCTTTCTATCATTCAACTTTCGCAATGTCAGTTGGTGTTAGTCTTGATTTACCCTGGTTTGATGTCGAATGATTATGAGGTAGCAACCACTTTGAGACGAAGGTTAGCCATGCATACTCAAGAACAACGATTTAGACAAATTTATAGTCGTGGGATTGGTGGCAACCAGATTCTTGATCTTATTCGGGTTCATGCCAAAGATTTTCCTCCCAGTCAATCGAACATGGGTTATGTTCCTATATATCTATGCAAGCCTCCAGCCTATACGGATTATTTCAAGATGTGACGCTTACTTTAGAGATTTGAGGTGTTAAGGAGACTTTGTGTATGGGATTTTTGGTGTTTTGTCTTGTGGCAAGGATTATTGTGAATTAGCAGATTTTAATGCTTTTCGGATTTTGCAGAGTTCTATCCATTGTCGCTTGAGGGCACAGACTTGTCAAGATTTGGATTCGTACTTAGGAGTTGTCTGATAGAGGCATTTTAAGGAGTCTTGACTTGATTAAAGTGACTTAATTTGGAGGTTCTATGATTTTTGAGTTGTCGATTTTCTTTGTATTGAGGATTTAGGGCTTTAAACATGACGGTGTTGATGGTATTATTGTCAGAGTTTTGGGATTGGCTGAGATGGTCTGGCTAGACATCTTTAGACCATACCCCAACTTTTACAGAATACTGGGTTACCGTAGTGCTTTTGGCAATGATTGTTTTGTGACATTAATGTCATTTGTATTGAGAAGTTTCATAGGTAGACTTAATAGGGGCATGTTATGAACTAGGGCTATATACTGTCATGCTACCATACGAATTTGTGTGCTATGGGCAGGTGCTAGTTGCCGACAATGCTACCTTATTGACAAGTAAGTGTGGGCGGGCTCTAGACATTGTCATACTACCATAGATTTGAGTATGTTGTGGGTGGGTTCTAGTCGCTATTCATTCTGCCACATTACCTTTTTCGAGGTACCTTAATTCAATTTGTTGTTGTTTTGGAGTTCTTTTGGTAATTGTCTTTGGATTCGTATATTGATTTAGTCAGTGACGTGTTTCACGGTTTTGTAGTTCCCTGTTTTTTTATTTGATCTTAAGGTTTTGGGAGTTATCCTTTGGTACTTGATCATGTATTTCCGGATGTGACCTTGTGGTTGGTCCTTGTTTTGTTCTCCATAGGATGTATATGATTTTAGGGACGAAATCTCTTTAAGGAGGGTAGGTTGTGATGACCGTGTCATCTTTGTCCTTTTTTTGACATTCATTATTTATTTATTTGTTCAATTCTTTTCTTGTTGCATTATGCTTTTGTGTTCGGAAATGTTTTTCGACATCGTATGCATTCACTTTAATTTAATTTATTGTTAATGCCTAAATTAATTGTGTAGAAAAGCATACTTGTTTAATTTCATTTCCTAGGGGTATGAATGTATAGTTTCTTCGGAAACATTTTCATTTTTCAGGGTTAATTGTGCAATTAACTTTTTAAGATATTTTGGCTTAGGGACCTTTTTGTAATTATTTTTGTGACATGTTTAGAAGAGAGACCTTTTTGCAATTTTTGAAAAGTGTGACAAGTGTCACCTTTTCCTTGGACCATTTGTTGTCTTTTGGTTGTAGACACTTGGAAGGATTAGATGATGACAAGTGGAGGGTGGTGATTGAACCTTGTGAGGATGCCTAAGATCATGACAAGTGGAGGGGTGTAATGTGTGTGTGTGAGATAGAGGTAATGTTAGCATTGTATTTGTACCTAACAATTTCATTGGTTAGTGGAATTTCTAGTAAAATTACTTTGTCTTCCTTACCTCTCACCTAAGCCATCATTGAAGCTTGAAACCCTAGCCTTTGAAGCTTATTTTCAACCCTTTTCTATTAAGTTTTTGGTCTTGCACTTGGAAGACAAAAGCTTCCCCTCACCATTGTCTACCAAACCTTGTCTTGGATTTCCACTTTGCTTCCATTTTCCCTTGGTTTATAGAGATACAATTCTCTAGTGAGGTAGGGGTGTTTTATGTAATGTTTCTGATTTTCGCCATTTTCTTTTTTCTAAAATTTTGTCACTGCAAGGGCATTTTGGTCTTTTCACATTTTTTCGTGCCGGATATGGTGGAGTGTACCGGTTGTGTCCTAAAATTGTTTGGGACATTTCATTGAGTCCAGGACTCTTTGAAATGTAAGAGTGACCATTTTCGCATTTTTTCAGTTTTTCGGGTCGGACGGTCCCTTGTGGGACCGCTACCAGAATTGTTGCTCGCGAGAATTTTGTTGGGTCCAATTGCATCATTTTTTATTTTTAATGTGATTTAGAGGATTGTGAATTAAATGTGTGTATATATATTTATGTGGTGTAAAATGAGGATATAAGAAAAAGAGAAAAGAAATTAAAAAGGGTGGGACCCACCACTATCACAAAATGGGGTTAAAGATCATTTTTGATCTCATTCCTCAACCCTCTTTCTCTCACTCCCGCTAGTCCTCTCTCTCCCTTCCTTGGCTTCACTTTTTCTTTTTCTTTTTGCTTCCAAACTTTGAATTTAGATCTCTTTCTCTATATTTGGAGTTTCTGGAAGCCGTTTGCGGCAAAACGAAGCCTACGACGAGACCTTCGTATTCATACCAACAATTTCAGTTTTGGTGCTCTCCCTAGATTTTGAATTTGGTGACGCATTTTAAGGGTTTTGCATCAATTTGAGGTAGGGGCTTCTTAATTCATGTTTTTCTTGTTCTTTGGTGAATTATACCTTATTTATTGTTGCAAGCATGCTTAATTTAAAAGTTAATTGTTTTTAAGATGAAGTAATGTTGTTTAGAAAATCCATGATTATGTGTATGAGTTGTTTTGTGAGTAAAACATGTTTAGATGTTGTGTTGCTATGTTTATTGTGTTGATAAATTGTTAGAGATAATGAATATGAAGCATGCTAAATTGTGTGGTGTAAATCTTTAAATTTTATGTCATTGAAAGCATGGAACATATATATATATATCATCATGCTAGATTCTTGTTGTATAAAAAGCATGTTGTGATTTCCTTGATATTCTTGTGAACTATGCCTTGTTAGTTAAATTGTACTAGAGGTGGGATGATGAACATGTGCATGTCATTGAGGCATCTATGCATTGGCATTGGGCATGAAATAGGAGAAATCGATTTGAAAATGAGAAAGGGGAATTTTGGGAAAGTGTTTTGATGAAATGGTTTTATGAAAACCCGGTCGCCGCGGAGTCACCAAAGGGCCGGTAGGTTAATGTAATCTAGAGGGAACTAGGGAGACTGCCCTAGCGTGGTTAGGCTATCTGGGCCCTATAATGACGCTACGGAGGTACCAACGGTCAGGGACAGTAGCCAATCCTTCTTTCGGCGCTAACGGGGTACCAAAGGGGGTTACATTAACAGTTTGAAAGTGATGATTTTGAATGTGAAAATGGGGAGCGACATCAACATGCATTGCACTCCCATTGCATCACATTGTGTATACTTGAGATTGATTGTTATGTGATATTGTTCTGACGTTATATGATCCCCATTCCCATTGCTCTATTCTTTATATGGATTCACAGGACACAAGAAGCGTGTCTTAAGTGTTACCTGCTGAGCAAATTGCTCACCCTACATACTTAATATTTTTAGGACACGTAAAAGAAATGGCAGAAGACAGTCCACCCGTGCCTTAGCTTGGAGTAGAAAGATGTCTCTTTTGCTATCTTTTGTAATTTGGCCTAATTTTGTATAGTGTTAACTAAAAATGTATTGCTATTTAGGCCCATTTTGTGTATGGCCATTGGGGAAAATGTAATTAACTTTTAATTACACTAAATGATTAACTAATGTGTGGTAAATTATGTTAATATTATGGTTATTGTTATTGTTGATGTTGAAATGTATTTGAATGCGTACGTGAGTGTTGTGGCGTGGGTGGTTGGTTACAAAAAGTGGTATATTCTATTTTTCTTTGGACAGTCTCAATTGAGTGAACATAACCCAAACCGGTTGACCTAAAATCCCATACGTCGACTGAGTTACGTGAACCAGTCGACGTGTAACTTCCCACACGTCGACCGGTATCCTGACAGTGAGTCTTTTACTGTACACATTCCAAACCAGTCGACGTGTGGCTTCCCACACGTCGACCGGTATCTCGGCAGTGGGTTTTTCCATTGTTCATAACCCAAACCAGTTGACGTATAATGTGTATACGTCGACCGGTTCTTGTCCCATAAACATTCTTCTTTTAATTTTCTAAATTACACTTTGGCACCCAATTGATGATGTGGGTATTTACCTTATGGCCCAATTAAAGTGCAATAAATATATTTTAATCACTGAAAAGACTATATTGTCCTGGAACTTATTTTATTTATTATGTGATACAAACAAATGACTAATATACCCTTAGAGTCTCAAACTATTTAAATCGTAGCAAATTACTATCTTGCCCTTTTTGAACCTTGATAATTGAATTTAACGTGAAAGGACCGTATTACCCTTAGACGATTTTGGGTCGAGTAAGGACCCGTTTAATGATCCGGATCCATGAGGATTTGGGTCGTTACATTTTATGTTTATACCCTTAGTGTTTTAATGTGTTATTTAAGGTTAATATACATTGTATGCATGTTATTTAAATTCTAGGGTTGCATATAGATGAAAGTTGTATGTAACTAACCTAGAGTTTCATATTGTTCAAGGCTTGTATGTGATTTACTTCTTGTATGGATGTTATTTCATTTGGTGGAGAATTAAAATCTAGTGATTTATTATAGTGTAACTATAGACTTTTTACAAGATTCTTGCCAATGAATTAGTTGTGAAATTGATACTATGTTGTTTTGTGATTAATGAATTGAAACTCACTGTATATTTAGCATAAATGGATTTCTTATGTTGAAATTTTATAGTAGATTAGTTTCATTCACATTGTGAACTTGTCATAGCAAAGGCCATTATAGTTTTGAAGACTTAGAGTATGGATTGTGTGGTTTAAGGCTTATAATACTAGCATGATTAAATCCCTTATGTGAATAACATAATGTTAGTTTAAGTGTATACAAATTAAGGACTTGATTGAATGACTGTTGAGTAGTCTGCATTGTTTTAATTTCACAATCCATACTTGCCATGTTAAGAGATGAGTGTACCCGTGCCTGTCCCACCCCACCATGTTTATTTATTTGTTATCTACATAAATAAATTAATAAAATCTATAAATTTTATACAGTGTAAAATAATGATATATATATATATATATACATAACACATACACACACACACACACACACACACACATATATATATATATATATATATATATATATAAATTAAAAAAAGTTTAAAGAACGAGAGGGGATGGGGCGGATGTTTCTTAAAACCCGTATCCACCCTGTAACCCGTGATGAGTTTAAAATCTAATTCATACCCACCCCTATGGTACATAAAGGGTTCCCATACCCCGTACCATTAGGGGTAGGACAGAGCAGGGCTCCCATACCCGTACCATTAGGGACGGGACGGAGCAGGGCTCTAGTGGGACGGTACAAATTGTCATTCTTAACTATACATAAAAATCACACTTGGAAAGGGTCAACGAGCTAGAGCACTGGTGCTGGGGTTTGAAACTAAACTTCTATCTAAGAAGATAGATGGGGCACTTTAGGTGAAATTCATTTAGATCCCACTTTCGATTCACTCATGAGATTTGGGTGGTCCAGTGCAAAATAGCATGGTTAAGACACTCTCTCTGGTTATGGCTCTCTCTAGTTATAATACTTTAGACCAATTCACAAATGAGAGAAGAAGTGCAACACTAGAGAGAGATGGAGAAAATAATTTTGTTTTAATATTACTAAATATGGTTAGGTGTCCTTAAAATGTCTTCTATACATGTGTGATGTCATTTTTATTTGATTGGATAGAAATTTGCATGTACATTCATGTGAATAATTTGTAATAAACTTGTACTTCATATAATTTGACCTTCTAATTAGCAAGCCGAATCATTAATAGTCTATCAAATTTTCAGCTAGCAAATACATACCATCACTATTATCATCATTCTTGTCTTAAGCCCAAATAAATGGGCCGCGGGGGGGGGGGGGGGGGGGGGGGGGGGGGGGGGGGGGGGGGGGGGTTGTTTACCTATACTTTAAAACTAATGGATACTCAACATAATAAGTTAAAATTATGAATAAAAGAATTTATTGATTCTATAAATACAATAACAAAACAAGAAATATCACTACATAAACAAGTAAAAGAGTTGTCAGAAAAATGTTAAAGTAACCATATCAATGGTGTTGAAGAAAAAATTATGTGACACTCCATTGCTTAAATCCAAATATCATAAAATAAAAATAATAATAATAAATAAATTCTGAGACACTTCTTCGAGTGCCAATATCAGTTCCTTTTCCATATCTTCAAATAGATAGTCTTATTATACATATCTATCTTGGTGATGATTTTCACTGAAGAAGTACATATTGTAGTTTTAGGTGTTGCCATTTGAACTCAAATCGCATCACAATATATTCAATTCATCAACATAACATTGTCCAAGCAAAAGGGTTCTTGCAGAGCCTTTGGGAAAAAAATAGGGGAAAGAGTTATCTTCTTGTCAATCAAATTCAAAATCTGCCAAATTCTAGATTTCAGCACAAAATCCAAATTTCTTATTGATTGTTGACAATAAATAAGTCCCATGCTTTAGTTTAAACCATCGAGGCACCATTATATTATTTATTTATTTATTTATTTTTGAGTAACATTAAATTACTTCTCCATCTACGGCAAAAAAAAAAAAGGGAAAAAAAGAGGAAAAGATAGCAACGACATGTAAATTACCCTTATAATGAGGCCAATACCGTCCCAACTCACATCATTTATGCTTCAAAACAAAAAATACTCGATTTCTTTCATTGTAGATTTTGTCTAGCAAGTAGGAAAACTCTGCACTTTTTTTAGAAATCCTTTCAAACACTTCGCCAACAATCTCACTTCCAAAATGTTTGGTGAAAACTCCTTCCATGCCAGCTCTTAGGTGCATTATAAATGTGTGCGCATCAAATGGGGAATTCATCTTTGACCTCGGATCCATCATCTGCATTCTCTCAATAATGAAACACCCATTTTCTTCTACAAGCCTTGAAATTTCCTTGGGGGAGGGACAATACATAGGTATGTTAAATGAATCCACTTGAGCTTCACGAACTAATCCCTATAATAACGGTTTGCATTAAAGGGTTACACTAAAAATATAATGGAAATATGATTTAAGTGTTATGGAAATATAATTTTATGCACTAAAATATTATAAACGAATCACACTAAAATATTATATAAATATAATTGACAATTAAAGTAAGTTTTGTAGAAATTAAATCAATGAGAATATAGTAGTTTTGTATGATATTAGTTGCATGCGCGCGCGCGCACACACACACACACACACACATATATATATATGGACACACAATTTGAATATAATTGGTACATATAAAAGACATGAAATAAAATAAATAAAATATAAAAATAAGGTTAAAGAAAGGCTGGCCTGATATAGAGAGGCACGTGATAAACACGTTGACCTTAAAGTTGATAGCCCTACCCTACGTGCAGGTGCGGACGGTGCTAGTCAACTCTAAGATACAACCCAATCAGCTCTAAGCGGCGCCTCCTCTATGTGCACGACCACAGGAAGGCAAAAGGACCAAGTCTCTAATGTCGAGTTGCCCAAAATATTGAAATATAGATAAAATATATAAAAGATATCGATAGGAAAAACACAGGAAAAGTAATACAGAAGGGTATATTATCCCTTTGAGTGTGAATCCCATATATATAGGCCTCCTTAAAGAAGCCAAAACGGCAAACTCATTATTGCCATTATTTGCTATAATAAGACCCAATAAATTCTATACGTTATAACATTTATGTAAATTAATTCCGTAAGTTACAATATAAAATTCAAATAATGAAATTAAATAATAAAGGGATATTGAAATATTTCAAATGAGTTTTAAAATCTTTTAAAAATCTCAACATTAAGTGCAATATAGATTTATCAAAATGTAATGCATAATGCATATTCTGTGAGATATAAAATTATAATATTGGTGAATTTTGAAGTCAAAACTTAATGATCGAGTTGTAATCTTTGTTTATCTTAAGTCTTAGTCTTTTGTAGCTAAAAAGCAAGTGGCCCTTACTGTTGCATCCATTTAGAACATCATGTAATACAGGTAAGTATGTGAGGAACATTTGTGAATATTTTTAAGGTTGGGTACGAGAGCCAAGGTTGGAATTATCATTCATCGTAGTCCAACCGGTTGCACTTTATGTTCGAACAAGTAGCATTTTCTGAGCAAAAATAACTCTCGGGAAAAATCCAACCAGTTGCACTTGATAGTCCAACTGGTTACACTTTCGAACGACAAACACGTCAACTGGTTGCACCATCAAGTCTAACCGGTTGTATTAGCCTGGAGATGCAAAAAATCAGATTTTGGTAACTTTACAGTTTCCTGTTTGTACCCAAACTTGTAGGACAGTCCTTTAAAATCTTTTTCCACTTATTACAAGGATTTACTACTATATATATATATATATATATATATATATATATATATATATATATATATCACCTTTCTAAAAACCTAGGAAGAGATGCTGGTGGCTTCAATAGAAAATTAAAGTATTCATCTTTTACTCATCATTGAAGCTTTTTGAGAGAATTTCAAGAGAAATCTAATTGTTTATTTTTGAGAGCACACACTTAAACACAAGAGTGATTAGGAGTGATTAGGGTGATGTTTTACTGATCAATATGGAATATTCAGAGTCTACATCATATTACAATTTCATCAAAGCAGCATATTTTCTTACCAACTTCTTAAAATCAATTTTTGAAGAAAATGAGAAGAAGATTACACTTTAAAGGGA
Source organism: Cornus florida (assembly GCF_030987335.1). Taxonomy (NCBI): domain Eukaryota; kingdom Viridiplantae; phylum Streptophyta; class Magnoliopsida; order Cornales; family Cornaceae; genus Cornus; species Cornus florida. The sequence continues at coordinate 62,400,173 of NW_026775572.1, read as the reverse complement.
TCAAGACAGTTGTGGGGTGTTGATTGATCTACCAACGATCTTTCCGTAGAAATCAAAAGTAATCCTAAGGTCGAGAGTTGTAGGACGGGGGAGTCGCAAAGTCAAAGATCGTTAGCAATTGGTTTTTGATAGAGTGAAAAGGTGTGAGCCTGAGTTAGAGTCGTTTTTACTTTGCTTCATATATGTGGATCTTTTTGTTCTAGATAACGTAGGTCACGAGATTTTTCCCACAATAATTAGTCTCTTCTGCTAATCAGGGTTTCCTAGCTAAAAATTCGGTGTCATCTCTCAAATTCTACTTACTTGTTTTCATTATTCTTGTGATTATCTATGTTTAATTGATCATAATTGTGTGAAATTTATTCAATCACGAAAATTGGACAAGTCGACCAATTCATCCCCTTCTGGGTCATTTAGAAAGTTAATCAAGACTTAATCAACTAACAGCTTTCGCACTGTATAACTCACATGTTCGTGTTATATTAATGCAATAAGAGTTATAGTTTTAACAAATTTCTCTATTCTCAAAATTGAATTGAACAAAACCTATCCTTTTATGAGCTTAATGTGATTGTATCATCAGTAATTTCAAAATCATTAATGAGTTATAGAAAAGAAAATCTTAAAATCATTGAGTTTATTGCCAAGAACCCCCACCATTATTTAGCAAAGGTTTCCCCTTTATTTTAGGCCATCTCAAACTACTTCACTTTGGGAAGATAGATCTTAATTGGTAGATATTATTTTTTTTCAAAAAATTACAACCTTGTCCTACTTTTGCACCTTTGTGAGGGCAAAAAATACCCACCAACCAAAGTATGACACCTGTACAAATGAAGTGCCCATCATAACCAACGTGTGTTCAGGTTTGAAACCCAAGTTCTGAATTACAAGTTTGGCCGTACCAAGGGAATGGGCCATTCTGCCCCATAGCGTCAGTTTGACCCAAATAAGTGAGCCAAACAAGCCATTGGGTTCAAAAGGAGACCTTCTCCTAGTAAAAGACTGATTCAGTAAGATAAGGAAAGAGATAGAAAAGTAAGGAAAGACTTGAACAAGAGATTTGAGTCTGAGAATGACACAATTAGGGTTTTCCTGTAAATAAAGAGTTCAAGATGCTTAATGAAAGGGAGACAGAAAAAAGGGCAAATGTAATGTCCTAAATTTTTTTAGCTTTTTTTGAATTTATTTATTTATTGCACCTTGTTATGCATTCCACGAGGGTCCCAGGGCTGTTTTGGTCATTTTCTTAAGATGAGGGTTTTAGAAGTGTATTTTAATTATTTTAATTCAATTAGAGGCAACAAGATTGAATTTAAAATCTTTTGGAAGTCGGGACGATTTTCGGGGGTTCGAGAACCTCTCCCAGTTCTCTTATTTTAAGTGAGGGGTATTGTAGACATTTTACACACTTATACATATATCTATATCTCAAAATTAGAGGAGATATTTTGGGGATCTTGTTGGCATTGAAATAGAAGTTCATGGGCAAGATAGTAAAAAGGGAGAATTGGTCTATACATCAAAGGCCTTCTTTTGAGACCATTATTGCTAGGGCTTTTAGGGATTTCAAATTTAGGGTTAGACATAGGGCTTGTTTTTTATAGCTAAGGGCATGTTTGGGTTCATAGAATTGAGGTAGGGATTCCTAATATTCTATACTTTGCCTTTTGTTTCCATTGATTCTTTACTTGGCTATATTGAATGCAAGGTTATGAATGGAACGAAATAACTTTCAAAAAAAAAAAAAAAAAGGTTATGAATGAAATGATAATTGAAGAAGATGTGATGAAAGCATGCTAGCATTGATGTATAAAATGTTTCCATTCCTTGCTAATGAAGTGTTGTTATTGAATAATTAAAGAATTGCTTAATTATGCCAAGGTGCTAGCATGATTTTGTTGATATGATTTACATTGGAAGCATGCTTGCTATTGAAGTATTGAGAATGCTATATTTGTGCTTAAATTGTAAGGAATGTCATGCTTGTGCTTTAATTCTAGAGAATGCTATGCTTATGCCATGGTTATTAAAGATATGAAATTAAAAGTTAATTGGATGTAATTGAATCATATGCATGGCATGACGGGAAAGATGTAACGAGAGGGATATTAGGCCATCTTAGAATGGTGAGGAAATTGAATAAGATTTGACAAGCTAGCCATCTTAGGATGGGCAGAAAAGAGAAAATTTTATAAATGGATTGGGTATCGCAATCTCGGTGCTAACTTGACCTAAAGGGAGCGTGGTTCGGTGTAGGACGTGAAAAAGTTGATACTAAGCCCCAAAAGGCCAAGTGTTTAGGGATAGTGTCAATCCCAGCTCGGTAAAGTTGGTTAGCGTAGGTGGGAATTTGGGTAGTAAAGGCTAAGTTTGGAGTCGATAGAAACAAATGTTGGGAAAATATGGGACATTGCATTGCATTCTATGCATATTTGTATTGAAATGCCTAAACACCATTGTTGAGATTGATTTATAAATTAGATGTTACTAAATCCCTAAGTATGATCCCGGCTTAATTTATTTTAACCCGTATATGTGATGTGTGGCTCAAGGGAGTCCAAAGTTGGTGCCTTAGGCATCCTCTACTGAGCCTTCGTTCTCACCCATTCCTTCAACATTTTTCCGGTCACGACGGCGATATGGTTGATGACAAACCCCCATATGTGTAGCTAGGGTTAACAAAAGCTTACTTTTATTATTTTTGTATCAAATGTATAGTTGATGTAAATCCTTGTTAAGCATTGTAATTGTGACTGAAAGGGTCTAAACTTGTATCTTTATTCCATCAGACTGTGTTTTTATGTAAATAATGTAACTCAATGGTTTTAAATGGATGTCTTGCTTTCATTTTCCATACTTACACATGTTTGATTATATAAGTATCTAAATTGATGAGTTATATTGTCAAATGCATGCTAGTAAGTTGGGACAGGGACAATGAGGTCAAAAATGATCAAGGAATGTCCGAAAATGGAGTTGGAAACAAGGATGGGACAAGAAAGGACAAGAATCATATTTTTATGGCAGGTAGAGCACTCTAAGTAGGCGGACGAGCGCTCATCTGGCAAGGCTTGCGCGCATAGGGAGGGGTTGGGGTGCCCTACGAGCATTCGTAGGGCACTGGACGAGCGCTCGTAATTAGGGGTATTATTTTTTTGAGGTGTTTCCAATGGCTTAGAAACTCCTCATGTGGGTCATATAGGGTATTGGAGAGGTTAGAATTCCCACGGCCATACCAGGAAACGAGTGGAGTGGCCAGAAATGACATTCTTACCCTTTTTAGCCCTAAAACGGGCGACCTTGAACCAATTCATTTTTCTTCAATTCTAATTGACCCTAAGTGACCACATATGGCCTAGAAGACAATTATAAGGTCTCCAATGCAATGAATGATCTAAAAATACTGATTTACCCTAATAACCCTAAGTTACACGAATGGTGATCGATGTCGGTTCCTTCATTCATAAGCATTCTAAAGTGATTAGAAATGACTTATAATACTTTATTTAGACTTCTAATGTCAGGTGCGGGTGCGGGTCATATATACTATTTTACCCTTAGTGTTCTCGGGTCGGATTGGGTCGGGTCAGGACCTGGTTAGCGATTTGGACCCCCAGGTTTGGGTCGTTATAGATTTGGTATCAGAGCGTGGTTCGAAAACCTTTCGGATGACGGGTAGTGCTTACCAAGACAGGGTAGAAGTCTGACTTGCATTGAATACATGTTTTGTGCTTAAATGTTTATGATTTTGAGAAACATGCTGACTTACTAAGTGCTTTGGTGTTTAAATGCCGGTATATGTTAAATGCATAGCTATGTGAATGAAAGGATGACTTGGTTCATGAAAATAATTAGTCATTTAAAGCACAATCTTTGAACTACATGTTTATTAATGATAAAAGCATGTTATTTGTAATTAAATGGCAAGTACTGAGCATACTTTATGCAAGCATGTTATGCATGGGAAGATGGTGAAGATTAAAGTAACGTTTAATTTCATATGATGATTTAATGATTACGAAATTCAATTAAATATGATAGGACACGATTATGTCAAGTTGTATGTCCCTGTTATGGTATGTAGACATGTGTGTATACACATATGTATATATAAATATATACGTGTATGTGGTTGAGCATGTGGTGGACACTACAATGGTAGGTGTTTGATGGTATGTAATTTACCGTGTGGGCTATAATTTGAGTAGACAGGGAGCTCGGTTGCTGTAATGGTTGTTTGGGGTGCTAGTTCTTATCAAATGAATTGCATAGGTTTCTGGCTCGTGGATTGAGCTATTGGGTGTAGGGCTATTCCATTATTCTCATTGTTTTCATAGTGTGATGCTTGGGGCACAACTTTAGAATGATTACATGTCTCATAGTGCAGTGTCCAGGGTGATATGTGTGAACTTTATGTGTTAGCGTATGGGGTCTTGTGACCGTGGAGGTCAGGCATACAACGTTAGATCTTCTAAAGGGACATGTGATTTTAAGAATTCGGTGTTTGTGAATTAGGTCACAATTTGGGGTGGCGGTTCTCTTCGAGTCGGTTTATGGTAAATACAATAGAGATTGGGAGAATTGGGAGTATAGTGTAGGGATGTATGTTTTGGGTACTTTAGTACGGTTTGACGAGACGTGTGCCTATAGTTGGTAAGAGGAATTATTATTTCTTAGTAGGTATAGATTGACCTAAGTGTTGTATGGGATCATGTCAGTGCAGGGTGACCGACTAGTTAATAAGACTCATTAGTTTATTCTAGAGATTGATTGGTTGAAGGGTGGTTTTCATTTTGGAAAGCTACAGGGATGTGTTAAGGATGTTTTGACTCTTGGTGAGTTAATTGCATGGTGCAGTTGTTGAGAGAGTCTCAAGGTTATATGTAGTGATCAGTTTTAGTTGGGCGATGCAGAATTACATAAGACAGGTAGTATGTGGTTGTTAAAATGTTCGGTTGTTTACGAGTAAGGTAAGGTATGGTAGGTATTATGTAAATCATGTTTTAGAATTTAAAAATTATGAACTGGAGTTATATTCCAGATATGTTTGGAGTATCGGAAGGTAGTACTAGTGGTTGAGGATCCAAAGGGATAGATTATTGAATTGAGTGATTTGGGATGAGGATAACCTTATAGGTTTAGCAGGTGGCCCAATTTGATTCGCGGCCAATAGTGTTCTAAGGAACGGTGAAGAGAAAAGGTAATGGTGTTGACACTAGGGCGTGAGGTTTCTTTGACTGGGTACGTAGGTTACCTTATGAAGAGTAGTTTGGGTAACCTATTATGTATTAGCAGCTGATTGTTACTGTAGTTGGGTTTGAGGGGACGGTTAAGTGTTAAGCACTCTGGTTACTGTGCCCATTTCTCCTTTTAGGATTTGTCAGCATGGCGTTGTCGTATATGGATTTTTTTTCTCATAACATGTTAATAGTCACTGTGGAGAGTGTCGAGGGTAATATATACATACTCTCGCATAGTATTTGTATCATCTTAGTGATACTAAGGGAGAAGTAATCTAGTGAAAGCTCATTAATTCGAGTTATCATTCGGGAAGAATGCTGACAAAGGTGATAAGACATAAGGTTTTTGTGTTGAGTAAAAGGATGGTTGACAATATGATCTGAATGTCTGGCTAAATTAAGTGGTTGCTTGCTAACCATAGTCAAGAATGAGGTTGGTTATGTGTCAGTCGGGACGGTGGTAGACTATTTCATCTTTTAGAGCCACGCAGGGCAGTATTGCCATATAGGCACATCATTCTTATGATGGGTCAGTGGGTTGCTATGACTGAGGTCACAAGACTTGTGTACGCAGTGTTCTTAGTTTTGTTATTTGGGGAGGTAAAGATGGAATAAATGTCAAGGTGTCATTTTATGGCATAGAGGTTACCATTTGGGGAAGACTGTTTCTGAGTAGAATGGGATACGGTGTCCAGTAGGCAGTGATCGTCCCTAGTGTTAAAGTATTGCGAGCATTGGTGATCTTGTTTGGTAGTCTCATTGCGAACGGTATGCTAGCAGTTGGCGTGCAAAAGTTGCATATCAGATTCGTTTTGTCTAGCATGTATATTGCGGTATTGCATATGCGAGGTTTTGGTGTTGAGATTCCTAGGTGTCTTCCAATAGGCATTGACAGTGTGAGATGGTTGATTAGTGGCGAGATCGCCTAGATTTGAGTCCGTAGTTTCATACGGGTATCTTATTTGGTTCTCTTCCTTGTGTGTAACGGGGTATTAGGTATGCCTGGATTTAGTTGTCAGTCTCTTATGAGAGCGGGATTTGTTAGCCTTTTTGTTTGCGCTGGTCCTGACAAGGACATTAACGGTACAAGTGTCATTTCTCCATTTAAGAGTTGTGCGCGGCCGCAAATGGGCAGGTCTGTGGCAGTTTATCTCTATTATAAGTGGTATCCGATAAAAGTTGGATTTGACTTACTTTCAAGAAGGGAGGCGAAGTCTTTGGGTTTAGTAATGTATGATTTGAGGGTGGTTTTGACCGGTGGGATGTGAGGCATAAGTTGCCAAGTTATGATTGTATGCTTCTATTCTCTGTTGCTAGTGATGATGGCTAGGAGATATGTCATGACTAGTAAGTTCGAGGATGATTAAGTGATGTGATGTCGGTCGTGTACCCGGATACATTCATAGAAGTTTGGTTTGAGGAGTACTTTGAGGGCAGGTGTCGGTGTAGTCTTAGGACTATGTAATTGGAGGTTTGAATGTGGGATTCTCTTGAGGAGTATTTGAGATAATTGATTCTGGGTTTGAGATTCCAGGCATGAGATAGTCTTATGAAGTGTTTTGATAAGGTAAGTGTTGGATCGAATGATGTCATAGAGTTTTTTTCTAGTACGGGTTGTTAGGAGTAGACCGGAAGGCTTTTACGCATGGTCGATGATTATGGTAATTAGTATTGGGTTGTTTTTAACTCGTTGTGAGTTGTATGATTAAAGTATGATTGAAATTTTTAGGACAAAATATAAGATAGTATAGCTATTGAGGTTATTTAAAGTGATGAATGGATAGTAAGTCAATTGCATGGTTGTCTTGTGGTTGTATGAGACTATATTTGAGGTTTGGACCTGAGGATGGGAACGACATTAGTGTTGAGGACGAATTGATGACGAGAGTGGCCTGGACAACCATTTCTCCTGAATCAGTCCCTCTTTAACACGATGTCGGGTCAAAGGTAAACAATTATTCTGAACGATTAGTGACAATGAGAGCATGGTGTGGCGCGTTATGTAAGTGTAAGTGTGACAATATGAATTTGGTCTGAAAGAGACTTTTAATTGGTGACAATAGTGTTTTTATAGATTCATGTTAATTGTCTCGGATGACGAGGTGCTTTAGACGGGACTACGTGTCCAATGAAATTGATGGATCGATCATTTGATTATTGAGATTATGTTTTGGGGATTTGTATCCTGAGTACGTGATAGTACATTTTGTGGTTCGTGTGACTCGTGCTTACGCTATCGTTGAAAGATTTTCTATTTACCCATTTTGAGAGATGTTAAGGATAATAAAACTAGAGGTTGCGATTGTTAATCGCTTGTACGGTTATGTGATGGTGTAGCTACGCATTAGGTAGCAAAGGAGTGGTTGTCGGGAATGTATCGACTGGGATTTGGGACTTAATAGGTAGTAGTTGGGATTCCTTTGTCTCGAGTTTCATGTATCCTTTAAAGGATAAGTTGAGGTTGGATGTCGCTAGTCTAGCAACCGTTTCTTTGTGGTCTAGTGACTATTTCTTTGTGGGCTTCGGAGCCCTATGTAGATGTGCAGGGTGTATTGGTGGTAGGGTGTCGTGTGTTGAGTACCCACATAGGGTGGTGAGCATTGTATTGTCGGAGACAGTGGTGTGTGATTGCCTATTGACATTCGGTGTCAAAGGCAATAAGGTTGTGAGCTCATAATCCATACAAGTTTTGTGAGGTTATCTCTGGGAAAAGGAACGATTGTAGGCCTCCTTCTTACGGAGGGTAGATTTCGAGGATGAAATCTCTTTAAGAAGGGTAGATTGTAAAGTCCCAGAATTATCTGAATTTTTTTAAAAAAAAAATTTTTGTGCCTCGTTTTGCTTGTTACAAGAGCCGTTTTGGTCATTTTCTTGAGCCGAGGGTTTCAGAAGTGTATTTTAATTATTTAAATCAATTAGATGTGACGGGATTGATTTTATAATCTTTCAGAAGTTGGGACAATTTCCGGGCTTGGGAACCTTTCCCGGTTCTCTCATTTTAAGTGAAGGGCATTGTAGACATTTTACACACTATCTCTACATTAGAGGAGATATTTTGGGGATCTTATTGGAATTGAAATAGAAGTGCAAGGGCAAGGGCAAGATGGTAATTGGACCACAAGTAAGTAAACATAAGATGTTGACACTTGGCAAGAAGAGGGCCACACAAGCTTTGGAAAACTTCGCAACCCCCCCTCCCCCCGGTCCACTTTCTTCTCATTCTCATCTCCTTCCTCTCTCTCTCTAAGTTTTCTATTTCTCTCTCCATATCTATCTATATACAATAAACACCAATTTTAAATTTTAGATTTAGGAGGTTTAGAGTGAGAATTTGAGGAACAGCAAGAAAGGAGAATTGATCTATACATCAAGAGCCTTTTTTTGAGACCATTATTTCTAGGGATTGGAGGGATTTTGAATTTAGGGTTAGCCTTGGGGCTTATTAGGCTAGCAAATGACATGTGTTGGGTGCACACAATTGAGGTAGGGATTCCTAATGTTCTATACTTTGCCTTTTGTTGAGTAATCTTCCATTGATTCTTCACTTAGCTATATTGAATGCAAGGTTATGAATGAAATGATAATTAATGAAAATGTGATGAAAGCATGCTAGCATTGATGTATAAAATGTTTCTTTTCCTTGTTAATGAAGTGTTATTATTGAATAATTGAAGAATTACTTAATTGTGCCAAGGTACTAGCATGATTTTATTGATATGATTTACATGGGAAGCATGCTTGTTATTGAAGTATTGAGAATGCTATACTTGTGCTTAAATGGTAAAAAATGCCATGCTTGTGCTTTAGTTATAGAAAATGCTATGCTTATGCTGTGGTTATCAAAGATATGAAATTAAAAGTTAATTCGATGCAATTGAATTATATGCATGGCATGGTGGGAAATATGTAATTAGAGGGATATTAGGCCATTTTAGAATGGTGAGGAAATTGAATAAGTTTTGACAAGCTAGCTATCTTAGGATGGGTGAAAAAAAGAAAATTTAAGAAATGGACCGGGTATTGCAAGCTCAGTGCTAACTCGACCTAGAGGGGGTGCAGTTCGGTGTAGAACGTGAAAAAGTTGATATTAGGCAAAAGGCCAAGAGGCCAAGGATACTGTTAATCCCAGCTCGGTAAAGTCGGTTAGTATAGAAGGGAATTGGGGCTAGTAAAGGCCAAGTTTGGAGTCAATTAAGACTAAGGTTGGGAAAATATAGGACATTGCATTGCATTCTATGCATACTTGTATTGAAATACCCAAATACCATTGTTGAGATTGATTTGTAAATTAGATGTTATAAATCCCCAAGTATGATCCCAGCTTTCTTTTCTCCTATATGTGTGATGTGTGGCTCAAGGGAGTCCAAAGTAGGCGTCTTAGACATCTGCTACTAAGCTTTTGTGCTCACCCTTTCCTTTAACATTTTTTAGGTCATGACGGCGACGTGGTTGATGACAAACCCTCATATGCGTAGTTAGGGTTGATAGAAGCTTACTTTTATTATTTTTGTATCAAATATATAGTTGATGTAAATCTTAGTAAAGCATTGAAATTGTGACTGGAGGGTCTAAACTTGTATCTTTATTCCATCAGACTATGTTTTAGTATAAATGATGTAACTCAAAGTTTTTAAATGGATGTCTTACTTTCATTTTCCATACTTATGCATGTTTGATTATATAAGTATCTAAATTGATGAGTTATGTTGTCAAATGCATGTTAGCGAGTTGGGACAGGGGCAATGAGGTAAAAAATGATCAATGAATGTCTAGAAATGGAATCGGAAACAAGGACGGGACAAGAAAGGGCAAGGAGCCCATTTTTAGGGTAGGTCGAGCACTCAAAGTAGGCGGACGAGCGCTCGTCTGGCAAGTCCTGTGTGTGCAGGGAGGGGCTGGGGTGCCCTATGTGTGCTCGTAGGGCACTGGACGAGTGCTCGTAAATAGGGGTAGGTGCTATTTTTTTGAGGTGTTTACGATGGCTCTGAAACTCCTCGTATGGGTCCTACAGTGTATTTTAGAGGTTGGGATTCCTACGGCCCCGTCGGGAAACGAACAGAGTGGTCGGATATGAAATTTTTACCCTTTTTAGCCCTAAAACGAGCGACCTTAAACCATTTCATTTTTCTTCAATTCTAATTGACCCTAAGTGACCTCACATGGCCTAAACGACAATTATAAAGTCTACAATGCAATGAACAGTCCAAAAAGATCAATTTACCCTTGTAACCTTAAGTGACCCGAATGGTGATCGATGCCAGTTCCTTCATTTGTAAGCATTCTAAAGTGATTAAATTAAGATTCGCAATTTGGTTCCCATGAAAAAATTGTTGGTGGTCAAATCAAGCTCTGCAATTTGGTTCAGAAGACTGGTTTGTTGGTTTCTTATGCCTTTTTTGTCAATGATTTATTCATCATTGTGAAGGCAGATATTTCTACTACAAAGACAATTGATGAGGTGCTTAAGAGGTTTCATGAGGTGTCTAGTCTTGCAATGAACAAAGATAAAAGCTCAATGATTTTCTCGAAGGCTATTAGAGGGAAGAGAAGAGTCTTACAGGTTCTTCAAATGAAAAATAAAGATTTTCCAATTAAATATCTTGGAATTACTTTAGCAAATAGAGCTCTAAAGTCTGCAGATTACAAGGGATTATTTGATAAAGTCAACGCCAGGCTTGATCATTAGAATATAATCAATTTGTCTTTGGCAGGTAAGATAGAGCTTATTAGATTAGTTCTTTATTCTTTAGTGTATCATTGGGTTTTTGGATTTAAAATCCAATGGGGTTGTTTTATTGCTTTGGACAAAAAGTTTAAACACTTTTTGTGGAGTGGGAAATTGGATTCAAGAAAGATGTCACAACTCAAATGTAGTCAAGTCACACTGCCTTATACAGAAGGAGGTTTCAATCTTCGAAGAATTTCTGATATTGATTTTGCTGCAAAAGTTTCTATCTGTTGGGATTTTCTGAAGAACAAGGAGACTCTATGGGTGTAGTGGATACATGCTCGATACTTACAACATAATAATTTCTGGATGGTTGTCCCAAGGGTTCAAGATTCAAGTATCTGGAAGCAACTTCTGGATACCAGGGATTTCATTCAAGAAAATGTGATGTACAAAATTAGAAATGGTGCTTTTTTTAACATGTTATTTGACCCTTGGTGTGCAGGTTTGTCTTTGGTCCAGAGATTTGGTGCTAATATGTTTAGAAATTTTGATAAACAAGCTACTGCAGTAGCTCTTATTGTTGACGGTGGGTGGTTGTTTACTCCTTTCTTTCCAGAGGAGGCTGTTGAATTCATTGCTAACATAACTTTGAAGGCTGGAGATTATATAATTATTTGGATTTATGGTGATTTCAGTCTGAAAAATGCCTAGACAGCTTGTAGGGCTAGGGGGCAAGTGGTTAGGTGGAAGGACCTGTGTTGGAAATTTTGCAGACCAAGGATTACTGCTATATTTGTAATCATTATGCATAACAAAAATCTGTTATGTGTTAATTTACAAAGATGAGGCTTTTATGGACCATTTGTCGCAATTGCGTTCAGGAAGAAGATTCAAATAATCATTTGTTTTGTACCTGTGTGTATGCTGTTGCCGTATGGCAGCAGGTTGTGATTTGGTTGGGAAATCGTGATATTAGCTTAGTTTATTTGTGGAATGGATGCTACAAATTACAAATGATAAGGGGAGTAAGTCCAAGATTTTGAAGGGACTATTTTCAATCTTTATTTGGAAGATTTGGTTGGAAAGAAATTTAGCCTTACATAGAGGTGTCAAAGCTTCTTCTGCTGCTACAAATAATATTATTTGGGAAGTTTTGCATTTCTTTTCTTTTGGTCTAGCAAATATACTAGCTATTTTTGATGTTGCTTGATGTTTTTGTTACTAGTTTTTAGCTTGGTTTGGAAATGGAATTGCTCCATTTCATGTTTCTTTGTAGAGAGGGGTGTGCCTCTCTATTGTATTTTGTACTTTATTTTTCTATTTTGAAAATTTATAAAATCAACCCATTCAAGAAAAAAAAGGAAAAAAAAAAAAGAAATGACTTTTAAGACTTCATTTAGACATCCAATGTTGGGTACGTGTCATATAGACCATTTTACCCTTGGTGTTCTTAGGGAGGGTTGGTTTGGGTCAGGACCCGGTTAGCAATCCGAACCTGGGTTTGGGTCGTTACAGCAAAGCCCCCAAATAAAAGAGATACTATTCTCCACATCATAACTACATTCTGACCTGATTCCCAATAAACGAGATATGTAAGCAACCTAAGTAATACTAGGGTCGGTCCCCAATCTAAAGATCATCCAATTCGTCTCTGAACAATTCCTAATACCAAATTGAATGTTATTTTAAGAAATTCTCTGAGTTTCTATTAAGTGTTCGTGGATAGAATTTTTCATTTGAGCTCTTGAGTTAGTCTAGAGATTTTATGCACCTACAACTTTAAAGACAAATAAGTCTTAAAAACAAATTATAGGACAAAGAAGTCCAACATTTGAAGTCTTATTTCCAAACAGTTCTATAAAAACTATAGGGTTAATTACACTCACACCCCCTGAGATTTTTCCTATTGACAGCCAGATGAAAGTTGACCCATTTTTGAATAATAACACCCCTTCAAGTTTGGAAAAATTAACAATAACACCCAACCACCTCAAACATAAAGTGAATTTACCTTAGTACCCTTTAACTTGTGGATTGACTAATTTGAATAATGAAATTACTATTTTAACCTTTTTCTAATTATTTAATAGATAAAACTAACCCTCTCTCTATATATATTATATGTGTGTGTGTGTGTGTGTGTGTGTATATGCGCATACACATGCTCTCTATCCCAAATCAACCCCAAAAAAATTAACTCTAATTTCAGTTCCTATGAATCCACAACAATAAAGAACCAAGAACAAAATAAATATAATACACATTTATACATATATGAATGATACAACAATTTAAAGCTTAGGACCAAGTCTATAGGCAACCTTGCTTCTTTAACCACAGAAATAGATTCCTTTATATTCTTCACATTGCAATCAAAATTCATAGCCCATTGATTCAAATTGTACGCACCGACCTTCAACAACTTAATCTCTTCAAATCCATAGTAAAGGAGGGGATGGTGGGTGGTGTTTGGGTATACAAAAAAAAAAAAAAAAAAAAAAAAAAAAAGGTGAAAAAAAATCCCTATTTTAACTCTTATCTATACAATTACATAATATTATATTTTTATATATAACTTACACAAAGTAAAAGATACATAAGATAATAGATACAGAGAGAATACCCAGAAGAAAATCACCCATCCACCGCCGGCAATGCCGAAGACGGCAGCAGCAGAGTCGCCTAGAATTAATAATTAAAAGACCCAATTGCAAATCCCAATCCAATAATAGTGGCTGACAGTTGCTAGTCATGAATGGGAAAGTTGGAGACCGACATTATTCGTAATCTTGAATTCTGTAGGATCTATCGCCATAACTTGTGCCACCAATACCTACCCAAAATCCAGAATTGACAACAAAATATGCAATCATTTTGTGACACTAAGGAGGAAGAGCACAAAGGCGGTGGTGATGCAGCCTACAGCTACGATTTGGGGTAGAGGTCGCGGTGGAGAGAGAGAGAAGGGGTGGGCTGTGGTGATGGTAGGTGGTGTAAGGGTGGACAGAAGGTGGCCACAGTGGGAGAATGTGGTAGTGGCCCTGGTGATGGTGGTGGTTGTGTATATGTATATGTCTATATATATATATATATATATATATATACACACACACACACACACATACACACATATAATAGAGATAAATAGTTAATTATATTTCTATTTTGGTGGTGGCGGTGACGGCGATAAGTGGAGAGATATAGAAGGGTTGGATGGAGGTGGATTGTGGTTGTGGTGGCGGTGGCGGTGGCGGTGGCGGTGGCGGTGGCGGAGGTGGATTGTGGTGGCAATGGCAGAGGTTGGTTGTGATGGCGATGGTGGGATGGGGGAGAATAAGAGGTTAGAGAGAGAAAGTAGGGAGATGGGTTAATATTGTTTATTCCAAAAATAAGGGTATTTTGGTCATTTAATGGTTTTTATATTTGAGATTAAAAATAAGGGTTAATTACAATGACACCCCCGATAGTCATATACAAGTTGACTCATTTCTGGACAATAACACCCCACCAGGTTTAATAAAGTTAACAAAGACACCCCAAATAGTCACCACACATGGTGAATTGACAATGTTACCCTTGACCTATTTGAAATATGACATTTTTTAATCTTTAAAATTCATTTTTCTTGGACCAAACTACCATTTTAAATAGGTCAAATTATCCTCAACCTTCCTATTTGCATCACTCCCTCATCCGTGCCATCCCATTACCTATATTCGCTGCCATCTCTCTTACCACTTACCGCTACAACCACCACTCACCATTAAAAACATAACCCACCAAAATAAGTACCCAGCTCAAACCTCCCATAATCATCTTTAAGGTCGAAACAGATACTCTACGATAGTGGTGATGATGAGTAGTAGTGCTCGTGGTTGTACGTGGTGGTAAGAGGTGGGGCAAGTTCAGAGCAATTTGAGTTGTTTATGTTGATAGTTCCAAAGATCAAACAGAGACACAATATAACCCTTTTATCTTGATTCTCTTTGGCAACAAGAGACCCATATAGAGAACCCAAGTTAGCCGCAGTTGTTATTGAAGATTAATTAGAGTAGCTATAGTCTCAATTGTTGTCATAAAGAAGCTTGATCGGACTGAGAATTGACCTTAGCTGAAGTTTCCATTGTTGCCAGATTGAAGATCCATTTAATTCGATGAGAGCACAGAACTACACAGACCTCAACATGGGCTCCAAATAAACCCAATAACTATAGCGATTGTCCACACAGCTCTGGTGAGAGCTTTAGAACACATCTCGGTTAGGTGAAGACAAATCCAACTAGTGACAGCCGCAACATAGATTTGAGAGTTAGTGCTAAATTGATATATATATATATATATAAAATTGTAATAGACCAAAAAGCTCATCAAGATATCGCTGGTGTGAGCCTAGAAACTTTAACAATTAACCGATGAGAACAGTTCCGGCAACACCCAACAACTACCACTGAATCCGGTGAAAGATTCGAATAACAGATAGAAAATGATGTAAATTACACAGTGTTACGTTTGGAACCGATAATGGATCAGTACTCATCGACGGTTAAGAGGTTGTAGTTGGCAGCAACGGGCGGCAAACTGGGCAACTGGGAGTGCTGGTGGTTTCGGTGGTCTCAGCAAGCGCCAATCAATTAAGCACGTGGTAATGATAGAAGAATTTTTTTCCTAGCTATTGTGGTGGTGGCTGTGATAAGTAGTGGTGGTAAGAGGTGAAGTAATCCATGGTTGTGGATGCAGAGAAATGATGGCCGCGATTATGGTTGAAGAGATAGGGGGAAGAGAAGGGGTGGATGGCTGGGCTTGAAAATCCTAATTAGTATGGACAAAGTTGTCATTTTACAAGTTGAGATATTTTTTATTTTTATTATTAAAATGAATTATATATTAAAGGGTAATATTGTATTTCCAACCTTGTAAGGACCTATTTTGTTCAAAATTCTTACAGGGGTGTCACTGCTCAAAAAAACCTAACTCGTATATGGCTGTTATTATGACAAACCTCATGTAGTGTCATTGTAACTAATCCTAAAAATAAATAAAATATTAAATGGTAAAATAGGTATTTCACTCCTTTTCCTGTTTGGATTTAAAATTTGACAGAGGTGTTATTGTTAAAAAATTGTTTAATTTTCATCTGACTGTCAATATAGCAAACCTTAAGAGTGTGAGTGTAATTAACCAAAACTATAATAGTTCTATTACCCCTTTCATTCATCACTCTTACAATTTTTTTGTTTCCCCTCTTCCTTTGATCTTCACGTCTTTTGGTTCTCTTCTTCGTGTTTTCATATTCTTCTGACATCTTCTTTCACCATCATCCACCACTATTTCAAGCGATTTAAGTATGTAATATTTGTATCCACTTTTTGTTTAAAATTTGTGTTTTTGATTTGGGTTTTAATGGTTTTTAGTTTGCATTCATCATGAACCCATCCCAACCAATCTGTGATACGAACTATTCCAAGAGCAGACTCATTCCACAAACATTAAGTTCAGGTCTAACTGGGTTCTGGAATTTAAGTTGTTGTGTAACAATACAATGAAACAAACATGGAATTCTTTATGAGCAGTTTTGGAATTTAAGTTTACATATTGACCGACTTTAGTAAATGAGAATAAAATTGGATTATATTTTAAATTTGGTAAGGTCTACAGGATTGCGTAAGGAAAAAATGGATGACAAATTTGGATTATATTTTTAATTTGGTATGGTCTACAGGATTTAAAGTGTTGATTGGTACTTTGTTACCAAAGGGCAATACCGGAAAAAATAGGGCAAAAAAAGTCCTGAACTAACTTCCTATTTGAAAATAAATTTTAAAAGTGGTACTTCATTGTCCTAATAAAAAATTTGTAGGACTTACTTGTCTTTAAATTGCAAAATTAGCACTAGACTGTAATTTTGTAGCTTCAATTGAAAAGCTGATTACTGACTAACCTCATTCACCATATCCATGAGTATAGACCCAATGAAATCAAACAGCAGACCTGCTGACCGCTGAGAATAATGGATATCATCCGAAAGACCAGGCATGAGCACCACCATCATCCCTCCAGCCACAATCTCTTTAGCTCTAGCATTCAGAAAGTTCTTCATGTCTTTTGTAAATTGAGCTGCATAAGCATTTGCTACTTCTTCGGACGCACTTGTGTAGTAAATTCTCCCCTTGTTCCATGCTCGTGAGTTTTTGTCGAGCAACTCTTCAGGCAACTTAGAAAGCCATTGGAGTGCAGTGGAGGAATACACAAAATGGAGAGAGGACTCCGGGAATAAGCGGCCATGAAAAGAACCTGGCACTCCAGCAGCAAAGTATTGCCTATCATGAGGGAGGGATGCGAAAAGTGCATTGAAATCATTGGCTGCATGATCGTTGAAGAACACTTGGAATTTGGGTGCTTTAGAAGCATTGCTTTGGGAAAGACACTTTTTTTCCATGGCTTCAAGTACATTTTGCATGGCAATGAAGGTATTTGGCCCGACAGAACATCCCAAATCTGCTATGCACAATGTGCTTGAATTAGAAATGAGGCTTTTTATGTCGAGCTTCTTTGCAATTGCTTCATCGATCATTTCTTGAGCATAATTTGCAGATTCTTGCTGTAAAATCGAAAAAATATGTTACTGCTCTTGTTGCTATAATCATCATTGTCATTGCTATCAGATTCGGAATGCTTTGATCATCATTAACAAATCCAATTAGTGCATGGAATAGTAAAAACTACTTGATTCCACCTCAAAGGTGGCGAAACCTAGTTATATGTCATGACAGAATCTGTTATACCGGATGGTATTACTATATTGAAAAATCTATGATTCATTAAAAAAAATTCCCCCTCTTTCAATATATGAGCTCATTTCTGCTATAGTTCTTGAAATATGCTATTCAAATTGGGAGAAGGGCATCCATAATAGAACTATTTTAAAATGAGGCTGAAAACCGGGGTATAATATTGAATATGTCTTTGACATATCTGTTGGACATCCACCTCACATATATATCTAAAATTCACGTTCTCTTTATAATTATTCATAAAACCATTCTGTTATGTTTGTTTTAATATGAATTATCCAAAAACAAAGGAAATACTCATATTGGACTCTGTATGATAGAATACCATTGTATCCTAGGAAATAATGGATTAGTATAAAAAATTGTGAATATTTAGTTGCATTCCATTATCTATAGGTTAGTGTATTTGATGGCTGAACATACCAATATAGACTTTAACATGATAGAGAACAAACTAATTTGCAAATTACTGAAATTTGCAAATTATGGTTGAATTGATTCTGTAATGTATGTATACCTCATGTTTGAAGCAACAGTTACAGTTTTTATGGCCTATTCAAGTATCTTCCCTAGAAGATGGAAAATAAAGGATATGGTATGTTCAAGTATCTTCCCTAGAAGATGGCAGACTAACGGGTCAGTGACCTAACGGTTTTAGGCCCTTATCTTTTAAAAGAAGGTCAAAGGTTCAAGCCAAGTGGAGGGACTTGTGGGAGTACCAAAAAAAAAAAAAAAACAAAACAAAAAAAAAAAAAACACCCAAGTATCCCATTGCCAGGTTTAGCAAAACATGAACCGATAGACAACAAAGAACAGTACTAACTCACAAACTGATTTAGTAATTTCAACAACCAAGTAAAAAATGAGCTACAACATAGCCTCCAGAAACTAATCATTAAATAAATAAATAAAAAACCCAAAATTCAAAGATTTATACTTCAGCCATCAGTTTATTTGGTTTATCAGTATCTGTTTTACATTTTCCAGTTAGGGGGCAAACTGTATGGATACAAATTTCTGAATATTTTTTTCCTGTTTTTGGAATTTGAATACTTCTATGTCAAAAAATATAAAATTCTTTTCCGTTACGAATTACTGAAAGAATTATGTTTATTGGAGGGAATAAGTCACCCAATTGAGTGAAATGTTAAATTCATCACCACCATAAGCCTTGGCAAATCTAATAATTTATAGCACAAGAGTACCTATTCAACAAAATAATCAGATGCTGATATACACACATATATACATGTAATCTAGTACCTGATAGGTGGAGTTCTTGGTGTAGCTGTAAGTGCCATCTCCACCTTTCATCGGATATGACTCTGTCATTGCGACTGCTTCCTTGTTGCTCATCTTTCTCTCTCCGCCAAATTATTTGTGTCAGTTCAGAGCTCTTTGCTATATTATACGTAGTACTATATATATATACACACACAGGCAAAATAGATAGATGGATAATGTTTACTTTTGGCTATGATAGTCTCTTACAATTGGTAGGTATGAACGTGGGGTCCACAGAACGCTGTTACTATATATATATATATATATATATATATGTAGTCTGCATTGGCGGCTCCTTCGTGCCGTATATATGTAGTCTGCATTGGCGGCTCCTTCGTGCCGTGTAACACTGACGATTATAGTACCATTTTTTCACTTTGTAGCTGTAAGTGCCATCTCCACCTTTCATCGGATATGACTGACACACACACACACAGGCAAAATAGAATAATAGATAGATGGATAATGTTAAGACACCTTTGGCTTTGATAGGCTCTTACAATTGGTAGGTATGAACTTGGGGTCCACAGAACGCTGTTACTATATATATATATATATAGATATATATGTAGTCTACATTGGCGGCTCCTTCGTGCCGTGTGACACTGACGATTATAGTACCATTTTCTCACTTTGTTGGACCAAATAAGAATTGACGATTCTATTACCATTTTGTCACTTTGTAAATTTTCAACAAAATTGTCCATCATTCGTTACGAGTGACGTAGTAAGACCCGGACAAACATGTTACTTGTTGGGGATTGTCAATGGTTGAAGTGGGAGTTGGAAAGCTTTTCCACTAACCAAATTTTAGATATTTTGACAAAACGACCCGAAAATGAAACACGATTGTTTCAATGAAAAACTCAATTGGGTGACTAGACAGGTCACGTGTGAATTGTACTTTTCACTTTGTGAGTTCTCAAACTTCAATCCTGGTAATAAAAAATATAAGAAAAAAAATTACAGCTTGGTCATTCTTTTGTACCTTAAGTTTCATTTGGTTGGAGAATGGAAAGACAGATGGATGAGAAATTCTTAAAGAAGGGAATGTGTCTTTCCCGATTTATGTTTGGGTGAATAAAATGAATAGTAAATAGGATGGATGGACAGATAATTTTTTTTTATTTGCTAGGTAGAAGGGGAAGAGAGTTTTTTTTTTTTTTTTTTTTTTTTTTTTTTTTTTTTTTTTTTTACTAATATAGGCCCTCAGTGTATGAAATAATAAAAATTTAAGTAAAATGCAAAAAAGCTCTCCTGAACTTTACTTTTTCTCAAGAAACCCCTTTGAACTTTTATTTTTACAGAAAACCCCCTAAACTGTTCAATTTTTTGCAAAAAAAACCAAGTGACACTGTTTCGGTTGGATTTGTCCGTGTGACCCATGCTGTATTTTAAAAGTGGCAATTTTACCCTTATACTGTTAAGGTATACAGATTTATTTATTCTTTTTTTTGAAAAAAACACTGTTACAAAACTAACACAATTAGTTGTATTGTGTTACTATAGGTTTTTGTTCTGATTCGAAACAAGAATAAAAACATAAAAACTAAAACTTCGGCCTTACTTGGATTGCAACTCTCAAAATAGTTTTCAAGAATAGTTTTCATAGAATCAAAACAAAAAACAGTTTTCAATTTTTTAAGTTTTAAAATCTGCTTGGTTGGGAAAACTACAAAATAGTTTTCAGAGAACAAAAACTCATAAAACTGTTTGGTTGTATCTATTAAAAATAATTTTCTAAATTAAAAAAATAAGAATATTACACATCACTTATTTATTTATTTTTATGATGTTAACTACTAATGCAATTAACTCTTTTTTTTTCCTTTCTTCTAAGTCTACTAATGCAATATTAGCATTAAGACGTGTGTATCATGCATGGATTGGGTATATTTATTAACTCTTGTAACTCAGTTTTCTAAAAACTATTATTCAAAAACTTATCCAAGCAGTTAAAAATAGAATTTTCTGTATTTTGGTCACTCTGAAAATAGACTCATTCCAAGCAAGGCCGGCCTATTTTCTTTTTGTTTTCTTTTCTACCTTTCTTGTCAACCAAACTATCGGGAAAAAAATCTAGATCACTAATTTGATGAAGATTGAAGAAACCCTAGAATTCTATTTATTTACACCGGAGGATATCTAACAATTAATATTTTAAAACAAGCACAAAATACAAAACGAAATAAAAAGAAATAAATATAAGCGCTGAAAGAAAAAATTAATAATTAATAATTAATAACTTCTCTGATATTAATCTCCAAGAAATAATCCCATAATAATTATCCTCCATGAGCAACCATAAATAAAAATCCTCCAAAGTACAACTCGGGAATCCGTATAACATGGACCCCTAATTAAAATCCAAAAGTGAAATAATAATAAGTCTAAACAATAAATGAAGTCTAAGATAATGTCCTACATCAAAAATTCAGAAGAGTGAATTTGAAAGTTCTCTGATCAGCACGTACGAGCTTTAAGTCTGAACTAACATGGACCTGAAAAATAAATAGTGGGTCAGACCCTTAAACAAGTTCTTTCTGCTACAATCTAATTAGAGGACCAATAAACAATACATCCCTAACCAAACTCATGCAATAGCTACATAGCCGATACACACACACACACACTCTCTCTCTCTCTCTCACACACACACACACAGTAAAGACTTTCATTGGACTATAGGGTAGTCTCAACCGTGTAATGGGTATCTCATGAAAAATTGCACATAAAGTGGTCATGAGTCCTCCTTCTACCACGGCACACACATCTCCTATATCTAGCTACCTATCTCAACCGACAATATATGCTTCAGTCCTAATCACTAATCCCGAGACCTCAAGCTCGTATTAGGGCACACATAGATATATATCTAGCCATATCTTGACAATAACAAACCAACATATAAACTATCGTAACCATATCCTGATAATAACACAGTGTGATACCCCTCGGATCTGAGACACGAGTTGATTAGGCTTAAGCTCAAACCCGAGGGAATATCAAACAATCAATATATAACCGAATACAGAAGACAAGATGAAATAAGAATAAATACTAAAAGCTGAAAAGAATACTAATATAAAATCCTCAACTGATAAAACTTAATAAAATCCAACTGCTAAAACCTCCATGATTACAACTCGGGAATCCATCCAGTGGACCCCTTAATAAAAATCCCAAAAGAAACTAAAACATCTAAAATAGAAACTAAAGCTAAACATAGAAAGGGTTCCTATGTAGTCAGAGGAATGAATATTTGTATCTGCACTACACGTCCAAGCTCTAACCCTGCAACTGACGAACACCTGAAAAATAAGAGAGTGGGTCAGGCCCACATGCAAGTCCTATTCTACTACAATCTATACAGTAATCCGATACGCAGATACATCCTAGATAGCCCAACAATATCTAGAGTAGTCCATATATATATATATAGTACACACTATAGGACGCTCGCTAGTCCAATAGGTCTGTCTCAGCCTGAGTAGAGATACCATGCAAATCACACATAATGTGGTCATGTGTACCTGCTAGAACTACCAGGGAACAACACCTATGTCCAGTTATCCATCCTAGGCGATATACGCGCCCTAACCATGGTCCTGAGATTCAAGCTCATACCATGGCACCATATAATAAATAAATGAAGTCCGTACTACTCCTAATACAACATACCATCCATCTGTGTAGTAGTATGATATATATATAACAAATTCATCTTGAAACCATAGTAGGTCATTCAATTATTTTATTGATATGACACGAGTAGGTAATGGACTTAACCTATATGATTAATCCATACCTTAATCCAAATTAGGTAGAACTTAGTGTTTGAACTAGTCCATACCTAGTATGTCACCGTCCCATACCGATACATACAATCCTCCAATTAACACAGTTGACAAAACAGTAATAGATGCATATCAATTATACTCCAGAATAAGCATATATACAAATCTATTATGTATATAATCCATCTATACATCCAGTATATGATCTAGAAGTCAAATTCCAGTCCTTTAAATTGTTAAAGTAAAATACAGCATCTAACTCCTTTAGTCAGTCCATATATTGATGTAGTTTATTTTTTTTTTTTTCATAATTGTGATTGTATAAAACAAAAAGAAAATATGTACAAAGTCACAGAGGGCATACCCTCATAATAGAAAAACCCCTAAGAAAACTTGAAGACAGACCTCCAAGATCAACAAATAGAAAGAAAAAACTTAAGGAAAAATGGAAAACCACTACCTCAGCAGAAACAAAAGAAATTCACCCCAAGCACTTAATCAGCAAGATCTGAAAGAGGGATATTATGAATATCCAACACTTCCAGCAGTAAATTCCTTGCTACATCTTTAGAATCAATGGCAGAACCATAGATTCTAGCATTCCTTTTGTACCAAATCCCCCATAACACAGCAGCAAACAAAGTTCTATAATATCTCGCAGTAGACAAATTTTGAAACCAGTTAAACAATTCTACCATAGACCACACACCATAAAACTGATTTAGGTTCCAATGCAGCACAACACCTAGCCATCTCCACAAATTTTTAGAAAAATTACATTAAATGAAAATGTGGACAGTAGAGTCAATAGCTCTTTGACACAAAGAGCATCTAGAAACCAAACACAACTTCCTTCTTTGGAGATTCACCATAGAGGGAATTCTATTCAGCATCACAAACACAGCAGTCACAGACCAATAAGGCTTTGATTTGCCCCAACAAAACTTAAACTAGTTAACTTCGTCAGCATGAAATCTAAAAGTATTCCAAGCTTCTTTGAAGGAGAACTTACCAGCATCCCACAAAATTTTATCTGCAGAATTGTGGATAGGAACCAACTCTAGAAACTCTCTAAACTGCTATAACACTTGATCTTGAAAGAGATTAAAATTCCAGCTACCATTGGCCATCAAACAATCTAATGTATCAGTTCTAGAAACAGATAAATATCTAAACAATCTATGTCCAAACCTCTGAGAAACTGACAACCCACCACACCATGGATCCTACAGAGTAATTGAGGTACCATTTCCAATATAAAAACTAATGTGTTGAAGCATAGTGTCCCTCATTTCTAGAACTGATTTCCAGATCACCGAATGAGAACTCTTTAAGATAGCATTCTAATAAGAAGATTGAGGAGTGTAGTTATTCCTAAACCAAGAAACCCATAACCTATCTTTGCTTATGAGGAAATCCCAAGCTAAAACAACCTTTGAAGCAGATTGAATACTCCAATTAAGGCATAAATATTCCAGACAATAAATTATGCCCATTATAGTACTACCATATGATTAACAGAATTAAACCATGTAAATACGAGTAGCCAACAATTTCAGTAAACAATGTAAATTCATTGACCAACCTTCCACATGCAAGCTTAATGTTTAATCTTATATTGTTCTCATGCTTCAACATATTATTATTAACTTTCTTTCCAGTAGTTTTCATGTCTGTAATAAGGATCTACAACATTCACAGCAATTTAAAACATTTAAAACAAAACCCTTCTGTGCAAAACCAACCCAGACGCACGAAAAATCAACAAAAAGGAGAGGGAGAGGCCTCCACAACAAGTGGAGCCGCCTCTCCCTTCGGTGGAGTTGGCTCCACCCTTTATTACAGCCGACTCTACCCTTGTGGAGCCGGCTCTCCTATCCCTAGAGCCGGTTCCATCATTTGGTGAGCCGGCTCTCCTCCGTTGAGAGCCGTATCTTTCGTCTGGTTCATCTTCTTCGCCTCCGGCAAAGTTCAGAACCCTGCACTATTTTTATTGCTTGTTCACGGGTTAATTTTCAGTCCCAAATTAATTCTAAACCATAATCCATAACTCTAGTATGCATTGAACACAACCTTTGAAAACAACGGCAGCAGAAACTTAATGGAAAACTTTAAGCAACTGAAAACAGAATTATTCAGAGGACTTAATTACTGTACAATCATGCATAAAAACGTGTTTTAGCATTAGTTTAAATTCCTGGAGCCTATCTAAGCATGCATAGAATACGAACTAAAGGGAAGGAGAAGAATAGTGACTTGCCTTTGAGTTTCAGATTTAAAACTCTAATTCCACAGTTTCTGAATGCTACGTTAGTGTCCTATACTGCAGGTTTACTCCTCCGATGCTTTGGTTCTACCCAGAAACAACCCTGTTCCTTCCTCCTTGAACTGCTTTGTTAAGCACCCATGGTCACTCTGTGTTTCCTCCTCTGTATCTCTCTGTGTCACAGACTTAAGTTTACGTTTCTCTAAAACCCTAAACCCCAATAGTCTTATGTATTTATAGGCTTCAAGTAACCAAACCCTATTCCCGTTCTAACTATGAGTCGGCCCCATTAAAACCCAAAACCCTAAGTTACGATAAAGAAAAATAAATACACACTAAATTAAGTAATTAAATCAATTAAATAAGTATAGTAGGTAAAATATTAAATCATTTAATGAAAAATAAACAAATAAACAATCAAACAAAAAATAAATGCAATTTAAACAATTTAATAAATATCAGGACTATCCTTTTGAAATTAGGGGTATTACACACAACAACATATATATAAGATATTGTAGCCATATCTTGACAATGGAACAATAAAATGTTATAGCCATATCCTGATAATGGCACAACATAGAGTGAATCTAAATTTATTAGCCAGCTCACTCACACATACACATATCACATAGCCATACCCTGACAATGGCATTAAATAAAATGGATTTAACTTATTAGCCAGTCTACCTATACTCATCAATACAACAAAACCATATCCTGACAATGACAACAATATCAAGGAACCTAACTTATTAGCCATCTCAATGATCACGTCACATACATACATTAATCTCATCATAGCTATATCCAATAATGGCATCTGGTGGTTGTTGTCCTACCATAAGCTTAAAAGTGTGCATTAAGGCGAGGGCCAAGTTTTACATTTATAAATGCCACTACTACTTTCACTAAAAATATAGCTAGGGCGAGTAGGGATCATCCCAAGGGATTGTGAGGGTCGCAAAAGGTTGTGGAATAAAGATTAGGGTTAGTAGGTCGAGTGATCAAATGATTGGTTGGTGGTTGAATTAAGCTAAGATGTAATTAAACTGAAGTAAACAATTGAATGCAATAGAGGTAAAATAAGAAAGAGACAGATCTTGTTGTTAGAGATCACCACTAAGCACAACTTTTCTACACCTTTAATGAATGATTAATGAGGGGAAAGGCATGTATTGTGACAATGGTGTGTGTGTGGTTGTTTCAACAAGCATAGATGACAAATTAAGCATATATTGTCTAAGCAACATAGTGGATAACACAACATATCAAAGTAAGCCATTAATCCTTTCTTTAAGCTCAGAACCAAATACATCACAAGATTAAAGAAATATGCCTCTTGCATTCATGAGTATGGAACATCAAACAACAAGCATGGATTGTCCTCCCATTTAAAATCTAGCTACCACTACACTACAACTAAGCTAATGACATGAAATTAAGCTAATTAAACTAAGGAAGAGGCACAATCCATCAATAAATATGCATGAACCATCAAATAAACCGCAAGGACACTCCATTAAGGACTATATCTTGACAATCTTTAGATCTATAGCATTATACACATAAACATGCATCAATAACACAAGAAATAGAGGCAAACACATGAACATCTATTCTAGCATACATAGACATATGGATAGAATGAAATGATCAATTGGAAGCATTAAACCATACAAATCATTGAATAAACAAGATATATATATATATATAAATATGTCAAAACAAGTATCACAATACAAATCCTCTCAAAAATACATAAATTAAGATGTAGAAAGCATGCTTAGGGCTAACTCTAACCCCAAGAATATGTCTAGCCACTCATGGATGGTGTCCTCCAACCCTCAAGGGCTAATTCCATGGTAGAGATTTGCTCCTTGGTTGATGAAGAGTCTTCAATGGTGTCTCTAGCCTCCTCCTCCTCTAAGCCTCCAAGAGTGAAAGTGAATAATCAATATGTGTCTCTTCCCCAAAAGTGGCTCATATTCCTTATATAGGTAGGTCAAAAATCACCCAAAATGAGCTAGGCTCGTACAGCAAATATTCCCCAATGATTGGATATGAGACAATTTTTGGTGAGCTGGAATTTGGATTTTCTCGGTATTTGGAAGTTCGATCGATCGAACTTGAGGTTGGATCGATCAAACATGGCTGAGATCTATTGAACTTAGGCTAGATCGATCCTCAATGGCGGCGCCTTTTAGGATAAAAACAAATCTGAGATATTTTGAAGATATTTTTGGGAAAAGGACAAAAGCGGTTGGTAGGGTAATACAGCTGGATAAGATCTGACATTTGGATAAGGACAAGAAGGTTCGATCGATCGAATAAAATGTTGGATCGATCGAACTTTTGGGATCTCTAAAAATAATATCATGGCTTGGATCTATCTTAAAGTGCTAAGATCGATGGAAGTTCGATCAATCGAAGACTGATGTTGGATCGATCGAATATGTTGAAATTCCACCTTTGTGCTTCCTTTTGCTCCACTTTGCTCCTTTCTTTGATTTATCCCAGAATTACTTCATTTCTGCTCTTATTTGGCTGAGTTAGCTTATTTAGGGGATAAGTACCTGAAAATGGAAATAACACGAAATCAATCTAAGGCGAAAAAATAAGATAGATAAAGGTCCTAGAATACCTAAGCTTAAGAGATTTAAATGCGCTTTTTTCAGCGCTCATTAGCATCAAATACAACACAGCCAAGGTAGATAATAAAAGCGAGTTTATGCTTATTAGCCAACCTACATGTTCTCCACAATGCACACAACTCATATATAATTGATTATTACCAATTACAACTAATAAGTTAAATAAGTTCATCCTTGTGCATTGTACAAATCATTAATATGATAATCATTATTTAATAATAGAAATACATAATTAACATCTATTACAATATCCCATAATACTCTAATATGATTAGTATCATAAACATAACTACAATCTTATTATAATTAATCATTATAAGTAACATGATTAATATCACAAATCTCATTAAATCATATTTAGATAAACATCATTTATAACAAATTTAATAACATAAATCATAATAAATCACATTATAATTAACATCATTTATAATATGATCAATATCATTTATCAAAATATCCAATAATAATAACGAAATGATAAGTATCATTTATCAATGAAAATGAATAATTACACTTAATAGCGTTTACCATACTACACCTTATACTCCAACTACGAGTATTATCTTCTAATACAATACCCAATATATTTTTAATATGATTAATATTATTTATCAAACATATACCCTGTATTTAACTCATCATTTGAAATTTATCCAGTTTTAGTGTGATGAACACAATTCTGAAAATAAGCCTAAAAATAAAGTTCCTCTAAAAATTCTAGAAAAATATAATAAAAAACATAATCAACAAAAATAACTAAATTTCAAATATGGGGACAATTGGACTTCCTTTCAGCCTCCAACAAAAATCATAAAAATATTATGACACATCTTAACAAATTAATAAACATGATTTCAGAACCCTAAATGATGGTTTTCGGCCAAGCACTGGTATGGCCCACAAGCTTAAACTAGTGGATTTTTCTCAATCGACCATTTTCACCCAAAAAAAAAATATTATTATCTGGTAAAAACTGGACATATCAAACTGCTGTTCAGAATTCTGTTCAAGCGGACATAATTCTACCTTACATCGTCTGAAGATTATTTCTTAATAATTGTATAAAACAATGTAATCATTTAATTATAATTAAACCCTAAAGTCAAGTATAAGGTGTATAATTTATAAGAACTAAGGGGAGGAGTAGAACATAGAACTTGCCTCTTTGATTTTCGGATCGAAAATCAATTACAAGTTCTCCGATCGTCTTCCTCAACTCCGGCAATAATTCCGGTCACCTTCTTCCTTCTCTTATTCCTTATGCCAAACCCTCTTTTTTTCTTCTTTCAAAATTACGTAGAAACCAAAAACACTATTCTCTAATTA
This sequence comes from Cornus florida, assembly GCF_030987335.1. Lineage (NCBI taxonomy): Eukaryota > Viridiplantae > Streptophyta > Magnoliopsida > Cornales > Cornaceae > Cornus > Cornus florida. Next base: position 62,371,138 of record NW_026775572.1, on the reverse strand, counting down.
TTACACACATATATAAGCTACCCACAAATCCTAACCTAAATCCAACTAACATAATAATAATAATAATAATACTCCTAATATATATATATACACACACAAATATACAAACATATATATATCATGGCATATAAGGTAATTTAATTTAAATTAAATAATAATTATATATATATATATATATATATATATATATATATATATATATATATAACTAATGCATTCCCCATGGCACAAATCATTCTCAACACACCTAGCCCTACTCCAACTAGCCTAGACCCATTACTTTGGGTTCTACTAACACTAAGTCCAATCCATACTATATTAAAATAAAACAAATATTTAAATAACCAAAATAATTACACCTCAAACAATTAAACACATACGCATAACTTAAATTAAACAAATAATCAAACAACTTAAATTAACCAATTAAATCAAATAATGTAAACAAGACAAATAATGCAATTAAATTAAATGAAATAAGCCTTTAAAATATTGGGGTATTAATAATCAAACAATTTAAACTAACCAATTAAATCAAATAACGTAAACAAGACAAATAATGCAATTAAATTAAATCAATTAAGCCTTTAAAATATAGGGGTATTATATGGGGCCCAACCGGCACCTCCTCGGCATGAAAATCAAAATTGACTGAAATGAACCCAAATATGTTTTTAAGGGTTCTAAACCCGAAGAAACGTCCCAAACAACTCCTGGAACACCATGGCACACATCCCCGTGCACAAATACACATAAAAGAAAAATGCCCGAAAATAACGAAAAAATCCGGACATCACAATCTATCTTCCTTAAAAGGATTTTGTCCTCGAAATCTATCCTCCTTAAAGAGAAAAACATGTTTCCCTTCTTCCTTACGTCACTCTCCCATTCTCCCAATCAAACCACTATTCTGTTACCTATTTCCTTATCACCACATCACAAAAAGATACCTCTTCCGAAAATCTCTAGCTTGACAACCTTGAAAAAGGCTTATAAGAAATAAACAACCATCAACACACCATCACACCATGTAAAGATCAACCTTAAACTCTAGTTAGCTATTATCAGCAAACCAATACCCAAATCGGTAACCCAAGTCAACCTATTGGTCAAATCCAAGAACGTCACCATATCGACTCCATCACTTTTATTATGCAATCCAACATTCAAACCAATTACTCATAATCAAGCTTCTCGACAACCTCGAGAAACTCATACTACCAGTATCATCACTAATAATATTGCTACTACCGATCAATCCAACACCATTAAAAAAAAATACTCTAAAACCTCAATCACACCAATCATTAAATAATACATACTCTCTTTGATATGCTAGTTTGACTAGCGACTAGTACTTGTTAACATATACTCATAAGAACGGTAGCCTCATCAATGTCTAGGACTAGCCCATGCATACTCGATAGCATGGTACCTAGCACCCGCCTATAGCGTCTTCATATGTAAGGTGGCATCACCGGCTTTTAGTACACGCCTATGACATGTCCCCGCCTAGGCTACCCATGAAACCTCTCAAAGTGCTAAGTGCATGTCTCTAATGACACAAACAATCATTACCTTAAGCTGACGGTATCCTGACATCTTGTTTCTAGTTGGGGCATGGTTCATAAGTGTCTGACCGATCCATTTTGGCCAATCTCATACTCAAACAACAATGCTATTATCTGTCACGCTTAAGGCCTAATCCTCAAGTACTCGATCAAATCCACCTCATCCAAGTCATAAAGTCTCTAAGACTCAAATCCTGCAATAATTAAATCAAACCATCATGAGGCCAAGAATCAAAATCTCAACTCGTGAAACTCTTCACCAACAACCTTAATACTTTGTATCCGTGCTTCACATACCATATCAAATCAAAAGCTCTTAAAGACAGAAGGATCACAGACTCAGAACTCCACTCTAACACCTCACTTGTATCCCAAAGAAATCAATACTTACGACGTTCTCAAATCACAATGAGTCTACCCAATCAAACGAATCTATATCAAGACTGATTTTTTCTATAAAACCTGACTAAGCCACTCATAAAATGGTCATTCACCTATGCCATAAATAACTCAATCTCGATGCTAGCCCTTAGTTGCAAGACTCACAGCTCAAACACATACACCTCATCAGGTAAACTCACAGCTCAGACACATACAGCTCAGGCAACTTAGAAAGCCATTGGAATGTAGTGGAGGAATACACAAAATGGAGAGAGGACTCGGGGAATAAGCAGCCATGAAAAGAACCTGGCACTCTAGCAGCAAAGTATTGCCTATCATGAGGGAGGTGATCGGTTGGTCAATTAACATGAACCTTCGCAATAGCACGAATCATTGTAAAATAGGGCTATTGGTCGGGTAAGTCGATCCACTGGGACTGCGCTAGTCTATGGCAACCTAAGTGTCTAGAATTGTTCTTAGAATGATAAGGGGTAATAAGGGTTTGTTTGATGGTCACTAAACTAGGAATTCAAATGTGCATAAAACAATAGTGACTTGCAAGAATTAGATGAGATAGAACAATAGAGAAGAGACTAGGGAAGAGACTCCATAACCATCAATAAGCATGCTAGGATATGATTTACTTAGGGGAATAACATATATGTATAACCATGGGATGCAACAACACAAATTATTACATTCCCTTCAAGAAATTTATGAAATCAATAGGTAAGAATAACCTATCAAAGCATTGCATGTTTTGGTTACCTAAACTAGGTTGTAACCTTAGACATACTCACTAAGCATAGAGTTATCAAGCCCTTAATCACATGGTAGAAGCACATGACATTAGGAATCAAGAATAATCTATCAAAAGAGAACCCTAAGCTATAGACTATCAAATTTCCCAAGCATCATGCCAATAAAAACATTTCCATAAACTCATCTTCATTGTCACTATGAAAATGGAAGCAAAATAATCATAAGAGGAAACAATCTTAAGACAAGATCTTAAACTCAAAATGATCATTAATAGACATTGAAGCTCTTCACATCAAATAAAGCTCTAGTTCATGGAGAGGTCATATATATACATTACATCCCCAAATGTAAATCAAAAACAAGACATGCTTAAAGAAGGAGTTTCATCACCTCCCTAGAAGAGGGTTTAGTTACCCATGGTGGCCCTAGATGAAGGAAGAAGCAAGGCTTTCCCCTCCATTTTTGAGCTTCCTCCTTGAAGCTTCAAGAACTCCTCCTCTTTGCTCTCTTCTCTCCCCTCTAATCTTGTAGAATGAAGCTTAATGAATTTGTGTGGCCTCCCTTCTCTTCTCTTTTATAGATAAGGCCTCTCTCTCTCCCCCAAAAGACATCCTCAACCACCTCATCAATAGGGAAATCCAAAGTTGGTAAATGTAGAGTGCAAGTGGCTGAAATGGGCTATTCCCGAACAACAATCTGCCCAAAATTCGAGCACTCGAAGCAAGGCCTCGAGCACTCGAATTTAGTGTAAAAAGCTCCATGCTTCACTTGCTCCGCCCAGACCTACTTTGGTTAAACAGCCATAACTTTGCGCTCCAAACTCTGAATGATGAACCGTTTAAAGATTTGGAAAGATAATTTAGAGCTTTAAATACTTCATGTTTTGGTGGAGATACAATTCTCAAGGATGGTTGGTCGAAAATGAAGATCAAGGCAGAATTTCATTGCTGCCAGGCAGTTCTGCGCACCTCTGGTAACAAGGCCATAACTCTCTGCTCCGAGGTCCGAATGACAAACCGTTTGAAGATTTAGAAAGCTAATTCAGAGATCTAAATATTACATTTTATAATGGAAGTCCAGATCTCAAGCTTTCTGGGTCAAAAGTGGCAATCAAAATCGAGTTCCACTGCTGCCTGAAATTCAGCTTTTGAGCACATTGTTGATCAAAAATCCACAACACCTTATTTTTGCTCCTTTTGGGCCAAGGAACCTGAAAATGCATAAAAACATAGAAATGAAGATAATCTACATAAATCAACATACAACGGACTTTACTAATGCAATTTAGGGCGCTTGAATATACAGTATTCGGCGCTTATCAGGAGGGATGCGAAAAGTGTATTGAAATCATTGGTTGCATGATCGTTGAAGAACACCTGGAATCCAGGCTTTTTATAAGCATTGCCTTGGGAAAGACACTTTTTTTCCATGGCTTCAAGTACAGTTTTCATGGCAGTGAAGGTATTTGGCCCAACTGAACATCCCAAGTCTGCTACGCACAATGTGCTTGAATTAGAAATGAGGCTTTTTATGTCAAGCTTCTTTGCAATTGCCTCATTGATCATTTCTTGAGCAACATATGAAGATTCTCTTTATAAAATTGGAAAAAGATGTCACTGCCCTTGTTGCTATAATCTTCATTGTCATTGCTATCAAATTCGGAATGCTTTGATCATCAGTAACAAATCCAATTTGTACTTGCAATTGTAAAAACTACTTGATTCAACTTCAGAGATGGCGAAACTTAGTTATATGTCATGATTGAATCCGTGACATGGGATGGTATTTCTATAGCCCAAATATTATACAAGTGAATCGAGAAATTAACATATGATAATCATTATTCATTTGGAAACTTTTCCCCCCTTTAATAGCAGAGCCCGTTTATGCCACAATCTTTAAAATCCGTTATTCAAATTAGGGGTTGTAATTCATGCTCATGGGTCGTGTTCGTATCACGTCGATGTAGGGGTATTATACTAAATAGGTAAATCCAAATCCAATGAATTTAATGTGATACCCCTCGGATCCGAGACACGGGTTGATCAGGCCCAGGCCCAAACCCGAGGGATATCAAACAATTAATATGTTAAAACGAACATGGAATACAAAATGATTTAAGAAATAAAAATTTAAAAGTCGAAAGAATACTAAATTAAGAATCCTCAAAATAAAATAATTAAAATCCAACTTAACTCCAAACTCCATAAGTTTAACAACTCGGGAATCCATCCATTGAACCCCTAATAAGAAAATCCAAACTGGAATATAAATAATTAAAAGAACACCAAAAGTCTAAATCATGGAGAGACGTCCTACGTCGTCAGAAGAGTGAGTGATAGTCTCTGCTCAGCACGATCAGGTCTAAGACTGAAACTGTCGAGCACCTGAAAAATAGAAGTGGGTCAGGCCCACGAACAAGTTCTATCCTACTACAATCCAAGCAGAGACTTGATATGCATATACATTCTAACCAACTCAGCAATATCTGCATAATCCGTATGTATATATATATATATATATATATATCTCCACACTATGGACTCTCACTGGACTATGATGCGGGTCTCAACCTGAGTAGAAGGCAACATGCAAAACACACCTGAGTGGGCATGACTACCTAAGCCTAACAGGGTATACCTCAATCAACATAGCTAGCTACGCATCCTACTGTATATACGCTCCCTAGCCGTCGACACTGAGACTCAAGCTCATGTTGCGGTACTATAAACATATATTTAAATTCTGCTCATATCCATCCATAAGAAATCCAGTTAATCGTTCAGCGTATTCAGCCGCACAGACTAACATATAAGGAGGACTCTATTATAATCCGTACCCTTATTCCAAAATAGGTAGGACTTAGCAATTTTGAGCTGATCCGAACCTAGTATGTCACCGTCCTATACCGGTGCATACCATCCAATCCATCCAGCGGTTGATAGAATAAATAAAAATATAACTATCAACCAATCCATACATTCCACAACTGATAATAAAACATTAAGTATAACATCAATTGTTCCAAATTAAGCATGAATAACAATGTGGTCAATTAACAGGCTTAATCCATACTACTCCGCAATGTCTAATAATTGATACTACAGGTTATACAGGTATATCAATTAATTCAAATCAACAATAATAGAATATAAACATTCACAAGCTTATTTTTATAACACTGGAACAAACCATCAAAGAGAGTTGCTATTATAAGAGGAAGCAACTTAAAACCCTTTCTTTCCGGAAACCATAAACCAACTAGGTTCCAAATAAGCATACTAGAATATATACATCCATACGCTTATTTTTATAACACTGGGACAAAAGTAACTGAGAATTCTATTACTAAGAACTGCTATTCCAAAACTTAAGCAATTGGTAATCCTTTCATCCAGAAACAGTAAACTAGTTTGTTTAAACATTGTCTACTTTTGCATTAAAAACAACAGTTGTTTTATTTACCATCAATCCTCTCATAGAGATTTTAATCAAGCTTAGAACAACTTTAAAAACCCCAATCTAGCTTCTACCAAAATCTGAAAATGCCAAAATCCAAGCCCCGTAGCCAAAACAGTCGCCGGAAAAGCGAAAAATGAAAAACCCACGAAAGAGCTTGCTCCCTCAAAGAGGGAGCCTGCTCTTTTAAGCTTGGAGCCGGCTCTCCTAACCTTGGAGCTGGCTCCAAGGCCCCAAGAGCCTGCTCCATGATTTCATGGAGCCTGCTCTTTGCTCCAAAGAGCATGCTCTTCATAAACGAGAGCCTGCTCTCCTCTATTCTTCCTCGTTTTCAACTCCAGCAAGTTTCTGATGAACTGACCTTCAGTCCGATGGTTCTTTAGATGTTTAAACTAGGTTTCAACACGTTCCAGAATCCATTAACTTCTTTGTTCAATCACCAAAATAAGTTAAAACATGCATTATTGCAAGAAGAATTTAATACGAGCAATTTAAGCATTCATGAACATCACTGTTTAAAGCTTTCTCTCCTGTAACCCAGATTAATTCTAATATTTTCCCATGTGTTCTAGTTTAATTTAAACCTTATACACATCAACTTACATGCATTCAATTACAGGTTATACCAGAAAACCTCAAAGCAAGCAGTATAAAATCATACGACTACGAGCAGTTTTACAACAACTGAAACATGAAAACATAGTTTAATTTGAAGTCATTATTATCTTCCTGGAGTTGTATTAGACATGCAAAGAACATGAGCCAAAGGAAAAGAGCTAGGATTAGAACTTGCCTTGAGATTTCGGTTCAAATTCCCGACGTCATCTTCCTAAGTTGTTCGGCGCAACTAGTTCCCTCTGCTTCTCTCTATTTCTCTCCGTCTCTCTGTATACGTGAGCAAGGTTTTGATTTCTAAACCCTAACCAACGTCTAATGTTATATTTATATAGGTTTAAGGAAAACCTAATTCTTATTCTAATATAAGTTAGAGACGGGAATCAACCAATCTCACACTATACCTAAGGCGGCTTAAAAAATCGTGAAAACGTAAAGCAACCAAAAACGCTAATTGAATAAATTTAACATTTAATACTCACTTAATCCAATTAAAGAAAACACAAAATAATATTAAATAAGCCATGCAATTAAAATAAAAATAAGTAATCAATAAACAATTTACTAAAATAATTAACCAATTAAAATAAAAACAATTGATCACTTAAATCAAATAATTCACATAATTCAAACAATCAAGCAACAAAACAAATTATTGATAATGCAATTAAATAATTAAGTAAAATATCGGGACTATCCTTTTTAAAATTAGGGGTGTTACATTTAATAATCATGTCAAGAATTCTCAACAATAACCTAACCCATTTATTAAACAGGTAAACGTGTTAACACGTTTAATGACTTGTTTATCAAAACGAGACATTTAATATTTATCAAATACTAAATAATAGAAAAAATTTGTCATAATTAACCCAAATATTCAAATTAAAAAGAAAAATCATAAGACGTAGACAATGTTTATGTTGAAATGACTTAACTATTCATAATAATTGGGTTTAAACAGGTAACATATTTAGGGATGGCAATGGGGCGGATGGGGCGGGGATCTTATTTCCCATCCTTATCCCCGGTCAAATTTTTTACTCCCATCCCTGCCCTCATACCCGTTTGAATTTCAACCCCCTCCCCCAACCCTTCCCCGCCTTGCCCCGCCCCACCCAACTACATTAGCCCCTGTCCCCGCCCCACCATGCTCCACATAACTTTTTTAAAATTCCAATTCACTTTCAACAAAATCAACATAACTATGATATTTTTCAACCTAATAATTTAATAAATCTTCAGCACAATTATAATAATTTAAAATATATCATTTCAACCTGATCAAACTTATAACAAAACCACATATAACATTTTTTGGAATAGTCTGGAAATTTTCAACATGATCAATCAAAACAAATAACATTCTTCCAACAACGACCAAGCTGCAAGGGAATAGATCTAGGATTTCAGAAGTGAATATTATATATATATATATATATATATATATATATAGTTATGTAATTTAGTAATATTTTATAACATGTAATGGCAGTTTTGTAAAAATGCATTATAAACAGGGCGAGGAGGGGCAGGGTTACCCTCCCTTGCCCCGCCCTGTCCCTCACTGGGGTTTCAAATACAATTCCCATTCCCTCCCCATCTACATAAATAGGTTCCCAAACCCGCCATAACAGGGGCGGGGTGGGGCGGGGACCTGCTGGGTATGGGGATTTTGCCATCCCTAAACATATTACATAGGTCATATTCATTATTATAACATGTTGAGTTAAATAGGTCATAAACGGATTACACGGGTTGAACCTCTTAACCATAACCCGACACGGTTAAGTAAACAGGTTAATCGTATTAACTCTTTTATGACCCAACCCCGTTTATGCGAAACCCAAACCCTTTTAACTCGTGTCGTGTTGTGTCATAATTTTCCAACCTTAATTCAAATAAGGAGGAGGGCATCCATAATATAATTAACTATTATAAAACACATTAATAGGAAAATAGAGCAGAATTTGGCCACCATTTTGACAAAATTTACTTACCTCAAAATAAGGGGTTGACTTAGCAAACGGATGTTAGCCGAAAGAGAACTAAAATAAAAATTGACAAAAAAAAGGTTTTTAAAGCAATCTTTATTTAATAAAAAACAAATTATGTTTTGTCCGTAAAAGCATGGGTTAAACAGTTCCAATATAACGTCATGACACTCGTCAAGTTCACATTAGTCACATGGAAAGAATAAATTTCTTATACGAAAAAATTATTTTAAAATATAGAATAAAGAAAAATAAAATAAAAAGAGAAAAATATTTAGCCATTATTTCTCGTAGTGGTAGATGTTCAAAAAGAACTTCCACAAAGTAGGGTGTTTTGAATCCACAAAACATGAGATAAATTTATAAAAAATTTTGAAATATTATTGATAAAAGGTTAAATTATGCTTTTGCAGTACATGCATATTTATAATAGAGAAACCATAAGACCTTAAAGGAAACTAATTGCTTATGCAAACTAAAAATATAAAGAAACTAATGGTAGAAGGAAATTAAGAACTTAAAATAAAACTCCCTAAAAAAAATAAAATAAAAATAAAATAAATAATATAAAACCTACTAAAATTGTTCCACATCAGTTTCCCCACTTTAATAAAACTCATCCCGAATTTTCTTGCGACTAAACATTTATTAATATAATTAAACTTTTATACGACTAACTTGACCTTGATGCCTCATAAGAAGTTTCTTCAACCACAATACCGAAAAAATCCAGACTTTGAAAATACCATGGTCTGTTCTCTATTTGCTCAATAATCGTAATTGAAAAATGACCCAAATCCATGGGCATAGAATTGCATGAGTCATTGGACCTACTGTAGTGTTATAGAGTTTTCGACATTTTTTATTCTTATTTATTTTATTTTAGGGTTAATTTCACTAATATTTAGCTAAATATTACATTAAAACACATTTCAAAAATTACTATTACTTAGATCCAACTTTACTTTTTCGTCACTGACATAATTAAATACGTGTGAAAAGACAATTTTATTCTTAATTTTTTTAATACTTTTTATTCCAAAATATCATAAAACTAAAAGGACCAAAATGGCTTAATTAATTACTTTGACAAACCAAGAATGCCCTTCCTCTCTCTTGATGTTATGTCTCTGAAGAAACCAGAGAACAACCTACATGATTCCCCTCGTGTTACAGTCTCCTTGCAGAGGAGTAGGCTAGTGTTGGTGGAGGGCTTCCGCTGAGTTTGCTTTGCAGAAATAACAGAAAGACTCCAACGGGAGAAGACAACCATTTCGATTCTATGGTGCTAAATACCACTCGTCTTCTCAACAGATATTGTGAATTGAAGGGTTTGATTATAACATATGATGATGATGATGATGGGTACTTGTGTTGCGGAGGAGAGGGCTGCATCGCGGCGGAGGTGCTGGTGGTGTGGGGGATTTTGGGTGAGTTGCTTTCTGTAGGAGACGATGAACTTGTATGGGTCTTTGCATTTAAGGTGATATATACATATACATACATATATATATATATATATATATATATATATATATATATACATTGTTGGCGAAGATAGTGGGTGGTTTGGGTCAGTGCGTGGTGACGGTTAGGAGGCTGTGAGGTTTGCTGCAAAGTCTCTGACCGCGGTTTTTGTGCTCTACTTTATGAACATTCATCAAGACCCAGAAGTGGAGAAGTGGGTGTAGTTTTAATTTGATTTTCATTACTCTCTCTTACGTACTCACACACGACTACAACACAGTTAGCCAAATTCAAAAATTGCAATTGGGATTCTGATGGTTGTGTGGTGAAGCCCAAATGTATGTATATATATATATATATATATATATCCCTCTCTCTGTACACACACACACATATATATATATATGTATGTATAAGATGATTATATATATATTCAAGTTGGGGATTTTGTTTTTGGGGTAAGAATTTTGTGATTAGGAAGTCTCCATAGTTACAATCTTCAGGTTTATATGTATATATATTGTGGAGTGTATATACAATGGATGTTCAGGCAGCATATATTATGGTTGTGGTACCACCGATAGTGGCGGTGCTACCAATTGTTTAGTTCCCTTTCTTGATTGATTGGCAAATTCTTATGCCCAAAAGAAGAGATTTTTCCTTAAAAGTAATGATACTTTCTTATTAATTCCTATATTGAAATATAGAAAGAAAATCATCATGATTCTAGCTATGAAAATAAATAAATATGTCAATAAGGATTCAATCAAGCCACAAGTTTCGGCACTAACAAACAATTCATTAAATATTCCTCTTTATTGGAACAAACAATTTCTTGTATATATATGTAGTTATATATATATATATATATGGTGATTAGTTTTAAGAAATATATATATATTTTTTGGGTACACTTAAATTCACTTGCTTTTTTAGTTTGTGTAATTGTGTGTGTATATGATAGCACATTTCAGCTCGAATCTAGGGTATTTTAGACCTTGCATATATCTTTATTTTCCAGTTTTAGTCCTAATTCGTGTTTTTGTCAATTTCAGGTCAAAAGATTCAAACAGGCTAAATACAGTTCATTAAAACCTTTTTTGAGTCAAGCAAATGCATCTAGAAAAATCCAGAAAAATTTCAAAAAATTGCATGGAACAATACCTACGATCAATCGCAGATCGTTCACGATTGCTCACAGGTCCACAAGATTGTTCGCAAGCCACATCAACATTTTGGCAAAAGCCACGTCATAGTTCGCAAAATTCACGATCGATCGCAATGTCATGTTAGCACTTGAGTTAGCAAGTAGGGTGCATAAAAGAACCGGAACTGTGGAACCGGAACCAAAACCGTGAGAACCGGAACCCTTTTTTCTGGTTCTCACAGTTCCGGTTCCGGTTCTGGTCCCGGTTCCAAATTTAGGAATTGTGAATATACGGTTCCGATTCCAGTCCGTGGGAACCGGTAAGAACCGGAACCGTATATATATATATATTGTAATATATAGTTATATATATATTATATTAAATTAACCGTGTATATATATATATAGCTATTTTTTTTTTTGGTTTTTGCCCTAAGTCTGAGCCTCAGCCTCCCCAGTCGCCTCCAATCTCCATCTCTATTCTCTTGACTCTGAATCTGCCCTCTCTTTCTCTCTACAACTGTAAGTCTATAAACTACAAAATCTAGTGGTTTGAGAGATGATACTGATAGATCAGCTCTTAGGTGCGAGGCTCCTTCAGTTGATGAGGTGGAAGATTATGCAGTAGAGATGAAAAGCTGGGATTAGTAATTTAGTACAGATGTACCAAGCTCATCTCTTTCCGATGTCGAAACCTAACCCATCTGAAGCTCTGTGCTTGCCGAGAGTTAACCGATGCCGGCATGTTGGTCATTTGAGGACATCATTATCCGACGCTCCTGATCTCCCCGACTACATCTCCAACCTTCTCGACGAGTGCTTAGCTTGCATATTCCAGTCACTTGGCTCCGGTAATCAGAAACGATGCTCTCTCATCTGTCGCCGGTGGTTTCAGATCGAGTAACAGAGCCGTCACCGTCTCTCTCTCAACGCCCAAGCCGATCTACTCTCGGTGGTTCCGTTTCTGTTTTCGAGGTTCAATGCGGTGACTAAACTCTCTCTGAAATGCGATCGCAGATCGGCGACGAAGCTCTCAAGCTCATCTCTTTCCGATGCTGAAACCTAACCTGTCTGAAGCTCCTTGCTTGCCTGAGAGTTAATGGTTCCATACTATACGGTTCCGGTTCCGGTTCCATTTTCAAGGAACCATCGTGAACGATTCTAGTTCCGGTTCCGGCCGGAATTGCGAGGACCGGAACCGTGTGCACCCCTATTAGCAAGTGGATAAGCATTATTATTAATTGTAATGTTACCAATTTTTCTTATTTTCTGGAATTTATTTAATTTTTCTGGATTATTTTAACCCTTACCTCGTTTTGCATGTTACGCGGGCCTTGAGGGTCGTTTTGGTCATTTTCTTGAGCTGAGGATTTTAGAAATGAAATTTTTATTTATTCTAAGTCAATTAGAGGCGACGAGACTATTTTTAGAATTTCAGAAGTCAAGACGATTTTTGGGTTCGGGAATTTCTCCCGGTTTTCTCGTTTTAAGTGAGGTGCATTATAATCATTTCACATGCATATACATATAAGTGTGTCTTTACATTAGAGTAGATATTTTGTGGGACGAGGTTGGCATTGTGATGGATGAATGAGGACAATACGGTAACTTGGAATAAAGGATATTTCACCCAAATGTTGACATGTGACAAGACTAGGTCCATATTTCATTTTAAGACAAAGACCAAGCCTCGTCTTCCTACTCATTCATGGCATCTTCTATTTCTCATCTCTTTTCCTCATCTTTCTATATCTATGTATATACATATGTCTTCCAACCTTCAAATCTATTTTTGAGAGACCTTGAGTGAGATTTTGATGAGAGGCAAAAAGAGAAAGTTGATCCACTTGGAGATGGCTTCCATTTGATATCAATCTTGCAAGGGTTTAGGGTTTAGAGGGGCTTCAAAAATTGGGAGGCTTAAGGGCTTGTTTGGCTTGGCTAACTTTTTTGAGGTAGGGGTTGTCTAACTTGTGTAGTCCTAAGTCCTTGTAAGTGATTATTGTGTTTCCCTTATAAGCATGCCGAATTTTTACATGAATTGGTTGAATTGGATTATGGGTTTCATCTATGATTTTTGCTTGTTAGTCGTTTAAATTGAGATCAATGTTATCTATGTGTTGCTTAGTTGTTAAAGAGGACTTCTTGTTAAATTGATACTAAAGTAAAGTCATTATTCAGATTGTAATTATGTGAAATGATGGAAAATGTGTTGATGCTCACTCATCTTATTATACTCTTTTGTGTTATGTGTCATTCATTTTAACTCTAAATTGGGTTAAATTTGAGTCGAACTCAAGTATTTTAAGTTAGGTTTTCAATGAAATTAATTTGAATCAAAAAATCCAATCGTATAAAGAGTTATGACCTTTTTAGTGTGGATTACTCCAGAATTCTTTAAAAACGAAGGGGGCAACTGTGTGAAATCCTTATTCTTATGTGCAAGACCTTGTGTCATGGTTAAATGATCTTTATGACTTATGTTGACCTATTTAGACTCATTTAGAGTTATATTATGTATTACCACACCTTAGTTGACTGTTTTACCCTTAGATGTTCTCGGGTTCGGGTAAGGACCCGGCTAGCGATTTAGACTTACGGGTTCGGGTCGTTACATTAATGACAGCTCATCACGATCGATCGTAGTAGAGTTGTGATCGATTGAAACACTGTGTGATCAATCATGAATTGCCTAGTAGCAGATATTTTTAGCGCGGTTTTACCTGATCTTCACCTGCCAAATGGCCATGGGATTGCATCAATTTTGGGCATATTTCTTACCTGTTTTGGGCTCCAAGGGTCTTGTATAAAAGGAGGATTGAACCATTTGTAAAGGGTAGCTTTCATTTTATGTTTTATTTTTATTAGGTTTCATTTTTAGAAAATTAGAGATTAGGGTTTTGGGAAAAAGAAGAAAGTGGAGGCACACGAACATATCTCTAGATCTACACACACTCTTTTTCTAGAATTCAACAAAGAAGAAGAGGAAGAAGATGAAACCATGCTTATGGATTGCTCTTAAGGGCTCTATAACCATATCCACCTCCTCCATAATTAGCTAGACTTCTCCTTAGGGCTTGGATGAGCCCTGAGCTGTAATCTAAATCCTTGTCTTACAATTTTTGGGAATTTATATCTTGTGATTAGTGCTATAGCCTTGTGTATATAATGAAACTTAGTTGTACCAAGGATTTCTATGGTTTAATTCTTCCTATTGATTCTCTATGTGATTACATATTATCTTATGTGTGATTATTTGGGAATTGATCTCTACACTAGATACTTGTTGTACTTATATTTAATGATGGATATACATGCTTTTTATTGGATACAATTGTTGATTAATTTAATAGGTTATGCCTTTGTCTTGATGGGTTATTCTACACCTTAGTTTACTTGTTGTTAGGTAGACAATTCACGCAATGAATTAGGTAGTCTATGCTTATAATTGCAATTAGTATTATCCTCTTGATTGATGTGTGCTCTTATTAGATACATTTGCTAACTAGTTTGGTGGGCTACAGTCATAATGGGTTGTGCTACACCTTAGTTTACTTGTAATTAGGTAGACAATTCATGCATTGATTTTTATAGTCCATGCTTATTATATGCATCATTGTACTAATAATTGTAGCTACATCTTGATTAATGTGTTCTCTTATTAGATACACTTGGTAAATTAGTTTGATGGGTTATGCCTTTATCTTGATGGGTTGCACTACACCCTAGTTTACTTCTTGTTAGGTAGACAATTCGTACTTGAATTGGATAGTCCCATGCTTATAATTGCAAGTTGTACAAATGATTATAACTACATTTTATTACAATATAATGTTATCCCCATTTGTTGAAAGCATGTGGCTTAGTGAATGAGCTTAGTGGTGATTCCTATGCCCTAAGCCTCTTTTCCTATCATTCAAGCCCTAGCCCATTTAATTTAATTTCAATTACATTTTCATTTAATTGAACTTTAGAGTAATCAACCAAACCAAACCCGATCTTTCAATCTTTTGATTCACTAAAGTCAAGTTAGATTCCAACTACGTGTTTAATCCCTGAGGACGATCCCTACTCACTATACTTTATATAGTAGTAGTGGTTTTATAAATGTAAATTTGACTTTTAAGCTTCCAAAACTACATTCATATTTTGACCTTGTGAAGCGACCTCTCGAAAATACCTGTCAGTATACGTATAAGTAGGATATATATATATATATATTCATACATATTAAATTAGGGGTAATTGGGTCATTTTATACATGTAACAACTTTGTTATAAGTCAATACAAAGTTAGAAAGGTAGCAATGTCATTTTATATGGAAAAATTGCTCTAACACCATTGAAAAGTGATGTTTAGGGTGTCAATAAAAAATGGAACAAACGTTTATAATGTGAGTGATAGTTATTTTTAAGAGATGTATCCGTGTGATATTTGGCTAAATCTGAGGAGGTGTTAGTGAAATTATCTCTTTATTTTATTTTGCATAAATTAGTATGCCACGAGAGTTCCGGAGTTCATTTAGGGCATTTCTTTGAGTTTAGAACTCTTAGAAATGCATCTCATATCTTTTTCCCATTTTTTGGATTTTCAGTCCGAGAGATCCCGTGTAGGCCCCATGTTTGGATTTTTCGTGCTAAGGTAATCTTTTTGAGTCCATTTGCATTTGTATTGAATTATTCAATGTAAATATATGTATTTATGTGTTTAAATATATATTTATTGCATGTAATAGTGTGTATTTGCATGGAGGGACATTCTAGACCATTTGTGGGTCAAAGTGGGACCCAAGGATTGACTAAGACCAAGACTAAGGACCACACCACCAGATTTTAGGCCATTTTCTTCTTCTTCCAGCCATGGGTTTACTTCTTCTCTCTCTAGATCTCTCTCTCTCTTTATCTCTCTCCCTCCCTCCCTCCTTCTCCAAACACAACTTTTACATGTTTTAACCCTTTATTTCACTCATTTGCATTATGATTTGATCTTTGCCATATAAGGCAAATTGGAGAGTTTGATGAGAGCATCGATTTGATCAGAGCAAAGTTTCATTTGGAGGTCTTTGAGGAATTTCTATTTTGGGGCTTTTGTATTGCTTGAGGTGGAGTCGTCTAATTATCTTAGTCCTTAGGTTTTGTAGTTAATTTCATGTTTTTCCCTTTGAATAACATACTAATTTGATGCTAATTGTGAAAAATAATTCTAGGATTTCGTGTATGTTTGAGTTCTTGCCTAATTGGTGGATTTTGTGTGACTACATGCTTACTTTGTGTATAAATTGTTTACAACATGGTATCAATTTCTATGTATTGAATCCTATGATTAATTGATGCCATGATATGTGATGATTACTATAGAAAGTATGTGAGCCAGAGGTAGAACGTCTATCTGTCTTACATCCAGTATAGTCTGCATCAGTAAAGCATGAGAGTCTAGACTGATTTCCTAAGGCATAGAATAGACCAAGGCTAAAGCATGACTTAAGATGCCTTAAAATATGGTAAACTGCATCCATATGAGCTGAACGAAGGGCATGCATGAACTAACTAACCACACTAACAACAAATGTCAAATCGGGCCTTGTGTTAGTCAAGTAAATAAGATGACCTACCAAACGTTGATATACGGACGGATCTGGAAGTAATTCCCCTGACTTAACAGAGAGTTTGAGATTGGGGTCCATAGGAGTGGAAGTGGGTCGACACCCAAGCATGCCAGTATCTTGAAGAAGATCCAAAACATATTTCTTTTGAGATAAGGAAATTCCACTACGGGATCTAACAACATCAATTACAAAAAAATATCAGTGGGAACCTAAGTCCTTCACATAAAAGGACTTTTGAAGATGAAGTTTCACTTGAGCAATCCCTGAAGCATCGTCACTTGTGATAATGATATCATCCACATATACCAATAATATAATGCAGCGACCATCATAGCGACATCGAATAAAGAAAGTATGGTCTGAATGGTAGTGCACAAAGCCCATGGATAGAAACAACATCATTGAAACGACTAAACCAAGATCTAGGAGATTTCTTCATATCACAAAGAGACTTCCGCAGCGGACAGACTTTCCCAGCATATTCCCTTTCAGCCCGAAATCTAGGGGGTGGATCTATATATATAGTCTCAAGTAAGTCTCTATTAAGTAATGTATTCTTGACATCTTACTGATGTAGAGGCCAAAAATGGGCAGCAGATAAGGAGATAAACAATCGCACAGACGTCAACTTTGCTACATGAGCAAAGGTAGCACCAAAGTCTTTTCCCGGAATCTAAGTAAAGCCTTTTGCCACCAACTGAGCCTTATACTAATTAATAGATCCATCGGCTAAGTACTTCACAAGAAAGACCCATTTACAGCCAATCGTTTTCTCCCAAGTAGGTAAAACAACAAGTTCCCATGTATTATTATGCTGTAAAACATCCATTTCTGTTGTCATGGCAGACACCCAATTGGGATCCTGGAGGGCCTCTGACACTAATGAAGGAATAGAAACGGTCCCAATCTCACCTAAGAAGGATTTATATGCACCTAAAAGACCATCACAGGAGACATATTGGGAAATAGGGTAGTTAGTGCTACTAAAGAAACCATACCAATTTGGATGGTGACGATCACGGGTAGGATAGCAGGATGTATACTCAGGGATGGTAGGAGCCACAAGAGAAGGAGAGCTACCTGGACCTAGTTCTGAAGATGATTCTAGTAGGGGAGGTTGAGTGTGATGGCAACAAGAGTAGACTTGCAAAGGTGGAGGGGAACCCTACATGGATGGAGAAGGAGATTCCAGGATAGTGTGATTTTCAAATAGAGGAACAGGACGGGCAATAGGATAGATCTCCTTCTCTAGAACACAAGAGAGAGAATCATGTACCATAGAATTAGCATTATAAAAAGGAATAGTTTCATGAAATGTCATATCAAGAGAATGATATATATGTTTGGCCACAGGATTATAACAACAATAACCCTTTGACATAGCAGAATACCCCAAGAAAATACACCTAATAGATTTATCATCAATTTTATGATGAGAAGGACTACGGTTATGAACAAAACAAGTATAGCCAAAAACACGAGGCAGAAGGTGAAACAATGTATAATCAGGATAGAGAATCTGAAGCCGGGCCTTACCACCCAAAACTCGACTGGGAGTACAAGTAATCAGAAAAGCACCTATTAGGATAGCCATATGCCAATAGAATTTAGGCACATGTATACCACTCAGAAGACATCGGACCACAGACATAAGATGACTTTTTTTGCGTTCAGCTACGCCATTTTGCTCAGGAGTGTAGGGGCAAGTGAGTTGATGTAAAATCCCCTTTTTATTAAGTTCAGTCTAGAACTTATTCGAAACATATTCACGCCCATTATCAGAATGAATATTACGGACAATAGTGTTATACTGGGTTTTGATCATTTGAAGAAACTGGGTAAATAAAAGAAGCACATTAGATTTATTTTTCAATAAATAAGCCCAAGTACAAAGAGAATAATCATCAATAAATGTCAAATAATATCGATGTCCCAATAAAGCAGTAACTCGGGAAGGGCCCCAAACATCATAATAAATAAGATCAAACATACTAGGAGCACGACTCATATAAGAAATATAACTAGTTCTAGTATGTTTAGAAAGCTCACAAACTTCAGATTGAAACTTATGGTCCTTGCATGCTTTATTTAACGAAGAAAACAATAAACATAGATACTGAAAGTTTACATGCTCCAAACGTGCATGCTATAGATTAAAAGTGTGAAAAGAAACATCATAAGCAATAGCAGGTAGGACAGAAGCTCGAAGACCCACTCCTGGTGGTTCCCCAAAGTAGTAAAGCCCATCACGCTCATAACCCCTGCCAAAAATCCTCTTCGAACAAAGGTCTTGCAACAGACAGTGATCTGGTAAGAATATAACTGCACATTGGAGGTTTTTTGTAAGCTAACTAATAGATAAAAGGTTAAAGGCAAATTTAGGTACATGAAGAACAGATGAAAGAGTAATATCAGGAGACAGACAAATATCACCCTTACTGTGAATGTAAGATGTAGAGCCATCCGCAAGATACACATATTGGGTAATAGGTATGACATTGGAAGAAAAAACTAATAACTCACCAGTTATGTGATCATTCCCCAGAATCCAAAACCCAAGTAGGCTATTTGGCCTTAACATAAAATGCAATAGGGGTACCTGTAACAATAGTGGTAGTGGGAGCAGCTGAAGGAGCACCAACTCTAGAAACAAGGGAATGGATCTGCCCAATTTGACACTAAAGCCAACTCAGTCCAGGAAATACAGTAGATCCACCAGTAGTAGCAGTAGTAGTAGGAGTCTCTGCAATAACAAAAGTACGAGAAGAACCAGTTCCAGATAAATGGTTCCTAGAAAATTTCTGCTTCAGTTCAGGATGAAGTTTGAAGCAGCGAGCCTTAACATGTCTAAGTATGTTATACTATCCCCAACAGGCTCAAACACTGGTAGAGGAACAAGTGAGAGCTGAATTAAATAGTGCCTGCGTTCTTCACCATCAACAGTAGCAAAGGCTTCTAACAGGCATGGCATTGGTGATGCATTCAAGATCTAAGACTTAAGTGGTTCGAATTCTAGGTGTAATCCCATAAAAAACTGATAGGTATGCTAACGATCAAGATGTTTGACAAGAAGAGAGGCTGCCTCATGAGGGAATTCATTGAGAGGCTTATATTAAGCCAGTTCCTCCCAACGAGATCTCAAATATATACCAAAAGTAATGAGCTACAGATAAATTCAGGCCTTCCTGTGAGGCCTTAGCAATATCTTGGTATAATTCAAAAATACGAGCATCATTTCTAGAATGAGTATACATTTGATTCAAAGCAGTCCACAAGTCATTAACAGAGTCATAAAACATGAATATATTATAAATTCGTCCTTCATAGAATTAAACATCCATCCTAAAATGGTGATATTGTCCATATCCCACTGAGCATATTTAGGATCTTTAATATCTGGCATATTTTCAGTGCCCAAAAGCCACCCTGATTTGCCTTTTCCACCAATATAAAGGCGGAGGGAATGAGCTCAGGATGTAAAATTATGACCATTCAATAACACACTAGTAACTCATTGAGCCGGTGTATGTTGCACCGAAAAGAGAGTTTATTTATTATTACTTGAATCAGCCATAATATTAAATAGAACGATTCAACAGATCACTAATAATTTCAAATAACGGAGGAATAAACCTGATTTTGATCAAACCAAGAAGTCGGAGACACGACGGTCCAATCCGAAAATGCTGCCAAATATCCCTGCAACCCCAAAAAATTATAAACATGTCTTCTAACCCTTAGTGCATGAAAACGATTAAGGGAATACCCCTACAGGGGTCGAACCTAGAGGAGATTGGCTCCCCCTAAGATTGTCGCAGCAGCGACCAGAAGAAGAGAGAGAGTCTGTGAAGAAAAGAGAAAAAAAAAAGAAAGAAAGAAAGAGGGAAGGGGTTGTAACGACATAGAGAGAGATCGAAAGAGGCGGTAAAAGAAAGAGAGAGGGGAGGCGTAGGTTTGACGCTCTGATACCAAAAAGTAACTTGGTAAAATTGGTGTACTCAATTTGAGAGCCTAGCTATCATTCTATACAAGAGGAAAATTACAAATATAGAAAGAGAATAAAACCAAATTAGAATAAAGAGAATAAAATAAAATAAAAATAAAAATAATATCCTTAAACATTAGCCTATAATGAAAACCCAATAAATTTGCCACAATCATTAGGTCAACTTATAGATATGATTTCCAACAGTTACACCCACAAATTTATAATTGTTGTAAACTTAATATTCCTTATGAGTTGTGAAATTTTGATAAGAAGTAGAATTGTTCAAGTATTACACATTTCATTCTCATGACATCATGTGTGTGGGAAATGTGAAGAGATGAAATGTGAATTTGAGAAGTTTTTGAGAAAATGAATTTGAGAAGTTTTTGAGAAAAGGTTTTTCTCAAACCGACCTTGGGGAGGTACCCCTTTGTCGATAGTGCTAGTTAGTTAATAGGGACACATGAGGTACCTGTGAGTAATTTTAGCGACTTAAACTCTAAATGACGGTTGGGAGGTACCTTTCCGTCAGGGATGATAACAAAATTCTCCCTAGGGACCGAGGGAGGTACCTAAGGTCCGGCTAGTTAGTACTATTTTGTTGTGGGTGTGTGGACATGTGAGGGTATGTGTGTGGTATGTGAGTTGCATAGAGCATTCCATGCATTGCATACACTAGTTGATGATGGTGACTAATTGATGATTTAAATGATGTTGTACACCCTTAGCGTGATCCCATTATCTCATCTCCATTCTTTGTTGTGAAAAACTTGTGGTTGATTACTTTACTTAAGGAGATGCCACTTAGGCAGTCTCAACTGAGCTGTTGTGCTCACTCCTCTACTAATATTTTTAAGAAACAGAAAAAGAAGTAATGGGCGATCCACAACCCCATCTTTGAAGCATTTGAGGATTCCTTTTGTAGCCTAGATGCTTAGTCTATTTTAAAGTGAGTAAATTTTGATGTATATGGAATTTTATAATATAATGGTGTACCATTTTCACAAGAAGTACACTTGGTGATTAATCACATTTATCGTGAGGATATAAATGACTTTGGGACCATTTACCCATCTTTGGTGGTCTCGTTGTGATTTCTAATCTATCTTTTGGATTTTTAGTCTTTTGAAATGTACTTTGAATCATGATGAAGTATTTTGAACCATTACAAAGTATTGGTGAGGTATTTATACCTTTATTTATGTTTTGGGATAGGTTTGGCTTGGTCTAAATGACTAATCTATAATTTAAAGGAGAACACAATAAAAAAAAAAAAAAGAAGGATGATTAAGGTATTTTCGGGTTTCAGTCCGATCGATCGGATTTTTCAACACTAAGAAAATTTTGAAAGCCCTCCAAAATCTATTCTCTGTCCGATCGATTGGATTTTCCCAGACTTAGAAAATTTTGAGATTGTCAAAATCGCTCGCATTGACCAAACTTCAAACAGTCATAACTTAGTTATTTCAAATCCAAATTAAACCATTCTTAAGTCTAGATTGATGCATTTTAAACCATCTTTCTATTGGCATAAACCTTATTTTATAATTTTAACTTTAAATAACTATTTTACCCGTCATAATCCTAGGGTTCCGAAATGAACCCGAATTCAAAGTTACCGTTCTTTAATGATCCAATGTGGTTATAAATGACTAGTATGACTTCATTATGACTCTTATCTCATAATAAGGTGCATAATGACCATTTTTCCCTTAGTTGACCTCAGGTTCGAGTAAGAACCTGTTAGCATTTCAGATCTACGAAATCGAGTCGTTACACCTACTGTAAACCTGAATGGCCAATTTCTTCATTGAATGTACCAAAGATAAAGGCCTATTACGATCATTACATGGCAGCACGAACCCAATCTCATACTTAATATGCCAATTACTCACAATTAAGTTCTTATTGTAACCTTGATAATAATAGCGTGAAAGAAGAAATTAGAGTAAAATAATTTCTATCATTTGATTTCAAATTGCTAATGGAGGGCCCTACTACGATGACACCAATAAAATCATAGGGATCACTTAGATGAAAGTTCTTTGTTTTATTAGTAACAATGGTAGTCTCTAAAGTTGCTACCTCACCAATGAACCCTTCCACATCCGCCTCAACATTTAATTTGGAAATTTCATCAATTGGATCTTCAAATGAACCATATTGCTCACTTTCAATAATAAATTTCTTTTCATCATCTGCTTTTTCAATAACAGATTTTTCTTCACTTGAATCAAAGCAATCTTCTACATCATTTTGGACATTTAATTGGGAAACTTCAATGACCTCAACGTCAATTAATTTTTGTTGCTTGCTTTCGCCCTCAGATTTATTGTCAGCATCTGCTTCTGTTGTCGTTTTGAATTCTATAACTGCATCAACTTCAATTAGAAGAGGTGAAGTAAAACAATTTTGCTTCTGACCAATCTCTTGAGAATTACTGTTTACTTTAATAAAATTATCACTATTCTTGATGCCATCATCGTTCGACTCGTAGACAAACTGTCACTCTTTCCTGCAACTTTGATATTGGTGATACAATGTGTGCTGATAACTTGGTGGTAAAAATTTAGCAATTAACAACCTTTTCATCTTTGACTATGATTGTAAAGGTTGTTTTCCTTGCCACCTCCGATTAGTTTTTATCTATTCCCACCAAGCTGAAGAACCTTTCTTAAGCATGATTGCTACAAGAGGAACTTGCTTGTGCTCGGCTATAACAAAATACTCAAGAAAGTACTCAACTTCATTAAGTCAATCCAAGACATCCTCAGCACAAAAACTAGAAGTAAAAGTAAGTAAATCAAGTTTTTTATGATACTTACGACTGCCCGGATATGTATAGTTTCTATCATCTTAGACCACCACAACTTCTCTAAATCTGAACTCTTCATCATCGAAAAAATTCGCATAGGCTGGAGGCCTACGTGGATATACAAGGACATAACTCATGCTCGGTTGACTGTGAGACACATCATCAGTGCAAACACTAATTGAACCACGAACCTGGTTTCCAACAATCCCAAAACCAGTTGCAATAAACCGTTCTTGAGTATATATGGTTGCCCAAAGGGCCTGCACTCCCCGATGAACGTTGCGAGAGCGGTTACTACCAAAAAAATCAATTACCGTCAGACCAGGGTACGACAATGCCCTGATACCAACTGACGTAGTGGTAGCGATAAAAGTGCTCACATGGAACAAGGGTTATCTTGAATCCACAAGATAAGTAGTTTGAATCCACAAACTAGAAGAAATTTGTATGAAATTCTGAAATATTATTGACAAAATTGATAGAATTCTTCTTATATCGTAATACATATTTTTATAATAAAAAAACCTTAAAACTATAAAGGAAACTAATAGCAAAAAAGAAACTAATTGCTAAGTAAACTAAAAATATAAAGAAACCAGTAGAGGGAAATTAAAAACCAAAAAATTGAACTCCTTGAAAACTATAAAAAATAAAAATAATATAAAACCTAATAAAACTGGCATACATCAGTCCCCTCCACTTTTAAAAAAACACTCTGACCTCAGTTTAACTGTAATAGAATTCCACCCTCATCACGGTACCTTTTGACATGTAAAAGTCTATGGAAGTCTCGACTCTCGACTAGCTTCCATTGGCAAAATTGTGATATCTGCTCTACTTTGCAAGAGACCTTAAACAAAGTCCCTTTAGACCACGCGGTACAAGTAATTTCCGAAAAGAATGAGAACATCCTTAATTTCCTTACTTATTGCATCCTTAAAGTCAACTCTTGTATCTATCCCATCCCAAACTGGAAGTTTCAACATGTGTAAAACACCAAAGCTTGTTATTTCGCTATTCATGAAACCTCACTTGTCTAATTGAAGTTCCAAAGTTAATTAGTGACTCTATATGATACTCATCACTGAATCACTGATATTATAATTCTCATTAAAATTTGTACAGCAAAGCAAGCCATCCAAACTAATAGCCAGCCCTTCAATTGGGCCAAGGTGGAATCTAAAGTGCTTTGTAAATTCAAGGCCAACATGCCTCTTCTTCCAAATTTCTTTATACCTATCAACAACCCCTAGTCTGAAAAAATATACTACTAAAACGGCAACATGTGTAACAACATCAACAAGCATATAGCTCTTCTCAAACACATTAGCAGAGGGAAGGGAGTCGATATATACCTGCTCGAACTGGAGAGGACGCTTGAAACCAGCACAAGGGGACAAGTCGCGACTAATAATATAATCTTCCACAGTTGTAATCTTCCTTACTTGTTACCATTACAGAACTTTTATTCTCATTTTGAGGCACCTCCGTTTCTTGCATGGTTTTATGAAAGAAGTCTGTATGGTAACTAGTTGTGGGGGCAAAAATCTCGCCTTCCAATTTAGACAAGACCCATCAACACATAAGGGGACCATCATAAACACTGAGACTATTCAACCTTCAAACTGGGCCTCTACAAGAAGCTTAGGCCGGGTTAACTAAGCATAATGGGTTGAACTCATTAAGAAGGCCCGAGATGATGAGACCCCAAGCCCAATTATGAATATATTACTAAACCTATTTTAATAACAGTTCTATTAGAAGAAGGATTATAATCTATGGAAACCAAATAATGTAAATCCTTGTTATAAGGATAGTATGATGTAATTCAGATTCTTAAGGGACAAGCAATGCGAGTCCTAAAAGGAATCCATTAAGGTTTTTTCCTATATAAAAAGGGCTTAGGACCCTCAATAAAAAGGTACAGAGAAAAAAGAGTAAAGTCCCCAAAAAAGAGATCCAATTCTCATCGCCAGAACTACGTTTCGACCTGATTTCCACGCTTTATGAGGCGGAATACATAGGCAATCTAGGTAATCCAAGGTTCGGTCATATCATCAAAATACCCCCATCTCTATACAATTTCTCTAGTTCGTTGTTTCTTCTCCATTATTATTTTGGGTGTAGTAATTGTAGAGATTTCATTGACTTATCAAAGTCGAACGAATTTTTGCACCTACACTAGTGAAGAGGTCAAACTTTGTTAAGCCAGCATGCTCTCCTAAGTCTTCATCTTGATCCTTCAGACATAGAACCATGTGATTACAAGGATAAGAACTATCCCTGAGCCCCACATTGAGTAGCCTAATGCTATCATTATCTTCCACATTGGATTCTATACAGAGACGGGCGAAGCTAAGGAACCGGGGGCATTGAATAGCCTAATGCTATCATTATCTTCCACATTGGATTCTATATAGAGATGGAGGGAGCTAAAGAATCGGCCGGGGTCGGGGGAACATGTCCCCCCTGTATTTTCTCCCTCTCTTATATTCTATATATATTTTATAATAATATATATGTTTTTTTAATGAAAATATAGAAAGTGCCCCCCTGAATTTTCTCATTCTTTATAGAATTTTATATATGTTTCCTAAAAAATCACTATCTCTTTTTATATATATATACTCATAAATATTGAGTTATATGCATGTACATATTACTATAAATATTTATTATTATGGTGTACAATACTACAATGTGCCCCTGAAAAAAAAATTTGGCTTCTTCTCTGATTCTATATCTAACTCTTTTAAGCCAATACTTGTTTTCTGAAGTTACATGGGCAATTTCATTCGTCTGCTCATCATCAATATTAATGTGTTTGTGATCTCTAACGGATTCAGAATTTCAGATACAATTTATAATGTTGCTTACCATTAATTGCATAAGAAATACTGGTTGTTGTTTTTACAAAATCATCACAATTAGGTGAAATTTTTGAATTTTGAACCAAGAATTCTCTTTCTTCATCATCAATCGAATCACTGTTCGCGACCCAGGATTCTATTTTATCATCAATCCAATCCCCGTTCACGTTTTTTCTTTTTCTTATCAATGAATAGATCTCTTTACTTGTATGACTTAGATGTCACATATACCACCGCTACCGCATCATCATCACACCTCAGCCACCGCCGTATCATCATCACACCTCAACCGCCACTCCATCATCATCAGCAGCAGTAGCAATATCCTCATCTACGCACATCACCACCCCCAGTTCTCTACCCAGTTCACACCAAGAACCTCAAAGATCATCAACCGAAGAGACCATAAGTTCGTGTGAGCCTCTATCATTGTTGGCCAAACAGGTAAAGTTTGAAAGACCCAATCGATGTACTGTTCCGGTGAACTCTAAGCTTAAACCAAAGGGACTTGGATGGAACGGCGAGGAGATCCTGTATTGTGATCGATGAGAAAGGGGGATGGAACGGCGAGGAGATCCTGTATTGTGATCGACGGAAAAGGGCTCTAATCTGACGGTAGAGGCAACAACCTCTTGATTATAAAGTCGGGTGAGATGGGTCCCATGGTTAGAGTACTCAGCGAAGGAAAGAGGTTGTACTCAGATGGCAGAGGCGATGACCACATCTCAAATCAGACAGCAGAGGCAATAAGGTTCAGATGAGCATGCATCGGGGAGCGTCACCTGCAAAGCCGATGAGGTGGCGGTGGCGATGGCAGAGCTCATTTTTAGCTCTTCTTCGGTGCCTATCTCTAATTTGCAATTCTTTTCTTCGTACTCCATCAGTAGATTTAAATCGGTGGTGGTGGTGGAAGGGAAGATGGGTGGTGGCGGTGGCAGAGCTCTTTAGGAGGATAGTGGTTGTGGTGTTGGTGACTGGTGTGTGGTTATGTGTGTGTGTGTGTGTGCGTGTATATATATATATATATATATATAGAGAGAGAGAGATAAAAGGGTAATTTTGCCATTTAATTATTTTGATATTTTACAATTAAAATTAATAAAATGGGTAAAGTAGACTTTTCTCATGTTTTACGGCTTTGTTTGGATTACAAATCTCATAAGGTGGTGTCATTGTCTAAAAATATGACAACTTGTATATGTGTGTCCTTACCCCAAACCTTAGCGGGTGTCGGTGTACTTTACCAAAATTTAAATATATCAACTATCGTCTAGAATTCCCTCCACACAATGCTCTTCTTCCACATTCTCCTTATCCTTTTTAATTTCTTTGCTTCTTTGTAATATCAATTGAAACCCACTTTTATAAAATAACCTCCATTAAAATATAGTTCCATCAAAACTGATGTAGGGCAAAAGGTAAAAAATATATAATATATTAATAATGGGAGGGGGACATATGGGGTCAATGTATAAATGTGAAAGAAAGAAATAAAAAAGGTTTATCATGTGTAGCAATATATAACTTGTATATATATATATATATATATGTATGTATGTATGTATGTGTATGTCTCATGTTGTAGGTGGTGTAAGAAAATACTCCCTCCGTCCCAAATTAAGTGTCGTCTTTCAGAACTGTATAATGAACATGTCATTTTCCTTCATTTTCTTTTTTCTCCATTTTTACGGATTATTTTTTTTCATGGAAATTTCCTTTAGCGTAACCTCACTCTTTGTGGTCGGAGTTGATTTTTGACTCCACGTGCTTTCATTCTTGTTGATTTCCTTAAAAGGCGTAACTTTACTTTTAGAGAAAAGCTCACCAATTGTTTCTTTTTCCCGTAGGGGCGTGGATGAAAAGATTTTTCAGAAACATTTTCATTTCTTGGGGAGTTTTTCATAAATATCTTTTCAAGATATTTTGATTTGGGGGTTTTTAAGAAAATATCTTTTGGAAGATATTTTCATTTGGGTCACTTGTGCAGTTATCCTTTTGTTTAGGGGCCTTTGTGCAATTAATGAAAGATAATTACAAATGTCTCCTTGGGGCATGAATCCTCATATGGGATTCATTTTCATATTTTGTCAAGTCGTATACTCTTAGAATTGTCTTCTGGTCAATCTTTGCAGTTTTTGGGTTGTAGCTGAACTTGTTCAGGGTATATCTCTCCGCTCGGGACTCAGTTTTCGATATTGTTTCTTCTGTTGTGTATTTTTTTTTTTCTAATTTTGGTTCTTTTTCGTTTACGGTGTTTTGCTGTTTGAGCGCGTCTGCTCAAATTCCACTGTTTCAGGCTGGGCGAGACCCGTTCGGGGCACTTTAGTTTTTCTATATATAGGGGGTGAGTGGGATATTTCCACTCATCTTCTCCCTCTCTTGGCTGGCAGCCATGGAAGCCCAAAGGCTGCCACCTTCTTTATCTCTTTTTGGCCTCTTTTCCCTTGAATTTTTTCGGTGATGTCCTATGCTTTAATGTCGGCCTTGGCGAGGCCTTCGATTCCAACTGATTATAATCTCGTTTTGGCTATTTTTTAAGTTTAGGTTTGAAGCCAAGTTTGGATTTTGGTGCTACCTCGGTAGGGTTTAATGTTCACCTTGTTGTCCCCGACAAAACCCCGAAGTATAGTAGGATTCAAAGCTGTTCCGTTTCGGTGGTGATTTGAGATTTCATCTCAAAGTGAGGTAGGGGTTGTTATATGTTTATTTCCTTAGTGTTTTAATATTTTTGGAGCTTAATATATTTTATTTACATGCTTACTAAACCATAGTTTTGTATATAGATTGTAAATCCTTGAAATGACTTAGGGTTTAGTTTTTTAAAAGCATGTTTGGTGTATATTTATGTATAGTTTGCCAAATTGTAGTTTATATATATATATACATTGTATAGCTTAATTCATGATTTAGAGGCATGCTTAGCTTATATATATGTAATGTGTAAAGATAACATGTTATTAATGGCCTTGAGATTATAACTTGTATGCTTTATATAGCTTGTATGATAATTAAAAGCCTTGGGAGCATGTTTATCTTGCCATAAGTAAATTGTTTCATTACTAAATTATTTGATTTTAGCGACATTTCAAGTTTAGATGATAATCTCTTGAAATGTATTACGTCTGATTACCTTGTGAGCATGCTACTAACTTGTCGTAGAATTAGTATTTGTGGCATCTTAAAATGGTAATTGGACTTAGCATGATATAGGATATCATTGTCTTGCAAAACTTGTTTAAATATATTTTGCGTAGGTATATAACCTGTTTAGAATATTACAATTGCTTACCTTGAAAGCTAGTTACTAAATTATAACTTATTTAGTACTTCTGGCTTAGGATAGTAATTTGGCTTAATTGTTGTAAAATATTCTTTTTATATATAAAAATTGGATATTGAGAACTTGACATGTCATGTGCCATTTAGACTTGAATTCTAGGACACGGTTTGTGTGGATTCAACCTTACTTGTGCATGGAATATGGTTTTTATGCATTATTTGATTTTTGTATAAGTTTGGTTTAACTTATTGATTTTGCATAAGTTTTGAACTTATTAATTTTGGAAAACTTGTAAGGACATAATCCAGGTGATGGATAGTGTTTGGCTCAAGTACGGAGATAAGAGTCTTCTAAATCATAAGTGCGCACTAGGTAGTACCTTGTGGGTCGTAATTACCCAAAATAACTTACTTGGTCTGTGACCACTTGTCCTAGTCTTTCCACTATTTGATTTCGCATTTAATTTCAGGTTGTTAATCATTGATTACTTATAGCTTGAGAATTGGTGCTTACCTTGTGGGTTTAAATTTCATTTAGTATATTTGAACTTATATACTTGCTTATGTATTTATATCTCATCTAGTATACTTTAAACTATATACTTGCTTCGTGTATTTAGATCTTGTTTAGTATACTTGAAACTTTATATTTGCTTCGTGCATTTAGATCTCATTTAGCATACTTGAACTTGTATCCTTGTTTGTGTATCTAAACTTTATCTAGTATACTTATGCCTTATATGTTTGTTTTGTGTAATCGGATTTCATTTTAGTATATTTGTGCCGTGTATACTTGTTTTATGCGTAATTCGTTTAGCTTAGTATACTTGTGCTTGTATACTTGATTTACGAGTTTTCCATATTAAATGTATATTTGTGTATATACGCTTAGACATTGCATAACTTGTTTTAATATGGTTTTGTATACTTGAGCATGTATACCATTATGCCGTAGTTCATTTAAATTGCATGAGTAGCTTAAGATGATCCCTTAGTTCACCTTGGAATATAGACGTTAGGAGGAATGATTCCTTGTAATGATCTATGTTGAACTTGCATGGCATTTGAAACTTTAGGGTATACGCATGCATTTCTCTCTATGAGTAACTTGTTTACTCACCCTAAGTTATTGGGTTATTTTTTAGGTACGGATACCTTGGTATGGGATGCACAACATCCCTAGGTCACTTTGTTTATTTTGATGTAATTTAACGAGTATGCAAGTGTTAGCATGCATCGTTGTCATTTTAAGTTGTATTGTATAGTTAGACCAAAATTATTTTTGCCTTGAAACTTGTAACGTGTACCTAAGCATACTTTTTGACATTCATTTTATGCGTATGATATGTGACCAAGGGCCAAACTTCTTTTAGAATCACATGTATGCCACGAATGTTTAAATTTGCCTTAAATGGAAATAATATGAATACCATGTGTTTTTGCATGTCATTTTTGCATCGGAGTGTGCATTTTGTATGAAATTTATTATTTGGCATTCATTTAATAGGTATGAGGTGTGGCTAAGGGCTATACACCATTTAGTTCTTATTTTTACATTTTGATTCCATATATTGCATTTTTTGGCAAAAATAGGAAAATGAGAGGCTTTAAGGGTTCATTTCCAAATTAGGTGGTGCAAAGTGTGCACGAGCACATCCACTAGGACTCATTTAATATGCATGAAGTATGGCCAAAGGCCAAACGGTCATTTGATTGCATTTAAGTCCGGTTGTTGCATTACTTGCCTTTAAAGGGCATTTTTCACACATTGGAGTTTGGATAGGTCATTTTTGCATTGGCGGTATTTTTAAGTTGTGGATCATTATAGCATGTCCTAATAGGTAAGTTATGTCTGCGTGCATGATCGTTTTCATGAAAAACCCTTTCATTGGTGAAATGAGCCGCATATGGACTCATTTTACATTTTTTTTTTTGTATATTTTGGTTTAAGGACATTTTGGGGTTTTCTTTCAAAAAATAAATTCCGGTCTTGACTCCTCACATAGAAAATGTGATTTTAGAGGGGTTTCTTCATGACATTTTTCCAGATAATGTTGTCTCGGTCTCGTAAACTGCGTTTCAAATTCAGTTTTCTGTTTTTCTTAAAAAAATTTAAGTTTTCAAAACTTTAAACTTGGCACTATTCATTGACTTTTGCTCG
Organism: Cornus florida; assembly: GCF_030987335.1. NCBI lineage: Eukaryota > Viridiplantae > Streptophyta > Magnoliopsida > Cornales > Cornaceae > Cornus > Cornus florida. Next base: position 62,339,023 of record NW_026775572.1, on the reverse strand, counting down.
AAAGTTGTGGTGATCGTTCCGGAAGTTCTGTGGGTCTCATTTATGTATTTTAGGATTGCATTAACCTTTCGGGCAATTTTTGGACCACCTGAACACCATTTCTTCTTCTTTAGCAGTAGCTTCAGCTTTCAACGTCCGGACACCGCTGATGGCGTCCGAACGTAGTGCATTGCTTGGCTTGCTTCCTGACGCAGCCCTTTGCAGCCGAATGCAATGCACTCTTAGCTTGCGTCCGCCCACGGACCTTCGAGCCTTGTGGTCCGTATTTGTTTTGACCATAACTTTTTCATCCGAACTCGAAATCAAGCGATTCTTGAGTAGATTCTTGTTCATTTTTCATTGTCTCTCTAATGGTATGCCCAGTGGCACCCATTTCAGTTTGGAATAACCATTTTTCCCTTGGTCCATTCCTTGAAGGGTTTTGAAACCCTAACTCTGGTCTTACTTCTGTTGAGTCACGGGATTCCTCGAAAGGGCTTTCTTGTGTCCTAGGGATGACTTACATCTCTATAGACTTGTTTATGTTTAGCTTCCGCATTTTGGATCCGTTTTGGGTCATCACAGGATACACTGGGTTTGTAAAATTCATAGTCGTCACAAACTATAACTCATATTGTTGTGAGTCACAGTTCCCAAAGATGACACTTAATTTAGGACAGAGGGAGTATTGTAAACAATAAAGGAGTGAGAGGTGTGATAGTGAATAGTTCAAAATAATGTGTACCTACTACCTAGTCAATGCATAGGTGAAATAAGAATATGAAGTAGTAATAAAAGAGAAAGAGGAAGAAATCATGTTGTATGGAGCCACTAAAGAAACAGTGTAGTGCTAGAAAATGTGGTTCGATGCGTTAAAAAAGTTAGAAAAATTAGGTGAAGAAGTCAGCTGCACATTCGCAATATCCAGAAGGACCAGCTATACATATACAAGCAATGTGAAGGAAAATTCATTCAACTTATTTTTAAATGAAAATATGAGTAAATTATAACTCTTTTGAGTTTTAGGGCTTTTGCTCTTTCTATCATTCAACTTTCGCAATGTCAGTTGGTATCAAAGCCTTGATTTACCCTGGTCTGATGTCGAATGATTATGAGGTAGCAATCACTTTGTCGACAAATATCACAAAGTGCAGACCCCTTAGGTAGCCATGCATACTCAAGAACAACGATTTAGACAAATTTATAGTATTGGGATTTATGGTAACCAGATTCGTTGTCTTATTTGGGTTCATGCCGAAGATTTTCCTCGCAGTCAATCGAACATGGGTTATGTTCCTATATATCCATGCAAGCCTCTAGCCTATACGGATTATTTCGAGATGTGACGCTTGATTTAGAGATTCGAGGTCTTATGGAGACTTTGTGTGTGGGATTTTTGGTGTTTTCTCTTGTGGTAAGGATTATTATGACTTAGGAGATTTTTAATTCTGTGGAGTTCGATCCATTGTCATTTGAGGGCACAGACTTGTTAGGCTTTGGATTCGTACTTGGGAGTTGTTTGATAGAGGCATTTTAAGAAGTCTTGATTTGATTAAAGTGACTTGATTTAGAGGTTTTATGATTTTTGAGTTGTCCATTTTCTTTGTATTAAGGATTTAGGGCCTTAATCGTGACGGTGTCGATGGTATTGTTGTCAGAGTTTTGGGATTTGCCGAGATGGTCTAGCCAGATGTCTCCTTATAGCAGTCCTCTTTTTATGGTAAGAAACCATAATGAGGTCAAAAGAGGTAAAGCCTGCATGGTAATCAACTATAAAAGGCTTAATGAACATTTAATTTTTGATGGTTATTTTATTCCTCGAAAAGATGTTCTCATTAATCAAACTCACGGAGCCAAAATCTTCAGCAAGTTTGATTGTAAAGCAGGATTTTGGCAAATCAAATTACGCAAAAAATCCAAGTCATTAACTGCATTTAGCACACCACGAGGTCATTATCAGTGGATTGTAATGCCATTCGGTCTCAATACTACACCTCAGATCTATCAACGATGGATGGATAAGATCTTTAATTATCGCCATCGAGCAACCTTGTCGTTATTGAGGATATTGAATCCATGTTTACCGTTAGAGGTGTAATCGATAGTGGTATCACCACTGAACTGTTCAATAATCCTTTTTGAAAAGATTAAGAACTTGGAATTTTTGTAGACTTCCTCTTTCCTCAGCTTTTAGAGTTTAGCGAACTGAATGAGTTGTTCATTCGTAAACTGGACTTCTTTACCAATAACACTACTAAGTTTAATGTTAGAGGATTCATCGTCTGGATGAGAAGTGAACTGCATCATACAAACTTCTTCATTGCTGTCACTGGATTCTGAGAATTGACTAGACATTTCGTAAAGAATATCGTCAGAATTGGAGAGGTCGCTACCGTAAACAACACAGAGATTTTTTGCGTTTAGGTGTTTAATCATTTTAGATGCCCTTTTACCTTTTTGGAGGCAATTTGGTGCAATATGACCAGGTTCATTACAAATGTAGCATTTGCAATCTTTCTTTATCTCATAAGTCTTTTTTCTCTTGCGTTTGCTTCGTTTCGAAGTGGATGACGTGGAAGAAGTTGGTTTAACATACTTCTTTGATTTTTGAATAGGCTTTGTACCTTTCTTCTATTTATGCCATTTGAAGCGTTTCTTCTTGTAAGAATGCCGTGTTGGGGTAGAGTTGCTAGGTGCACAACCAACCTTCTAGGTTTCTTGAAGAATTTTGTTGTAACAACGCTGTCCGGCTGAAGTGTTGCTGATTTGATTCTTCACTTACTTTTTAGCTTTGGTTTCTAAACATTTTTCATTGATAAGACAATAAATAAAATTAATACAAAATCCAAGGTTATCGGTTCGTTTGATTCGGATAAGAAAGTCTGGGTAGCCTTTGATGGCTAACTCATTCCAGGGACTTGGAAGTTTATGAAAGAATTGGGGTAACCAATGTTCCATAGCATTTGGAGGAAGACGTCGAAAGTATTTGCTAAATATCTTGACGTATTCGGGAAAATGGCAAATGTCGCATAATTCAATTTTAGAAAGAAGGAAATTAGCATTGTCGGAAATAAGTACTTCCCCAGTATGTCCAACGAGTTCTTCTTTAAGGATCTTAACAAAGCTACGTAGAATATCTGGTGTCTCATGAAAGTTGTTAAGGAGGTTACCTTTTTGGACCTTGCCTTGGGCTGTCTGATCCCATTGGCGAAGCCAATCAAGAGCATCACCTTGTAGGGTTGCTGCAATGTAATCGAGAAATTGATGTTTTCCCCAAGAAGCTTTTTGGTTATTTACCAGAATGGCTAAGGATTGTGCCCATTCATCTATAGCTTTGAGATGATCTTTATAAGGGACATTAGTAAGAACAAGATAAGTACCAGTTTGTGAAATGGGATACTTATTAAGGTCATCCTTTTGGGTAAAGGTGGGAAAGGTCATATAATCGTAATTATAGGACGTAGTAGATGTAGCAGGTTGTTCTGCGGCTTTAGAAGATTCAGCAGGTATACCAGAGGTTGGAATGTTAGTTTCTTCTGCTGGATGCAGTTCTTCTGTTATAGGAAAATCATCTAAAATGATTCATCTAAAGCAATGTCAGAAACTCTTTTTCTTCTATGAGAGGAAGATATTTTGGGCTGTGGGTCAGCTTGTATTTCTTCATCAACAGATTCTGAGCCATCAGAATTGTTAAATTCTTCTATATTAGATTGATCAGAAAAAACATTTATTTGTTCTTCTGAGTCAGTATCACTGTCGGAAATATTGAAATTATATCCGAACTGTGTAAGGAGATCTTCATTTGTATAGAAGTTTCCCGTATATGGTTGATGATATGTGTGCTTTCATCAATAGAGAGTTGAGGGTCTATGTACATCTCTCATAGACAATTAAGAAAATCTACTATGTTGTCATATTCCTCTTTATTGTAGCTGGATGAGGGTTTCTCATTAAGTACTTTAATATCTTCATTACCATAGAAAAGGGGTTTTACCTTGTATATGGTTTAAGTAGAAGTAGACTAGTTATCTACTTTCTATGTAGGAGGAGATTGTTTATCTACTTTATCCGGTGGATCATCAGGAGGGTAAAGATCAGATAACTTTGATTTCTTTAATTTTTCTAGATCAACAGTCATTTGTCGCATTTGGGTTTTGAGGTCCTGAGTCTTATTGTTCTGAAGGTACTATGTGTGTACTTCCAGTTTATCATTTAAGGAGATTAATCCTTGTTGTAGATCTTCGATTGCTGTTCCTGTTTGAGCAGTGGATGAATCTAAACTCTGTTGGAAGTTGTGTTTCCAATCATGAATCATATCGATAATAAAATTCATTCCTACACCAATCATGGTAAGATTGATGGGTTCTGAAGCTACGTAATGTGGTTTATGTGAATAATTACTAGAGTTTTTACCAACTAGATTACTGATACAAGGTACAGAGGTGGTTTGTGCCATGAGAAACAGTTAAAGGTTCTTAAGACCGTTTGATTCCTATTAAGGTGCCTAAGACCAGAGATTCCTGATAAAGCTTTTAAAACAGTCGCACAGACGTAACAAGCTAAACAGGAAATATGGGCTTTAAATAGTAATCAAATGTATGAGATTTATAACAGTAAACAAATCACAAATTATCACTGTAATAGTACTATAATATAGAAAGGAAAACTTACAATAGTGGTCTAAGCTCGGTGTACGGCTCTGATACCAGTTACAAACAAGTGCGGAAAATATAAGAAAATATAAAAACTGAGAATGTTTTACAAAGAGAGAGAGAGTACAATAGAGTCTAAGTACAATAGAGTGTAAACTTCATATGCCGAAACCTTTGCAGAGCTTCGGGTTAAATACATAACCAAAAAGAAAACAGTCCCTGAGAAGATAAGATGGAATCTTTCTTTGTACTGTTTCTTAAAGTGGATGTTGGCAACTTTCACTGTTAATGAATAGTTGATTTGACAGCGCCTTTGTCGTGTGCTGGAGGAGTTGCAGTCCTCCACTCACATTTGTTGGTCAAAGATACACACTCACACACTCCTCTCTCACACACAAAGACAAGACATAATCAAGGCCTTCTACTTGTCACCATCCAAAGTCCTCTCTTAAGGCTTAATCCTAAGCCTACACTTGTCAACCATCCAAGCCAACAAGTCCACCTATCCTAGGCCAATAAGTGGGTGAATCTCCACCCTCCACATGTCATCATCCAATGCATCCAAGTGTCTCCACATAAATACCTATAAGTGGACCAATGAGAGTGTGACACTTGTCACACTTTTCGAAAATTGCAAAAAAGTTTTTTTTCCAAAATATCTTCCAAATTAAATTACAAAAAAGATCCCTAAGATGAAAAATAATTACAAATTTAATTACACAAAAACCTCAAAAACAAAGAATGTTTCCGAAGAAACTATGCATCCATGCCCTTTACGAAAAAGTAAACAAGTAACATGCTTTTCTAAAAAAGTAAAACTATGTATTTCATAGAAATTAAATATTATGGATGTGTACAAAGTCAGGATCAAATCCTAGCACAAAAAGTGAGGTTACACAAAAGGAAACGTTAAACGGGAAAAAGACGAAAATGAAAAATGCCAAAAAAAATAAAATGTGAAGATAACACGGTCCTAACTAAGATGATATCAATCCAAAAGAAAGAGCCTCAGGAATTATTACCGAGTACTCGAGACAACCCAAAGGGACAAAAACCCGAACTAGGAAAAGAAAAATCAACAGAAAAAGAAAATTCATAAAAATGGAAAAAGAAAGGAAAGAAAATGACTGGGTCATTACAAATTTTTCAAATTTTTGTGATTGATTAATCTACCTGATCAATATGATCAATTAAACATTCATAATCATAAAGATAAATACTAAAAATTAAAGTTAGTAAAGTTTGAGAGATGACACCAGGATTTTTAGCGAGGAAATCCGAATTGGTAGAAGAGACCAATTGCTATGGGAAAAACCTCATGGATTGTGCAGTCCAGAGTAAAACGATCTACTATGTTTGAAACAAAGTACAATGAACTTTGACTCAGGCTCACACCTTATCATTCTACCAAAAATCAATTGCTGATAATCTTTGGCTTTATGGCGTCCAATCCAATAGCTCTTTACTCCAGGCTCACTCTTGATCTCTATAGAAGGATTACTGGTAGCTCAACTAACACTCTTTAAATGCTTTAACCCTTTTCAAAGTGTGATCGCTTCACCCATTTTCTTCAAGATCTAAATTTGATATATAAGAAATAGATCTGCTTTTCGGAATCTTTGAATCTTCAGTTATGCTCCAATTCTGATGAGATAGAGAACAACATAACTAAATACTCATGTATATATGTGTGTGTTCTCAAAACAAAAACAGAAAAATCAAATTTGATTTTCAGAAAAATATCTCTTAAAAAGGCTTCTTTCAAGATAATGAATTTGTGTTCCAAAAGTCATCCCTTAATGTTGAATGAAAGAGAGATTATATAGAAGTTTAGAAGACCTAAGAATTTGTGCATGGCGGTTGAAATATGTTTACCAATAATAATCAACACTTGCAATAGCACAAATCACTGTAAAATAGGGTTATTGTAAGGGTAAGTCAAACCATAAGGATGGTTAGTTTATGGCAACCACGGTTGTAAAATCATTTTGTTTGATGAAAGAGGTGTATAATGGTTTGATTTGTTTGTCACTTAAAACTAGAAATTGAATTTGCATAAAAACAGTAAATGGAATGAATTTAAGATGAATTAAACTTATGTAGAGAAAGCTAGGGAATTGAATCCACCACAAACCTCATAAACATGCTTGCTTGCAATTAACTTGGGGAACAACTTATATATGTAACCATGATATGTAGAAATACATGATTACTACATTACCTTCAAGAATTTCATGAAATCAAGAATTAAGTGTAATCCATCAAAGTTTTACATGATTTCACTACCTAGACTAGGGTGTAGCTGAAGACATGCTCACTAAGCTGTGGACTATCAAATTCCTCAATAAGTATGATGAGAGCACATGAAGTCAAAAACTAAGCATAATCCATCAAAGGGGTCCCTAAGCTATAGACTATCAAATTTTCCATACAACATGCCATTAAAAACCATTTCATAATCTCATCTCCATTCTCATTATGAAGATGTAAGCAATATAATTATGAGAAAATACAATCTAAGACAAGATAATAAGTTCAACACAATCATTTATTGAAATGAAGAGCAATTACAACTTGTGTAAATCTCTACACTATGAAACTATCATATACATACTTCATTCCCTAAATTAAAATACAACTAGAGCATATTTACAAGGAAGGGCTTCATCAACTCCTTAGGAAGGGAGTTAGTTACCCATAGCAACAAGGTAGGAATAGGTTGAAGGACTCAGCCCCTCCATTCCCGTAGCTTTTCAGAAGCTAGCATAAAACTCTCTCAAAAACTCAATGTTTCCCTCACTAGAATTTTTCTCTAAAAATTCAATCCTTTTTTTTACAATCATTACATCTCACCTAAATAGCCAAAATATCTTACCAAACCCCTTAATTTCGTGGTCAATATTCCCTAAAGCAAATAAACACATTTCCTTCAATTAAGGAAATTGCTTTGGTCTAAACAAAGGAAACCACTCATTGCTGTCTGCAAACTGGTAGGCGCCCGCAGGTCTTAGCGGGCCCCCGCTAGGTGCCATGGTGCTATCTTCCGCGTGCAACAAGGGGCATCTTTGGGCTATTGTGGCAACCGGCGGGTGCCGGCGGGAACTGGTAGGGGCCCGCAGATTCTAAAGCTACTGGAATGAATTTCTTTCATTTTATTGAAGTTTAATGCCTCGAGCATAACTTGGCAGGCGCCCGCAGGATTTATGCATGAGGCTGGCAGGCGCCCACAATGGTATAAACTGGGCTCAAAACTTCTTCTCTTCAATTGACCTTGGGCTTGGCCCAATGACTCCATCTTCTTTCTTGGGCTCTGTAGAATGTGTTCATGAGTTTATTGGACTATATTTGCCTAGTATCCATGTAGAGCCCCGACCCGGCATGCCTTGTTCTTCAAGAACCCGTAAAATAACATTTTTATTTCTCTTTAGGAAACAAACCTGAAAATTTACAAAAACACGAAACTGAAGATAATCTATATAAAATGATCAAATAATTGACTTAACTAATGCAATTAAGGGCGCTTGAATATGCAATATTCGGCGCTTATCAGTGCATAGGATTTTGGAAGGAAGTCTATACCAAATAGGAATCCAAATAAATCAAGAAACTAAAGTTACTAAAGTTGTCTAAATACTTTAAACTGGTTCAAGAAAGTGGAACCGGTTTAGGAAAGTGGAACCGGTTCAAGATGGCCAGTCTTGAAAATCTCCACAAAGCCTCAAATGTTGAACCTATTCCAAGATTCTTAAACCTGTTTAAGTTGGGTAGAAAGTAAAAACTTCCTAAAAGTCGAGTTTTAACCTTCCAAAACTTCGTAAGTGTTCTCACACACTCTAATACCTTTCTAAAGCATTGTTCCCATCATCCCAAAATTTATTAAAGCATGAACACTTGAACTTTTTTCAAATCTGCTTCTGATCTTGAAACTTGAAATTTGAAACCAAAATTTTACAACTTGATCGGACTTGTTTTTACCACAAAATTAGCTAATTATAAAATATATATCTCACAATATCTCCCTTTGGCAATTTTGTAACAAAACCCTAAAAAAAAAAATGTAATCTACCCAAGCAGCAAAAGCAAATTACAATGATTGTCAAAAATCAATAAAAGCGGAACTCTTCTTGAATCACATGAAGCTTCAACACTTGTAGTATCTCTAACCTGTATTCTGCACATTAGCTTAAACATAACTATCCGTAAAGCTTAATCAAGAAAGATAAACAAAAGTAAAAAATAACAATGAAAGCTAATAATGCCCAAAAGTTAAATGCAATGATCAAGTGTTCTCCCCTTAATACAAAAGTATTTCTCCCTGAATGATATCAATTTCAACTCTATCCCCCTTTTTGTCAGAAATTGGCAAGGGTCTAAAGGAAGAAATATCCTAGAAGAAGGAAGCAACTAACCATATAAAACTTGTAAATTGAACCCGATGAGAATATAGACTCCACAAGACTATAAACCAAAACAAATATAACCAAGATCAATTCATTTAAGTTCCACAAACTTAGTAAGTGTACTAAAATCACTACCAAGTTCCAAAAATATGATCTGCCAACTGTTTGAATTTTAGACAATAAATCAATGATAACACATATCCTTAGAAATCAAACAATCAACATATACAAAAGAGCCATTTTTTTTTTTTACTCTCTTTGTGCTCCATTTTTCTTTTTGCACATTGATGTGAGGCCGTCACTTATGCCAAAATTAATGTGTGATTTGTGGCCAAGTTTGAATTTATAAAGGCCACTACCACTACTAACTACTAATGTAGCAAGAGTTAGTAGGGATCGTCCCAAGGGATTGCAAGGTATTCCGGAATCAATGTTGGATTAGTAGGTCGAATGATCATGCAAATTAACAACAGTCTAGAGATTAAGGTAAAGAGAATGAGAGAAAGGTCTTGGGGCTTAGAGTTCACCGCTAAGTTTCACTTCACTAAACATTAGCAATTGTAAATTTAAGGGGAAATTCATGTTGTAAATCAAATGTGTGTGTGTGCGTCATTAATTAAAAACTAAGCATGAATGGCAAATAAGCATAGATTGTCTAATAAATCTAGTGAGTAGCGCAACCTATCAAATAAAACCATTAACCATTTAATTAAACCACAATCAATGCACACACATAAATCTAAAGAAATATACTACTTGCACTCATAAGCCTGGATCATCAAACAACAAGAGTGGATTGTCTACCTATCTAGGAAATTAAAGCAATTATACTACAACTATGCTAATGACATGAAAATTAAACTAATTAAGCTAAGGAGGTAGTACAATCCATCAAGAAATAAGCATGATCCGTCAAATAAAACACAAGAGTAATCAATTAAGCACCATGCCTTGACCATCACTAGATTTATAATTTCAACACACATAAGCATGCATCAAACTCATAAAAACCTAATGTAAGCACATAACCATTCATTCTAGCATACATAGACATATAAATATAATTAAAAGATCAATTGGAAGCATTAATTCATACAAATCATGTAAAAACACAAGATCTATATTAATTCATGGTCAAAACATTATTTATAACTAAAATCCCCAAAAATTTACAAAATACTTGGTTTAGGAAGCAAGGCTAGAGGCTATACTAGGTTTAGGAAGCAAGCCTAGGGGCTATCTCTAGTCCCAAGAGAAAGATCTAGCCACTCATGGTAGTGGCCATAGAACCCTCAAGGGTTTTCTTCATTGTAGGCACCATCTTCTTCCTCTTTGCTTTGCTCTAAAAACCCTAGTCTAAGAGAGAGAAACTAACTATTTCTATAATTGGTAAAATATCTAATTGAACAACCCTATACAAGTTGGCTCATTTGATTTTTATACAAGCCTCTTTGAGTAGGCAACCAATCAGAAATAAGGTATTTGATTGGTGCAGACTCGCAGCTACAAGAGTTAGTAGAATTTGGGCGCGCTCGGGAATTAAAACAGCTCACTGCTAGTAGTACCTTCGATCGATCGAACAGGATTTCAATCAATCCAACACTTGCTTCGATCGATCGAAACTGTTTTGGACAGTTGGCAACCTTATCCATTAAGCTGGCACCGCCTTAGTCTCAATCAATTGTAGCTTCCTTCAATCGATCGGAACTTCCTTCGATCAATCGAAACTTCAACAGTGCAGATTTTTTGACTTTTTTCTAGATCTTCTCCTTAGCTCCAAAATTGAGTAAAAATGCTCTTTTTAGCCTATTTGAACCATATTGACCTGAAATAGACAAAAACATAAATAAGTACTAAAACATGAAAGTAAGATAGATGAATGGACTAAAATACCCTAGCTCAAGTGCTAAAATGCATCACATTTGAGCACTTATCACACATATAGCGACTTTCACGCTTATAGGCAGCTTACTTTATTCCCATTTATTTCGAGTCAAGATAGTTTCTGACAAATCCCAAATGTAGCCTTTTCCAACTATCACATTTTTCAGCAACAATTATTATTTTTTTAAACTTTTCATTCCAAACTGTTTTTCAAATTTTTTAAATTTTATTTCAGTCTTTTGGTCTAAGTCACATAAAACAAGTTTAAATTCTAAGACAATGCTTAATCATTTCAACATCATCTTTGACCAAAACAATGACATCAAATATAAGTAAATATACTATCAATGATCCATTTATTATACGAAATAAGTAAGCAAAATCAATTTCATCAATTTATAGCCATAATATGTTTTACATATATAATCCATGTGTCATTTGACTCCTTGTGTTCAACATAGTCAATTAATATGGTTTTCTTAACTCAAAAAAAAAATAAAAAATAAAAAATAAAAAAAATATCCCTAAGCTCCACAAAACTAGAATCATAATCTAGACACTCAAGATATGTATGAAGATTATTTCTAGATTATGTCTGTGTATTGCATTCTAATCAAGACAACAAACGCCTATAAATTTCCTAAGATGAGAAAACTTAGGAGCATCTAATGGCTTAGTGAGAATGTCAGCCAAATTCTGATCAGTTTACGATTTTTTCAAAAAACACTACATTTTGTCCAATAAGTTCCCTAAGAAAATGATGTCGAATATCAATGTGCTTAGTCCTAGAATATAAAATTGGATTCTTTGAAATATTAATTGTACTAGTATGAATAATCACAAAAGATAGCAATGGTACCTTGATCAACTCTATAATCTAGAAGCATCTATTTCATCTAAAGCAATTGTGTGCAACAACTTCCAGCAGCAATGTATTCAGCCTCACAAGATGATAAGGATATGTAATTTTGCTTCTTGTTGTACCATAAAACAAGATTAGTACCAACATAGAAACAACCACCTAAAGTACTCTTTCTATCATCCTTATTACTTGCCCAATCAGCATCAGTATAGCCTGTAATCTTAGAATTAAACTCAGAAGAATAACGCAATCCATAATTCAATGTACTATTGACATAACGAATAATACACTTAACTACAAGAACGTGTTATTCTCTAGGATCAGCTTGATACCTAGCATAAACACCTACACTAAATGAAATATCTGACCTATTAGTTACCAAATACAACAAGATACCAATCATACTCCTATACAAGGAAGGATCAACCTTTTTATGATTAGAGTATATATCCAATTTAGATGAAGTACTCATAGGAGTTTACACATGCTTTGATTCTTGTAAACCAAATTTCTTAACTAACTCCATTGCATACTTTGTTTGAGATATGAAAATCCCACCAAGTTGTTTCATTTGGAGACCTAGAAAAAAAGTTAGTTCAGCAACCATACTCATTTCAAAAGTATTAGTCATTTTTTTAGCAAAATCATAAACAAGGTTATCACAAGTAACACCAAAAACAATATCTTCCACTTAGATTTGAGCAACAATAAAATCTTTTCCTTTCCTAAAAATAAATAATGTTTTATCCGCTCCCCCTCTTTGAATGCCCTTGTGTATTAGATAAGAAGTTAACTTCTCATACCATACTTTACGTGCTTGCTTTAAACCATAAAGAGTCTTTTTATGATGAAAAACATAGTCAGGATTATGTAGATCAATAAAACCTTTTGGTTGTGCAACTTAAACTTTTTCCAGCAAAATACCATTAAGAAAAACACTTTTTACATCTATTTGAAACAATTTGAATTAGAGTGCTATGCAAGAGTAAGAAGAAGACGAATAGTCTTAAGTTTAGCAACAAGTGCAAAAGCTTTATCAAATCAATTGTTCAACTTGAGTATATCCTCTTGCAACTAACATAGCTTTATTTTGCATCACATGACCATGTTCAT